>NC_137102.1:54175263-54725263 GCF_949357685.1 Gobio gobio | reverse complement strand
AAGGGAACTACGAGGGAACCCTATGCCAGTCACTATTCGGGAGATTATCACCGAATGCCACCAGGGAGACCTGACCAGGTGACCCAGTCTAGTATGGGACACGTAATACGGTCAACCCTGTCTGTACAGTACAGAGCCTCTGGTACTCGCCTCCGAAGAGACATCCCGCTAGGGTGCTGCAAGAAAGGGCAGCATCACCGACTAGCCGAACCTCAGGGACGGGTTATCCCGGAGAGCAGCGCTCAGCGAAGTGCTTTTCAAACCTTTGCTAGCGAGGGGCCGCTCGATCCTCGGATCTACCAAGCACTTATTTTAAAACGTGCTTAGGAGGCCAAAGGCCTTATAGGCTGAATATATCGGGAGGGGCCCCTCGGGACCTACCACCAATAGAACAGCCCCAGGAGGCTGTAAGCTCACAATAGACCCTCGTTTGAGAGGAGCTCATAAGCCTGCCCGGTAGGCAACCATGCCGTAGGCCTACTATGAAGGTCCCGTCCTGTCGGGACCACATAGCCGCAGTGACACTTCGTCGTGCTAGGGTAAGAACACCGCCTTCAGGTCTCGCAAACGGCCAGAGGCCGGTGCCTGATAGCGGGTAGCCACTAGCTGTCAGCAAAAAAGCCAGTTGTGTGTTCCCGCCTAGGGAACTCGTCCCCCAGGGAGGCCGAGAGAGGCCTCCACCTGGTAACCTGATAGACCGCTCGCGCATCCAAAGCAGCGCTCGTCCTCAGGAAGGCCAACGGGCCTGATACCTGATCGCAGTCGTGCTAGCCCTCGAGGTAGCTGGGAAGACCAGGGACTCGCTTAATCAGGAAGGCCAAGCGGACCTACCAACTGCAAGACATCGGGCACTCATAGCCAAACTGAGTGTGCTACTCATAGCGCCTCAAGCTCACCACAGCGGCTGGGGACCGGGAGCTCGCTTTCAGGGAGGTACCATGCCTACCACCTGATAGCAAAAAAGTGCCACTTATAGCACTTTATGCACACCACAGCGGCCGGGGAGCCGGCCTCTGCTCATTGACTGGATTTATCCAGGAACCACGAGACCAGAGCGTGCCCTCAGAGGAGGCCACGTGGGCCTACTACTCCAAAGCGAATCCCCTCAGGGAAGCCCGTGCAGCTTTGCCTGATAGCAACCCATGCTACGATCCGTTACCAAAACTGGGGACCGGGGAACGATTCCAGGGAGGCGCAATGCCTCCACCTGGTAGCAGAGCATGCCGTCCGTCGTGCTTCGCACATCACGCTCATTACCACAGTGACTGGGAACCGGAACCGTGAGCTCATCGTCAGGGAGGCCACCATGCCTACCACCTGATAGCAGAAGCTGCTACTCATAGTACTTCATTTCCGGGAGTTTGCCTCCAGGGAGGTCACTCAGGGAGGCCGGATGAGGCCTACTACCTGCTAACACTCGTGCTAGCCATCCAGTGACTGGGGCCCAGGAACGCCATCCGCAGAGGAGGTCAAGTGGGCCTGCTTACCCCACAGCAGGCCCATAGGGAGGCCCAGTAGCGCCTACCACCTATTCAGCAGCTCGTACCAGCCGTCGA
This sequence comes from Gobio gobio, assembly GCF_949357685.1. Classification (NCBI taxonomy): domain Eukaryota; kingdom Metazoa; phylum Chordata; class Actinopteri; order Cypriniformes; family Gobionidae; genus Gobio; species Gobio gobio. Next base: position 54,723,707 of record NC_137102.1, on the reverse strand, counting down.
GGGACTTAATGCCTATGGTGCCCCCTCAGGGGAGACCAAACAGTGCCTGCTGACCACAGCAGGCTCTCAGGGAGGCCAAACAGGGCCTAACTCCTGAGCGAAGGAAACCCAGACTGGGAGCCTTACTCTAAGAATGCTGGCTGCTGCTACCTGGGCTGACGGCAGCTGTCTACTGCTGACGAAGGCCTGGAAAACCAGTTAACACCTGGGGACTCATCCCCAGGGCCAATGACGGGTCACTGCTGACGTCGACACCAGTGGAGAAGAGCCTCCGAGGCCCACTCGTGGGCCATAGTGTCGGGACTTTCCTGCAAGGAGGCCGGTTAGCGCCTACTACCTGTCCTGAAGTCCAACTGCCCAGACCGTCCAAGCTGGCCCCTCAGAGCCAGCTGGCTCCTATACCCGCACCTGGGGCTGGCTCCATCCCAGAGGCAGCTAGGGACAACCTGCTTCGTCGTGTCCTAGGGCCCCCAGGACGGCGCAGTCTCTTGGGCAGGGCCTACAAACATGGACCTAATCACATTGCCAACAGCAGTGTACTCAGCAGAAGTGCTCAGCAAAGACCCTCTAAAGCGAGGGGAGTACAGCTTACGTCACCTGCATCGGGGCGGCTGTCTTTCTTTCCATGCAGCGGCCAACCTTGATTGCGAGGGCGTCAGTCATTGGCAATGCTCGGGCCTCAGGGGAGCATCCGACCAGAACCATACCGACAGAAGGATTATCCGATGTTCTGCTCAACCCGGGCCCTAAAGGAGGTGAAGCAGAGACATAAAGCAAAGGAACAATATCACAGAAATGTGAAAAACCACCGGCCGTACCATCCTCCAGGAAGAGGCCGGGGGCCGCCAGCAGATGGCGGCCACCAAGCTCCGAAAGGCGGAAACAGCAGATAAAGTCTAACCGCAAACCGGCGAAAGACGCTTAATTCCACCCCACGACTACTGACAAAGTCGCTGTCTCCTGCAACATCCTCGTCTGCATTGCACGTGACCCCAGAATGCAGAGAAGGGGGCGGGCCTTGGCCTGACGACTCTGTAACAGAGGAGGCTGAAACAAGGATGCATAAACAACGCCATGTTTTTAAATGAAAAGACAGGCCAGGGGCGAACACCTTTATTAAAAGGGAAACGCCCCCATCCTTGACAAAGCCTAGGCCAAGTGGTGCGACATAAGTCCGCACTAGATCTACTCAGGGCCCGGGAAAGAAATATTATCACCTCTAAAAAACCCCTTTTTCAAAGCTCCGCAGAGCTGGGCGCAGATCTCACTACAGCTCGTGCATTAGCGCGTACCCGGTCTTCAGCTACTTTTCACTTTACGCTAGGAAAAAACACAGCTCACCCCTTACACTACAAGCCCTCAGGCGAGAGCGCGATTCAGTTACCCAAACAATGGGGAAAAAATATAGCACGGAGAGGCAGCAAACTCTCTAGCAGAAAGTGAAGTATTCACACACAACCATCATAATGTTGCAAAGAAGATCGTTCTTAGCTTACTCACGGGGAGCTGCAGGCCCTGCGAAGATCCAGCGGCGATCCAAATTTCCCCAGAAAACCTCTCAGGCGAGCGAAGGTATAGGAGTTCTGAAAAACATAGTTTTGAAAATGTTTCACCCTCAGAGAGGGGGACTCACCGATCGCTCCCAGCGGTGCTTCCAGCCAGCCATAAGGCTAGTATCCGCCCGCCATCCTGAGGGGGGCGCTTTCACCAAACAAGCCAGGCGAGCCGGCAGAATCTTACATTTTCTGCTCATCATAGGCCACCGGCCTGATGTAAAAGCGCCCGGGGGAAAAACCAGAGGAAGGGAAAAAAGGCAGCGTTCATCTCCGCGCTCCTCGGGGGGTGGAGTCTGCTGCCTGCGCTGGTTCCGGTTACCAGCCCCGGCTTCCTTCCTCTTCCTGTCGCGGGTGTCCCGCCTCCCCTGCGCCCCAGTCCTCCACGGCGGGGCGCTCGAGAGGCAACGTTGGCTTGCTATTCCCGTCTCCAGCCCTCAGACTGGGACGGGCCGGGGACACCCGACTGCCTGGGCGCGGTCCCGGACCTCAGCGGAATGCATCTGAATGCCACCGAGCGCGCCTTCGCCTCTCCGAACCTCCCCACCACCGCCTCTACGGAGGTGCCGAAAAGTTCAGATGGCGAAACCGGGGCATCAGGGAGAAAGGATTTTTTCCTTCTCCCCGATGTCCAAATGGTTTAACCACAGATGTCTCTCCGTGGCCACCCTCGCCGCCATCGGCGCTATCTGAACGGTGGCCCGGAGAGCAAAAACCGCGGTCCGGCGCGACTCGACTACCGCCTCAGGGGGTCCCTCCCCCCTGATCGAGGTCCCTCAGCAGGTCTGCCTGCAACACAGCTGTGGTGTGCAAAGCTGCTGCAGCGCGACCCACTGACATGTACGCCCTGCCATTCAGCGTTTAGACCGGCAGGGTGGGAGCCACAGTGTCGCCGGCCGCCCAAAGGCGAGATTAACATAACATCTCGTCCACGGGCGGCATCGACACATACCCAGCCAGGCAGTCCCTAGACATCAGCGACATCTAGCTCGCCGATGTCGACAGATGCAGGGCTGAGTAAGGTTTCTTCCATTCCCTCGAGGTCTGCTGATGGAGATCTGGAAGGAATGGAAGACTCCCAGGAGTTGGGAGGTCATGGGCGGAGAGAAACCGATCGTCCGAACTGTTTGGACGCTCAGCCTTTCTCCTCATGCACCGCAAAGGCAGCTGCAGTCTACCCGCAGCGCGTTCCATGACTTCCAGCAACTCCCGTACATGGGACAGGATGGTAAGAAAAGCTTCAGCATTTTTAACTGACTCACCCATCCTCTGCTCGAGTGGAAGAGCAGCAGACGAGGAGGAGGAACATAAATCCAGCTCCTTCCTCCGAGGTCCGCCTCTCGCGATCTGGATCGTCCTCAAGAGCCATAACTGTCTCCAAGCGACGAGCCCGATCCATCTGGGAAGCGCTTTTGGTATTTGGACGCCGCTCAGCCTCAGCTCGAGCGTGGCCGTTCCCAGATGCTGAAACCTCTCCTCTCGAGAAGAGGTCCCACCGAGAGCGGAGCGTTTCCAGAGGACAACGCTCACAAATACTTTCACAAGTACTTTCACAAGAGGTTCGCAAACCTCTCATGTATGCTCTTCTCCCAGACAGTAAACGCAAAGTGTGTGTGTATCCAAAGCGCAAGATACACATTCAAAACACACCTGCAGAAGTGGCGTTCTCAGCACACTTCATTGTTATCCTTCTTGTAGACGTTTCACGTGAAGACAGGCAAAACAGTCCCTGAAGACGAAAAGATACTGTCATGTTGGCAAGGCGCCCTTATATACTTCCTGGTCGCACCTTGATGACATCATAGGCTGTCGCCGGTCAATAGGATTGACGTGATTCAATGTGATTTCAGGCACCAGTCACGCTGGAGGCGTTCCCCGTAGCGTCGAAGCTGACGCAGCGCGAGTTCCCTTTCGAAAGGGAACTTCTCCGTTCAGTGCTCAGCTTTTTTCTGTGACACAGAGAGCCGTGTCGCGTCTCTGACAACGCGCGCGCCCTGAAGGCAGACCTCTATCAAGTGCGTCCTCACAAAGTTAAGCCCTGCCAGTTTGAACATTAAAGCGAGTTTCGACCATCAGATGTGTATTATGTTGAACTAATGCCTGATATATTGTGACACACGAACACTCAGATAGAAGCACATCACGTGAAGATCGCGCGCAGTGAACGCAGTGTCAGCTGTCCTGTGACTAAAGTAAAGTCACTAAAGTAGCTTAGAAACTCAACCGTTATAGGCATACATTTTAATACCTTTGAAGTAAGTACAGCAGCTTCATAATGAATAGAGACGGTATGAGTAATACACACACACACACACACACACACACACACACACACACACACACACACACACACACACACACACACACACACACACACACACTCTCTCTCATTAATGCATTCTAATAAATGTAATGTAGGCCTATGTGTTAATATAGCTGTATCTGATGTACAACAAACAGAAATCTGCCCCATAGACAATAACTGCTGAAAGTGAACCGTTTCCTTCAAGTACTTTAAAATCACAAAGAAATGCACTTTCATTAGAAAAAAAAATCCACCTTTAATAGTAGAAAATATTTACAGTACAAACCTTATCAGTGAACTTGCTCAAAAACCTTATGAGGGCAAAAAAAAAAAAAATATATATATCAAAATAATCGTCCATTAATCGTAATCGAGGCCAAATGTTCAATTAATCGAGGTTTTTATTTTTTGTCAAATCGTTACAGCCCTAGGTGTGGTCCTGGTCAAGACAATCTCCTGAACTCCAAACTGAATGTCAGAATGGGAAAGAAAGGTGATTTAAGCAATTTTGAGCGTGGCATGGTTGTTGGTGCCAGACGGGCCGGTCTGAGTATTTCACAATCTGCTCAGTTACTGGGATTTTCACGCACAACCATTTCTAGGGTTTACAAAGAATGGTGTGAAAAGGGAAAAACATCCAGTATGCGACAGTCCTGTGGGTGAAAATACCTTGTTGATGCTAGAGGTCAGAGGAGAATGGGCCGACTGATTCAAGCTGATAGAAGAGCAACTTTGACTGAAATAACCACTCGTTACAACCGAGGTATGCAGCAAAGCATTTGTGAAGCCACAACATGCACAACCTTGAGGCGGATGGGCTACAACAGCAGAAGACCCCACCGGGTACCACTCATCTCCACTACAAATAGGAAAAAGAGGCTATAATTTGCACAAGCTCACCAAAATTGGACAGTTGAAGACTGGAAAAAGGTTGCCTGGTCTGATGAGTCTCGATTTCTGTTGAGACATTCAGATGGTAGAGTCAGAATTTGGCGTAAACAGAATGAGAACATGGATCCATCATGCCTTGTTACCACTGTGCAGGCTGGTGGTGGTGTAATGGTGTGGGGGATGTTTTCTTGGCACACTTTAGGCCCCTTAGTGCCAATTGGGCATGGTTTAAATGCCACGGTCTACCTGAGCATTGTTTCTGACCATGTCCATCCCTTTATGACCACCATGTACCCATCCTCTGATGGCTACTTCCAGCAGGATAATGCACCATGTCACAAAGCTCCAATCATTTCAAATTGGTTTCTTGAACATGACAATGAGTTCACTGTACTAAAATGGCCCCCACAGTCACCAGATCTCAACCCAATAGAGCATCTTTGGGATGTGGTGGAACGGGAGCTTCGTGCCCTGGATGTGCATCCCACAAATCTCCATCAACTGCAAGATGCTATCCTATCAATATGGGCCAACATTTCTAAAGAATGCTTTCAGCACCTTGTTGAATCAATGCCACGTAGAATTAAGGCCGTTCTGAAGGTGAAAGGGGGTCAAACACAGTATTAGTATGGTGTTCCTAATAATCCTTTAGGTGAGTGTATATCACTGATTCTTGAGATAAGAGACAAAACATGTCCCTCACACAAAAGCCCTATTTATGTAAAAAAGTAAGAAAAAAAAGTTACATCTAAGGGAAATTTGTATACTCAGGACATTTATTGCTTATTCTTTTAAATAATTTCTTTAGTATTATTTTAAAAGCACACTCTATACTTGGAAACACATGTAATGGAACCTGTCCTCAGCATGATGTCACAGTGTAAAACTGCCAAACAAAGTGTTTAAAAATGCAACACATTAAAAAATACACAGTTACATTAAAAGGCGGACATCTTTAATATATCAAACAATACAACAAGTAAATATTGAATTATATTTTCCATTAAAAAAATAGCTATACAATTTGTGTCCTCACTTTGCGTCAACTCCGTCAGGATTTTTCATCATTCTGAATAAATCGGGCAGTGTCATGGGCAGCTTTAACTCCGAGGAGCATTTGCTATTTCCTGCTCACTGTGGATCTCACAGTAGACACATAGTCCTGGAAGTTATAGATTTTTTTATATTTTAAACAAACAATATTGAAGTCTCTGCAGTCACAGCTTTAACATGTCAACTCCGTCATCGCAGTGTGATAGTTTCTGTAAATAGTTGTGGGATAAATCTTGCCATTTTTATATGTTTTTTAAGACAGCTACAACTGAGGAAAAAAATGAAATTGTTCCACTGTACAAATACGTTATTAAGGTGGAAAAACATTCAATTTGGTCAACTCTGTCATGGTTTTATTTCTGATAGTTGACAAATGCCCTCAAAAAGTCTGTATAATGTGATTTAATACGTTTTTTTTGGCATATTGGGAATTATTCTATTGCTGTTTTATGATTCTATTGACAGATACTGAATAATTGGCCTCAGCTCAACCTTTGTCAAGACCGTCAGTATTTTACACCGTCAGGTGAAGGTTTTTGTTCATTTTGAAACAAATGTCTTATTCTTTTTTTCAATTTATTGTGTAAAAATTTTAAAACATCAATGGAACTACATGATGATATGTCTTAATTACCTAAGAACATTGGTGATATGTATAATATTAAAAGGAGGGAGGAGAATTAAAACATTTAGAAACTGGGTTGTTCATAATAGCGTGAAAAAAATAAATAAACAAAAAATAAACATAACTGAAGATTTTTTAACAAGCAGTGTTAGTTTTTATTTTTTTACATTTTAAAACATGTTTTGTCCCTTATCTCAATAATCAGTGATATATATATATATATATATATTACTAAAACTTCAACTGAAGTGAAAATAGAAAAAAAAAAATTCAAAATATTAACAAAAACTAGAATAGTATTAATTTGGCCATTTTGCAAGCATATGTTTCTCAACAAAAGTAAAAAAATAATGATGGCCAATTAATGGCCATTGATGGCCAATTAATTTTACCATTTGTTCTGTCAAGAAACATGCTTGCAAATACATAATATGCAAACATGCATGTATATATTTAAGAAATATTTGCAAGTATATACTGCATATATAATTTATCTTATATATAAATATTTTTTAAAATAAAAATAACATATTTTTCTTAAATATATACATGCGTGTGTGTGTGTGTATTTATATATACATAATAATTATACACAGTACACACACATATATTATGTAAATATATATACAGTATATAAAGACTTCAGATGCAAAAACCTCTAAGTCTGTCTGACATTTTTTGGGCACTTTACTTTTAAATGAGCATTTTTATGTATTTCATTTTACTCTATCAGTGACATAACTGACTAATAAACTTTTCACTGCCAAGTGCAAGTGACATTTCTGAACCTAAACATGGAGCCTAATAAAAATGCTTGTTTAAAAGAAAAATGTCAAACAGACTAAAAGGATTTTGCATCTAAAGATGTATTCATTTATTTATTTATTTATACATGTATGTACATTTTTAAATCCTCTACTAAAAGCAAGATTTATTAAAAAGATACCTATCTCCATTATTGGCCAATTAATTTGACATATATGTATATTCAAAATATACAAATATAAATAAATAAATGGAACAAATTCATTTATTTAAAAAAGGAATAGATCAACTAAAAAAAGAGACTTCTGTAATTACATACACTTTATTTTGTGTCATTCCAACTTTATTTCTTCTGTAGAAGTGGAGAAATAAGTTCTGAGGCTTTCAATCTTCATAAAAGACACAAAACGTTCATAAAAGTAGTCCAAATGATTTATCTGCAATATTGCAAGTCTTCTGAAGCCATATGATTCACGATTCTTTGAGAAACAGACTGAAACTGAAGTCATTATTCACTGATAATCCTTTCCTCCAGAGGACCGTAACGGTCGGCCTGAGTTAAAGGCCAAACAGACTAAACAGATGCTGCAGTCTCACTTGCTTCATAAATTATTTTCCTGCTTCTCGACTCAGAGCATTATGTTGAACTCACACATGAAAAATAAGAACAAACAGTCAATCCGTTCTAGTGAAAAAGCACATCTGCAATTCAAACTGTTTTGCTACAAATTCAGCCCATCCGTTTCTTAAACGACTACAAAAAAGAAAACAAAAAGCATCATTTTTCACTGGAAAGCTGTGGGTTTCCTAGATGATATACAGTATGAATGTCAGTTTGCCTCAGAGATATTTTCTGCCGTCATGAGCCTGGTTATAATTCTGTACGCTTTGGATGAGCTATAAGGGCTGTTCATTTCTGACAGGCTAATAGACTCTTGTTTATTGTTTGTACCAGTCGTGAATGCAGTAAAGGCTGATTCGGGAAGCATGCAGCGCTTTGTTTGCTCTTGTCTGAGAGCAGCTTGGAGGGTTTAATATCTACAGTGCCGTATGTAACTGGGTGATTGGGGAAATGGCACTTCATTCAGGATTCTGCCCCTGAGCGAGACAGTGCAGACAGCAGACTGTCCTTGTGCTAGGAAAACTGTACTTGCAATGTGCTATGATGTGTTGCTCTAGATAAGAAAACGGGATCTCAGTGGAGGACAGTTTAAGGTAAACTGTATATTTAACATCTGTTTACATGCCATTGGCTTTCTTCGTGGTGGACTAGTCTAGTTTCATTCTTTCTGCTGCTGTTATCATATCAGTCAGATTAGCTTGATATTGGCAATTTCAAAAGAACCACTCTGTTATCTGTATTTCTATTGAATTTATGCCAAAAGCACTGTCAAATTACATTTTTAAAAAAATGTTAAAACCATTTGAAAGGTGAATTTTTTAACTGGTGGTGGTGCTATAGAGTTGGTCCTAGAGACCCCAAAGTTGGTCAGATTTCTAGTCATCACTACAAGTGTGACAATTTTCATAATTGTCCTACTTTCGGTTCATAGGGCTGACATTGACTCCCATTGGGGAGGAATAATAATAATAAAGTAAACTAACAATCATTTTTGGGTGAACCATCCCTTTTATTACCATAACAGTCAGATTAGCTTGATATTTGCAATTTCAAAAGAACCACCCTGTTGTTTGTCTTTCTACTTTTTATGATGCAAATCAATCTATTGTAGGAAATCTAAGACTTAATGTCAAAAAACACTGTCAAAACCAACACAAGACCTAAGGAAAATAAGAAATAATATTTAGCAAAAAGAAAATGAAGTGTATTCTATTTTATTTTAGGACCAATAATACTTCATTTTCATGATTATTAAAGTTTGCCTCGATCTTTTGACATATAAGAGAGGTCTTTGTACCATTAAAGGGGTGATGAATTGAGAAATCAACTTTCCCTTGAGCCTTTGATATATAAAAGTTCATCGTGATATAAGAATATCCTGTAAGTTTCGGAGCTGAAAACTCCCTTGTTAGTCAAAGAAAAGCTTTTATTGACACCAGGCCCAGAAAACGCTCAATCTCAGAATATGTCGACCAATGACGTCATAGAATGCAGAAACGCCGCCTCAACAGATAAATATGTACGCCTGCTTCTGTAGCCCCGCCCACCGACTCGTGGAGCTAAACGGATCGCGCCACCGAGCAATGAACATGCCGATTCCAGCTCACATGCGTAAGACATTGCGCGTTTGTTCCTTCATTTCACTGCAGAATCGTTTGTGGATCCGACAGGAACTGTCCAACACACACTTATATGAGTAAAACATGTTTTTTATATGTGTTAGTATTGCATTGTTACAGATCGTTTGAAATCTATTGATTACATACCTTAGCACGCGGTCACAGGCTGGAGAATCCTCTATTTGAAGAGTTATTGCTTCATTTGTGATCATACTCGGACGTTATGGGCTCGGGCTTAACTTTTTTAAAAGCCCAACGTCCGGGGCTATGTGTTTTTCAGACGGGCTATCAAAACCGCGCGCGTGTGTGTGTGTACACGGTTCACGGTTATATTCACTGATCGGGTAGGCCAAGTAATAAAAAAATAACATTCCAATCAATCGCGGGTGGATGAGAGATGAATCATTGTGTTTGTTTGATAAAGATATTTTGCAAGTCCTGTGAGCGTTTCCCCAGATGCTTCCCACATGTACTGAGGGGAGCTGAATCTCATTAAATATGCAAATCTTATCCAATCCTAGCCGTGGGCGTTTACTTCCAAGTCTTCAGTGCGGCACGCCCATCAAAACCGACCATTTCTTCAGAGAGCCTCAAAACCAAGGCAGAAAATAGCCAATTACTTATTCATTATGATGTTTTTGAATGTAAAAACCACGCGAACGTCATCACTTGACCTGGCAAAAATACATTTGCATATGCCCGCCTCCAGAGCAAGACATTGATTAATAGTTATACATCATCGCATCATAGGCCCCACCCACTGACGTTCAGTCACTTAACGGCTGACATTTGTCTACACCAGATGAGAGTGTTGCCTCAAAAGCAAATAGATCCCATTATAATTACTGACGCTGTCATACACAGAAAGACGGTGCACTTGTATTACTATGAATGGGAGAAAGTTCAACGCACAATATGGCGGAATAAGTCCCGCCTTCTAAATAAGAGCCAATCGCTGATTGGTCACTGCAGCTGCAGCCATATCCATATTTAACATGTTATAAAGTCAAATATCTAGGTTCCGAATTCAACTTCGGAAAAAGTGCAACTGGTGTGATGTATGATGTCGTATGTAGCGCAAGTGATTTGAACTGTGAGAGGCGATACACTTTCCTCGTAAATTGAATACGGAAGGCAGTCTGGCGGAAGCCAGACATTTTTCTTTGTAAAGTTTTAAATATGTATATTTTTCTTACACAAACGCATCAATTCACTTCAGAAGGCCTTTATTAACCCAGGAGTCAAGTGGAGCACTTTTATAATGGATGGATGCACTTTTTGGGCTTCAAATTTTGGGCTGCCTTTATTAAGCTTGGATTAGCGAGGATATTTTTTAATATAACTCAGATTGTATTTGTCTAAAAGAAGAATGTCATATACACCTAGGATGGTTTCAGGGTATATTTTGGGGTAAATTATGGGGTAATTTTCATTTTTCGGGGAACTATCCCTTTAAAGCCTTGAATGTTTAAATATAGTTTAAGTGGAGCAAATTGTAACACTAATTGGACCCTAAACTATAGTGTGACCATTTTTCCTATTGTACCGAACTCGTATTGAAACGTTACCCCAAAACCGAGTTATGTACCGACTACCGAACCATGACTTCTGTGTACCGTTACACCCCTAATATACTTTACATATTTTGCAAAAAAACTGTATTAACATTATAATTGTACCTCAAGGACCATTTTGAAAAACTAAAATCATGACCCCTTTAAACTTCCCTCTGAAATTGTATTATAATGCATAAGTATTTTAGTAATTATTTTCAATAACAATTCATATTACCGGTACTGTAATGTAGTACACATCATGCTCTTGTGGTTGCAGTCACATTTAGATCTAGCATGTTGAGTGTGTCATTATTTCAGCGAATAAACTCTCTGCGCTTGCACCTGTCACCCTCATATAACATCCCATTCAAACCTAATGTGTTCCCAGGAGAGCTCTCTTAATGGCCAGAGACGCAAAGAGGCAAATGGCCCGAGCTTAAAAGCTTTGAGTGTCTTCTTCTAACCCATATCATCAATACAAATCTCACCTATTGCGTCATGTGACACGAGCATTCATCAGCGAAGCTCTGCGGTCGAGTCACACACACATCTTTAATTTGAAAGTAAGGTTCTAAATAAGAACACTTGAAGTGATCAAATTCACCGTGTCAGGAAGAGATGAAAGAGAGAAAATGTGAGCGAGAGTGCAAATACACAGCGATGCCCTCCGGCCATGCCTCCCATGTTGTCATGGAAACAATAGCACAGGGCTTGGATTCTGAAGGCGAGGCCTGCAGGCACTATTACAACCGAGTTGTGTTCAGCAACGAGCAGAGACTGGAGAATAAGACAGAGACAAAGAATCAAAGGCAGAGGGAGATTAACAATGTGAACAGGGAGAAAGAAAGAAATACATTCATTAAACGGACCATTTTCCAACCGCCTTGAGTCAAGTATGCAGCAAGCATCACTAATATTAGTGCTCATATTTAGGGTTAGGTATGGGGCCCTGTGATTTCTGCGATGCGGAAAACGTGGATGGTAATTTGATAAAAACTCGCATATCATCATATCATCATATCATATACACACAGAAAATCAAAGGTCTTCATGACAAACCGCAAAATAAAATATACAATGTAGGACTGCACAAATATTCAAATTTGTAATCGTGATTACAATTATGGGTGCCACAATTCTGTAATCGTTCAATAAAATGTAATTGCAATTTTTTTTTAAAAGTCCACTGATATTATTCTGTGTACTAAAGATAACCTTTTTTCCCTTTTATTTTTATTTTTAGTATAACATTATAATACCATGCACATTTTTACTTATATGTATATTTGACTTTTGAGGCTTATATAGAATAATCGTAATTAATAAATCACAATTACAATTTTAAGGGAATAATAGACAATTATGATTTTTGTCATAAACGTGCAGCCCTAATACAATGTCAGATTTATTAGACAACCAGATAATAATAATATTAATTATAGCTTTATTTATTAATATAATTATTAATATCATCATCATCATTAATAATAATAATAATAATAATAATAATATTTTTGTTCATTGTTTTAATTTAAATATTAAACCTGTTGAGCAGCACTTTCTTTGCCAAAACAATTGTTAAAAATGTATTTGATTACATTTTGGAAGATTAATTAAATTTATGCATTAATTTGATTACCACCGTTTTTGTATTTCATTATAAAAACAGAATCGAAATAAAATGACAACAGACAACACAGAATTTCAGGAAAAAAAAAACTATTTTATTTGCCTCCATTATTGTTAAAATTGTAATAAATTGTTCAACAAGGTTTTTTTTTTTATTCGACTGATTAGACATGATTTCTAATTATAAAAATTTAATCAAACCATTAAATGTGAGTTCTGAAAAATTCAAATGGAAAAAAGAATTTTGGGGGTAAAAAAATTAATGGGAAAATAAAACTAATTTCATGACAAAAAAAATAAAACATTTAATTTTGGCCCCATTTTTGTTAAAATTGAAAAAAAAAAAAATTTTGTTAAGTTTTTAATTTAATTGATTACACATGATTTCTGGTGATGAATCCATAAAAAATATAAATGGAAAACAGAATTTAGAGAAAACAAATAGATAATTTGGGGGGAAATAAAATTAATTTCATGACAACACAGAATTTCAGAAAAAATAAAACACTTTTCATTTGTCTCCATTATTGTTAAAATTTTAATAAATTGTTGAAAAAAAGTTTTTCAATTCAATTGATTAGACATGATTTCGAGTGATGAATTAATTAATTAAACCATTAAATTGGAATCCAGAAAATTTTTAATGGAAAACAGAAGTTTGTAAAAAAAATACAAATTAAAACAAAATTCATAGGGCCATTGTTAGAGACTTAAATTCACTCTGCATGTTTGAGCTGCAGACATGAATGATAAATAATGCGGCATGTTGAGGCGAAGTGTGCTGGTGCAATCAGACTTAAAACTTTAACCAAGCAGAAGATAAAAAGTCTTAGAAGGATGGATGCCAGCCATACATACAAACATACCAGTGGCGAGGCCAGAAATGTTAAAGTGAGTGGACCAGTGCCTACTCTCAAATTACATAGTTTCCCCATACATGGGATACAAATAATTTGACAGTTAAGATTAGTTAAATGTGATTTACTGTCAGCCAACAGGTTCATGAAAACAGCTAAATCCATAATCCATTCATCCATCCACGTGGAGAGCATCAAAGGTTTCTATTTATTACAACGTGTTCTTGCAGCTTGGAGCAATTTAGCCAATCTGTTGATTTCTTGAACGCAATAGCCAATCAGAAGTTAGTTAGAATTCATAAACCAGAGTTTTTGTTCAGTGCTGAGATCTGCACGCTTGATAATCCTCTCATTATAACAGAGTGTAGACATTATGAAAATAAGAGATTCATTGTGCAGTCAGCTTCATAGATTATAACGGAACTTCGTGAGATCGCGATAAACTAAGATGAGTGACAGCTTTTTCATGATTTGTGATATCTTTGTGCGCTTTGTACAGTAGGTTCAGAATTCGGAATTTGAATAAAATATTGGTTTTGTTTTTCATGCTGATTTACCATTAGTTACTGTATTTAAAGGGATAGTTCACCCAAAAATGAAAATTCTGTCATTAATTACTCGCTCTCATGTCGTTCCAAACCCGTACTTCTGCGTTGAGTGTACGCCGTAGGCTATGTGTTGCACGCATAGTCTACAACGTACCCTGACGTGCAACTCTCCAAAAATGTAACAACGCGTCAATTCTACGCGGACCGCAAACGATGTGATGATCTACCAGAACCCCTCCCTCAGGGGTACAAAAATTACAACTTCATTCAACAATCTCTTCTCTTCAACATCATTCTCCTACGGTATTCACATAGTAAAAACAGTGCAGCGCTTCCAGGTTCTACGTCAGAACGCCGCCTCATTATTGGCCAGCTCCTGCATCAGCAATAGGCCTGTTGCGATTGGTCGATACAATTGACTGCGTCTGTTAATTAGTCGACGTCAATATTTTTAGTCGACTGGGTAAGTTGGGTACGATATGAAATTGTATTGGTACCGGTACTTTCAAAATGACAGCTTTCTAATAACAGCAGTATTTCTTAATCTGCGTCGATGTGTGACAGCAGGAGTGAGGACGTGTGTGAGCTCTGCTTCCACCGTTCACTAAGCAATGGAAGCAGAACAGTCAAATATATACGTGCAGCTCAGGAAAAAGAACGCAACAGAAAAGTGCGGCGCGGCCGAGATGTGCTTGCGCGCGCTGCCGGACTCTAACATGAAACGCGCGCAGCTGGTTTTCACTCAGATCTCAGCGCCAGTTTCGCGGATTATTGGGTTTTAATGGTAAAAAATACGTAAAAATGCACGTCCTGGCGAGTATTCGGGTAAACGCTGTTGGATATGTCTTCAGTGAACGTATACAGAGTTGAATGAGAAATCGGGTGTTACAATGAATTTGGTCCAGACCTAATATTCTGTGTGAAGCAGGGCAGGGCAGGAACATGCCGGGGGGTTTTTTAACCCTCAAACAATGATAAAACAATGAATAGTAAGTTCGGTCATACTATTCAATTACTTTTACAGTTTTTTGCCATGGTATGGATTCAGTATCAGTATTGAGGTATTTTAGTCTGGTATCGTATCGAAGTCATAATTTTGGTATCGTGACAACAATATTCTATATAAAAAGTATTTGCTGATATTCTCTTTTTTTGTCATGTTGGTTTACAAATGTGTACCTTTTTACTCTTTTAGTTTTACCCTTTGTAAGGGCTTGTTTACATTTATACTTTTTTTTATAGTACACTACTGAAGGCCAAAGGTGCAAGTAAAAAAAAAGTTTTTAAGTAAAATTGTTGAAAATTGTTGTGATAAATTAGTCGATAAATTAATCGAATAATAAGTTGACCGATTAATCGGGTAATAAGTTGATCGATTAATCGGTATACAAATAGTCGTTAGAGGCAGCCCTAGTCATGCATTGTGTTGCTCGTGTGAACAACGTCAGCCAATGGTGAGTCAGCGTTCTGATGCAGAACCTGGACGGTTTACTACGTGAACAGCGAGACTGACACAGACGAGAAGAGATTGTTGAAAAGTATTCCTGTCGCTTCATAACATTAAGGTTGAACCACTGGAGTCACATGGACTATTTTAACAGTGTTTTACTACCTTTCTGGCCCTTGAAAGTTGCAATGACGTTGCAGTCTATGGCTGGTTCAGAGAGCTCTCGGATTTCATCCAAAAATATCTTCATTTGTGTTCCGAAGATGAACGAAGGTCTCACAGGTTTGGAACGGCATTAAAGGGTAAGTTCACCCAAAAATGAAAATTCTATCATTAATTACTCACCCTCATGTCGTTCGACACCCGTAAGACCTCCGTTCATATTCGGAACACAAATGAAGATATTTTTGTTGAAAGCTGATGGCTGAGAAAGGCTTCAGATAGGCCTCCATTGGCATTCAGTACATTCACACTTCCAAGATCCATGAAAGGCACTTAAAACGTCGTTACAAAGTCCATCTCACCACAGTGGCTCTACAATCATTTTACGATGCGACGACAATAGTTTTTGTGCGCAAAAAAAAATCT
Organism: Gobio gobio; assembly: GCF_949357685.1. Taxonomy (NCBI): domain Eukaryota; kingdom Metazoa; phylum Chordata; class Actinopteri; order Cypriniformes; family Gobionidae; genus Gobio; species Gobio gobio. The sequence goes on along the minus strand of NC_137102.1, from coordinate 54,707,649 downwards.
AAATAACACCTTTATCCAACTTGTTCTTGTCTTCCGTGTGTGCCTCCACGACGCATGCGCGAGAATATGACGTAGCGCCGGGGTTCGGGAATCCATGAAATGCACACTTAAGCCCCATTTTGAGAACTACGCCGAGATCTAAAGCACGATCAATGTAGAATTCAACACCTTAGACACGCGCGTCTTCCTCTGCTCGTAAACAAATCGCTTCTGGGTCATGTGTCCGAGCGCCGGATCTGTGTCATATTCTCGCGCATGCGTCGTGGAGGCACACACGGAAGACAAGAACAAGTTGGATAAAGGTGTTATTTAGATTTTTTTTTGCGCACAAAAACTATTGTCGTCGCATCGTAAAATTATTGTAGAGCCACTGTGGTGAGATGGACTTTGTAACAACGTTTTAAGTGCCTTTCATGGATCTTGGAAGTGTCAATGTACTGAATGCCAATGGAGGCCTATCTGAAGCCTTTCTCAGCCATCAGCTTTCAACTAAAATATCTTCATTTGTGTTCCGAATATGAACGGAGGTCTGACGGGTGTCGAACGACATGAGGGTGAGTAATTAATGACAGAATTTTCATTTTTGGGTGAACTAACCCTTTAAGGTGAGTAATTAAAGCAGCACTAGGTAGTTTTTGCTCTCGGGCTCCCCCTACAGTTGAGAAACAGTATTGTCCTCTACTACTGTCGTAAACTGTCATTCTACATCAGGGGATGCATCGCACGTGCATTTGTTGACATGACAACCATGATAGCCCTGAACACTGCAGGAGGAGTTCACCTGTCTATGGAGTTCACATGCAGGTGTTCTGCTTGCCTCGTGTGTGAAATGTCAATCATCCCAGGTACAGTGGCATATGTTTCAGCATGTCATATGAATATAATTTCATGGGTTTTATTTTTTTCAAACGCAAAATGATCGCGATGCTCACGTTTACAAGCCAGCGTCATTATAGTAGCCTAGTCTATTGGTTCCCGTTTTACAGAATCTATATGATACTTCAATAAAATGTTTGAGTGGTAGATAATAACCATATATATAACCAACCAATATTATAATATCAAGCTACCCTAGATGAATCTGCAAATTTGAAAAATCGATTTGCATTATAGCTTGAGGCAAGACAAATAAACCAATATCACAGACATGTAAGGTATCCTAAAATATGATTTTATACGTCTTATGTATTTACTTGCAAGAATGTAGCCCCTCCTCCTCCAGCTCACGCGAACGAGCAAAACGCTGGCCCAATGTTGATCCTCGTCCTGCCTTTAATCCGAACACTTTCTCGTTTCCTCTTTTTGCTTTCCTCCGACAAAACCTTTGCTTTCTTATTTTTCTGTGCTGCTTCGGCCATGACTATAACATTCGGCAAACAAATGATAGTTTTTCTCGCACATCCGAATTTAAGGAAGTGGGGGTGGTGGTGGAAGTGACGTGTATGCCGTGAAGCAGTCGAATTTTGTAGTTCTTTTTTTTCTCGGGTAACGATACAGACCCCGTCAGGCAATGCCAGACGTGTCATTCAACCTATTGTAAGTCAATGTATCATCACAAGAGGTTTGAAAATATATTACAAAGGTTGAAAAGTTAGTGCTGCTTTAATGACAGAAATTTCATTTTAGGTATCTTTGCTACTTTGTAGTTTTACTGAGTATCAAATATATCAGCAACTTTTACCCTCTGCTTTCTTTACCCGAATATATCTGTAATGAGTAATGTAATCATTCTGTGCACTTTGCATGGCACATCATTTTTCTGCAGCAGGGCATTGAAGGTACTATGTCTTGTGAGTTTTTCCCTTTCTCACCCAAACTACTTTACGTGAAAGTGAGTGCATTATCAGGTAGATGCTGAATCGCAGGTGTTTGATTTATGAGATGAGGTCATGACTGTAGCCGGTGATGAGGCTGAAATCAGCACATCCAGTGCAAGTAGACTATGAATAGCTCATTTTACTTAACATTATTTTATTCATCCATTAAACTGAATAGACATTTTTGAAGGATGTTGGTTTACTTATGGCCTTTTTTTGAGCACTTGAGCTTAACCGAGACTTCATTGTTTGTTTAATAGGCTGTTATGTCGTCCTTGATTTATTGCAATGTTGATGTGTTCAGATTTATTTTGATTTTATAAAATAAACGTGGTTTCTCTCCTTACAAATCATTATATTATAATATTTCATAATATTTTCACTGGCATGTCTCTTAGGTGCATCTTTGAGCCTACATTCAGTTCGAGTAAAATACTTAAAACTGTTAAAATCAGATACTCTATGGCTGCATTTACACGGCACAAAACATTTTTTACTCACATCTGACACAGATTGGAATTTGTTGCACACGTGTAAACACCAAAATCCGCATGAGATTCAATTTTTTCCGCATCCGATCTGAGCCACTTACAAATGTGGTTTTAAATCAGATACATAATTGATATCTGGACGTCCGACCTCCGTCTAAACACATATATCTGATCCCCCCTTGAATTAAAAACCGACCACAAGGCGAGGGCGACACATCTGCCCACAAAGATAGCTTTTTAGTGTTGTATTATGAAGCAGACGTCCCTGTATATGCTCGCTTGCAGCTTTTATATTGAGGTGGAAACTTTAAAAACGAAAGAAATTACACACACAGACAAACATCCAGGAGCTGGTTTTCAACCTCTGCCCCGTGAGTTTTATAAATCAACAGCTTCACTACTGAAAGCAACAATATATTTCTTAGCAATGAGCTGTAATTAAACCAACAAGCTTCACTTTTAGCCTTAGGCTACTCTCTCTCTCTCTCTCTCTCTCTCTCTATCTCTCTCATTAATTCATTCGAATCTTACAGCGCTACTTTATTTCACTTTAGAATTCTAGATCTAAGCCGTAGATAAAATAACAAACAAAAATGACCGCTATTTTCCCGTTTATATCCGTTCCGTCAGATTTTGAGCTGCAAAACAATCATGACAGCTTTTATCTTGTCCATGCTGGCAAATAATAATGGCCACCCATCACCCGACATGAATTATATAAATAATTCTAATAGTACGCCATTCAAAACCAGAGGGTCTACCATGTGCATAGTAAAGCCATCACCGACAATCATTTTGGGCTGGAATTAAAGGGGTCCTGAATTGAGAAATCAACTTTCCCTTGAGCTTTTGACATGTAAAATGTCATGGTAATATAAGAATATCCTGTAATTTTCAGAGCTGAAAACTTCTTTGTTAGTCAAAGAAAAGCTTTTATTGACACCAGGCCCAGCAAACGCTCGATCTCAGAATGTGCCTCCCTGTGACATCAGAGTGTGGTGAAACACCGCCTCAACAGAAGAAGAACAACGCCTGATTCTGTAGCCCCGCCCACCGTCTCGTGCCTGAGATGATATAGGCCTACATAGAGCTAAATCGGATCGAACTTCTAAGCAATAAACATACCGCATAAGCGTCCTTCGTACGGTTCGCAGTTATATCCACTGATCGGGCAGGCCAAGTAATAAAAAAATAACATTCCAATCAATCGCGGGTGGATGAGAGATAAATTATTGTGTTTGTTTGATAAAGATATTTTCATTCCGGTTGCCGTTTTCCCACGCGCTTTCAAAACATTTCCCACATGTGCTGGCAGGGAAGCTGAAGCTCATTAAATATGCAAAACTTATCCAATCCTAGCTGTGGGCATTTACTTCCAAGTCTTCAGTGCGGAATGGCCATAAAAACAGAGCGTTCCAGGAGAGAGGCTCAAAACCAGGGCAGAAAATAGCCTATTACTGTAAAAACCACGCAAACGTCATAAGTTGACCTCAGACAACAGTATAAAAAAAATTAAAAAGCTAATTCATGACTCTTTTTATGTAAACATCGCTATCGGATACCAGTCGTGTCTAAAGTGAATGTAAACAGACGGGCCAAAAAAATCGGATATGGTCAAAAGATCTGTGCCTGAAGACTTGCAGTGTAAACGCAGCCGATGACTTTTACTCAAGTGGTACAAGTGAAATTGACATCAGCTAAATTAAAGTATTTGAGCGATTATTGTTGTACATGCGTGATTTGATTGGGCGGACCAGCTGTCAATCTGAGTGGGCCAGTGCAATCCTGGTTCTTAATGTAGCGTCGCCAATGCAACATACGTATGTTTAAGACTTTTTCACGTTTTATCTTCTGCTAGGCTAAAATTGTAAGATGCATCTGTGTGTGTTTGTGTGCTCAACTAAGAGACAAGATTATATCAATTGTTGTGCTCTGTTCTTCCTCTGTGATGTGTGTTTTCCATTCAGCTCGTTGTAATCACAGAACACAAGGGTGGGTAGTAATCAGAGACACAAACACACTTCCACCCCGTTGTCTTTCATCATTTCTCATCAAAAGTGAATTCACACACACTCCAGAGTCCCAGCAAGCGGACAAAACCTGCACCTACTGTCGGCGAATCAATACGAGGCTTGTGAATGTCTGTTGCGTGTGCTGGCATGTCACCAATTTACCCAGAGAGTCTGAATTTCGGATGGTCCAAATGAATAGACACATCTGCTTGTTATTTAATCGCAGTAGCGCGTCCAGATGCGGTTTGCTGTGATCGATTTTTCTGGTCGCTAAGCACAGATCAATGTGTGCGTGTGATTGCCAGAGGAGCAACACTGTCCGCTGATTTCAAAACTTTGAGGATGCAAATCAGTGTATTGTGGGAAACCTGAGCACGAAAATAGTCTAGGTTGCAAAAGAAAATTAACAATTACATTTTGCATAAAGGAAATAAAGCCTATCTATAAGCCATTGTTGAATTATTTTCATGAATATTAAATTAAGCACATTTCCCCTGAAATTCTCATTACCATAAAACACCCAGACGATGTTTTTCATTTTTTAAATTCTCATTATTCACTATAATGATTCTCATTAGTTTCTCATTACTGTAATACAGTATTTTTATGTCGTACAACACAAATTGCAGTAACAAAGAATTTTTTATTTAAATTGGCACTGCAAAAATAATACCAGGATGTATTTATATAATATAAAATTATAATATATATATATATTTTTTATTAACACCACACAGCTGCTTATACAAAGTGAGAGACAAGGCACAAACATATACACACAGTTTGGGGGAGGAAAAAAAAACAAAAATTAAAACAAAAAATATATATATATGCATATATATACATATATATATATATACATAAAAATAATAAGAAATAAAAACAGCACAATATATAGATGTATAGATAATATATTTTATACAGGTACTTTATAAGTTTAGGCAGTAGGTTAATTTAGTGTGAGTTGTTATTAGTGACTTCACTATTTATTTGTTGAATTATTTTTATGAATATGGGGTTAATGACTGAGAAATCAATTTCGAAACAATTTAAAACAATCCAAATAATAATAATTGTAGTAAAAGTAGTTATAATAATAGTAATAATAATAGTAGCAATGGTAGTTGCAGCAGCAGTATTAGTAGATATACAATTATAATATAATATAATATTTTACTTTGTTGCATTACAATTATGAAAATTAGACCTATTTGCTTTACAGTAACGAGAACTGGGAGAGAGAATGAATAGCTTAATTGTCAAGAAAATAATGTCATATTGGTCATAAAATAAGCTTGATTTTATTTGAGCAAAGTATATCTAATATATTTAAGCATAATATATCTAATTTGCTTGGCTGATCAAACGCGCCATATTTGACGGACAATCACACACAAACCTCCATTGTTCTTTACACATGTTGGGTGTTGTAACATTACAGGATCCACACGTGTACTGAGCCTTGCTGGCTGGATTTTATCGATCGCTGCTCTGTTATTCACCGCACGCTCATGTGCGTGTGACACTGTGCTCTTGGGCTTCTACGCTGGACTTCCAGCCAATACAGTCAGATAAAGGCTGAAAAGAAACCAGCACCATCACTGAATCACCTGTAGCTCAACTTCCAGCTCCGTGTGCTCAGTGCCATTCACGTGCCTTTCTGAGCACGTTTATAGGAGAATAGAATAAGAGGAAACAAGTGCGTCTCAAATCTTTTAACCAATAATGGCTGATTCTGTACACTCTAAGAAAAGCCTGTAAAAATAGAACTCAATGTACCCTGTTAATATGAAGACATTTTTTCATATTGGTGTTTTACCTGTATTTTGAATTGCACATTGCGTTGTGTCGTGTTTTAGGGTTAAACGAAATGTCATTAAGCCTAACAAATAATGTCCAGGCAGAAAATTACCAGTACGTTTTTCTGTTTTATATGGATTTTTCCTCTAACATCATCTTAAATCATGTTTCACTAATATGGCTGAGGTTGTTACTGATATAGAGCCATGTATATATATATATATATATATATATATATATATATATATATATATATATATATATATATATATATATATATATATATATATATATATATATATATATATATATATATATATAATAATGTAATCAGGCTTTGACATTAACTTTTTTGCTCACCAGCCACTGTGGTCAGTGGCTAGTTAGTTATTAGCCACTCATCATTTTCACTGACACAGATACCATGGGGAAAATTACCATATAGATATTTTTTATATTATCTCATAATTTGGCAGCAGGTATATTAGGCACTGATGCACAGATCCATTATACTGTTACACATGTGGTTTCTTTCTCAACTTTATGTTCACTTAAGATATAACTGACTGTGTTTACAACATTTTCACATTATTTTGTGTGTGTATTTGACTGTTTAAGGTTAATAAGCAGTGAAAAATAACTCAAATTAGTGCTGAGAGGCGGCTTTATGTGCGCACACAAATCTGCGGGAATAAGTAAAATGATGTGCAATCCCACGCCAAAATTCAAGCCCTGTAACACTAACAATATTCATCCGGAGCAAATGAGTGAAGGGAGGCGGGTTTGTTTGTCACTCACTGTCTGAGAGAGAGAGAGAGAGAGAGAGAGAGAGAGAGAGAGAGAGAGAGAGAGAGAGAGAGAGAGAGAGAGAGAGAGAGAGAGAGAGAGAGAGAGAGAGAGAGAGAGAGAGAGAGAGAGAGAGAGAGAGAGAGAGAGAGAGAGAGAGAGAGAGAGAGAGAGAGAGAGAGAGAGAGAGAGCAGCTGCTATAGTGTATCTATTTTGCAGAAAATTAGTATTGGAAGCGTTTCAGATATTTCAGTATCAATATGTATTGAAAAAAATATTTTTGGCAACACTACATTGCACTTAGTTTACTACTTTTAGATGCTTTTAAAAGGCTACAATTTAAAAATGTATATATTATATAGCCCATAAAATTCAACCCGCCAAAGTGGCGAGTAGGAGTTAATGTCAAGCCTTGAATGTAATATATAGTTCAGTCTCGAAACTCTAGAGGTTGTTTTCATGCAGTATGCAAAACTATCACATCATTACCACATGGCACAAGCTGATTGGCCTCTGCTTATCCTGCAGCCAATGAGATTGCTTGCTCAACATTTAAGTGGTTCATTGTTTGCTGTTAGCTAGTCCTGCAGTGCGCAGTTCCTCTGAAACCCTCCACCTCCCCCAGCTCCACCTGCCTAGATCTGCGACGAGATTTATGTATGTCTATTTATGCAGCAGAAACATCTTATATGCCAACAGCAGCGTGCCTGTATTACACCTGCTTTTAAGACGTGCTTTGGTCGATCAAATCACAAGTGGATGACGCTAAATACAGGTGTAAAAGGGGTCTAAAACGTTTTGAGATTGTCCACTTTCCACCACTTCCAGGGCGGTAGTCGTTTATTGCTTTGATAGTGTAAATGCTAACGTAGTCGAATGTGTTTGGACAGCCACAAAAGACCATCTACTCTCCACCTACTGACCTAAAGGTACGGAAAGTGCACTAGCCAGACGGGATTTAAACTTTGTTGACCTAAATTTGGTTTGAAGATGAAAAACATACCAAGCACAATGTTCTCTCTCCATTCCTGATATCTAACACACACACCGTGTTCGGCGTGGTATTGCGGCTGTCAGAGCATAAACAAAAGCTGCCGTATGTTTCTCCGTCGTCTCCGTGCGCATTCATATGTAAAATGCGCAATCTTATTTTGTCAATTAGATTGAAAGATCTGAAAAAAACCCACATACCTTTACCTGCCCATAGACCCTCCCCTCGAAGAAATCAGGACAGAAGTGGTTGAAAGTGGACAAAAGAGACGGATTCAAACACTAGGTGTAAACAGTATGTCTCCCTGTGATCCAACTGACCAAACAAGGCCTAATTCTATTAGCAGTAGCAAGTCCATACTTGCTCTTCAGCAGCAACGTAGCAGATCTAGTCTACCGAAGACCAAATACATATATATACAAAATATATAGACCAAATACAAAGACATATATTTTAACATGGCTCTAGATCAGTGTCAGCATCAGCCATATTATTCAACTAGAATCTAGTCAACCACAATTTAATGAAAAATCTACCATATTGTCACTTATACTAAACATTACCTCAAAATTCATTAAATACATCTGAAATTAGAAAATATGCTTTGACAAAGCTGTCGGTGGCATGACTGTTTTCAGACGTTTTTTTGAGATGACAGATTCTGGCTCGTTAGATAAATCAGTCTATCACTAATCAAGACAGTTTGAATATTTTCATATTTCCAGTTGCATTCCAAGAATTTCCTGTCTGCTTGCCATATCCAGGCTGACATTCAGCGTCTGCTGCACAACAACTGACATATTGCATTGCATGCAATCAAACAGTTTTTTAACTGTTGTTGTCTCCCTCCGTGTTGCGAGTAGTGTGTTAGTAAATTCGCATTAACTGTGCTAAATCAACCAGCCTTCGTTAGTAATAGTAATTGAGTAGTAACATCAAAATATACCATAAAAAAACACTTTTAATTGTTAATAAAGGTTTAATGAATATGTTGCTCTTTGCCAAAATAGTACAAGATTCTTGAGTGAGACATCAAATAAATCAGTTAGATCTGAAGAAATCAGATTAGATTCACCTAAATTGCTCATCGAAAATATCAAAATATATCAAAATATATCAAAAAATAACACTGAGCACATCTACTCTCTGTCACAGTGACAGCTCAAAACAAATAATCTCCTTGTCTAATTGGTGTAATTCAGTTCTGAATGGCCTGGTTTTAAAGCACTGCCAATCACGTTACAATGCCGAGTACGAGAGACATTAAAAGTCAAAACAATACGCACAAGAGTGCATTGCTGCTTCCTTCACTTTGTTGCATGTAAGACGCACACTGTTGTGAAAGCACGAGGAGAAACAGCAGTGCACGTGTTGTGCATTCATTTAGACAAAGTGCTTTAAAAGTCACAGGATGCAAATCTATCGGACGAATGCAGACAGAGGGTCTTCTTACCTCCTGTGCGTGGTCTCGGTGCAGTGCTGTGTGCGGTGGTGAAGAGCGACGCTGTTGGTCTTGGTAGGGGCTGAATTCAGATGCACATGAATGAAATATCAATCCACGTCTGGACGGCGAACAAAGCGGCATTTGAGCTGCGATCCGAAAAGGCCACCGCTCCTCCGTCCTGCCATCCTCACAGCGGCGAAGCTGGAATGCTCCTCTGTGACATCCCTTACAAACAAAGCATCGAATCAATATCGACCGAGTCGTGAGTCTCTTACCAATAAGAGATTAGCGAACCAAAACGACGCTCGGTATCCCTGTAAAATAGGTTAAGAACCTTTCTCCAATTCCCTGCTTCCCTCTGAGCTCAGCTGAGTCGCCTACATTCTCTCTCTCTCTCTCTCTCTCTCTCTCTCTCTCTCTCTCTCTCTCTCTCTCTCTCTCTCTCTCTCTCTCTCTCTCTCTCTCTCTCTCTCTCTCTCTCTCTCTATTGTTCACTCCGATTCGTAACGTAAGTCTCGCATCAGTGCTTGAATCGTTCATTCAGCGTGTTTTCTTTCAACGTAAAAATCTAAATATAACTGTAATATGAGAAGAATACAATGCTGTTATTGATTATTAAATGGCTGCTCAAATATATACATATTCATTTACAATTGATTTGCGTATTATAGATTAAAGCCTCTGCTAAGAAAAACTGTAAACAATTGGCCTATGCGATATTAGTATTACTACTTGGCCTATTTATTTACAATTGACTTGCTCTTTTTAAGTTCTCTCTCAAAGTTCTTTGTTTCTCTGCTGGTCTTTCGAAGCTTTTCTGTAAGACTTGAAACGTTGACTGACACCTTTCCGGTCACATGATTTCAGCACCAAGGACAGCGACACGTGACCTAAATACCCAGGCTTCTGCAACAAAGGAAAACATTAATGATGAGCAAGCCTATGTCTAAGCAACATCACAGAAGCAAGAGTGCAGTTGCTCGGAATATCTATTCATAACAGCACAATTGCAAGTGTAAAAGTGATTTTATACAATAGTAAAAAAAAAAAAAAAAGTTAATGAGTGACGTACGTTTGAGACAAAATTGCCTGTAATAATTTTTTCCTTTTCATTTCTTTTTTTGTTCTGCCAATTAAAATAGCTCCAAAGAAAGCCAAAGCGGCAATGACTCACTCATAAAGACCGTCAATTTACGCCTCCTAATGGTGTACCTGCAGAGAAGGTCAATGAAAAAAAAATGCATAACATATTATTTATGCATGCCTAACATATTATGTATCATTATTGTATATAATAGTAGTTCAAAAGTGCATACAAACATTGTAATATGCTATTTTTGTCAAAACAAATAATTGCACTGTAAAATCGAATTAGTTAGACTAACATAAAACAATCCTGCAAATATTGCAGGATTATATGGTGCTCATGACATAAGTGTTAGCAAAAAAAGATTGTTATTCGACATTAAAAAATAGACTAATGATTTAGTTAAGTCACATTTTAGAAACAACCTATTTATTACTCCCCCTGCATTGAAAGAGACTTACAGTAATATAAATGTAATAAAGTTAATTTAATTATATAATTAAAGTTAATTACACAGTGTAAAATCCAACAGTTGTTCTTACTAAGACGTTTTAGTTAACTTTACTTAATGTCCAATAATTTGTTGAACTTACTTAAAACTATTTAGTAATCTGAACTATTTGCATGCTATGCCTTCGTTACTCAGAAACCCAAGTAAACATTACTTGACTGGTTTGAGTACCATTTTGCCAAAGCAAAAAATAAAAAATAAATACAAAACAGGCGGGGCAAAAGGTTTTTGAGGCGGGGCAATTTTCGCTAATTTTCTCCACTTCTGCAGTCATCATTCTCCTTAGTTGCATTCAGTCATTTTCTAGTCATCTTGAATGTCATTGACAATACAACAAAAAATTATTGGAGAACGTCACATAAGTTGACTTCATAAATTCATGTTGATTTCCTAAAATTTCTCACCATTATGGTGATCAGTGTTCCATTTGAGTTGCCACTTGGAACTTCATTTATATTATTGTCATTCTCTTTCTATTGATGCGGCGATGCAACAAGAAATCACAGTTATTGGATTTCAACGGAAGAGAAGTATATATATATATATACACTCTAAAAAATGCTGGGTTAAAAACAACCCAAGTTGGGTTGAAAATGACAATTGGATTGTTTTAACCCAGCGATTGGGTTGTTTTAAGCAAACATTTAACCCAACCGTTGGGTTAAAACGACTCATTCACTGGGTTAAAACAACCAATTGCTGGGTTAGTCCATTTTCAACCCAACTTGGGTTGTTTTTAAACCAGCATTTTTTTAGAGTGTATATATTTGTGAATTAATGATGTATAACATAACTATATTTCATGTCAAATAATGTTCTTTTAACATTTTATTGCACTCTAAGAAATGCTGGGTTAAAAACAAACCAAGTTGGGTTTAAAATGGAATAACCCAGCGAATGGGTTGTTTTAACCCAGCAATTGGGTTGTTTTAACCCAATAGTTGGGTTAAATGTTTGCTTAAAACAACCCAATTGCTTGCATTTTTTTTAAGTGTGCTAACTCTTATGACAAACATTTATTTGGGTTGATATAATCCCTCTATATTTGTGACAATATCTTGCAACTGACCATGCTTGAGTCACACACAGATTTCAACATTCAGCATGCAAAACACAAAAATGGTAAGTTTTTTTTTGTTTTTTTTGTTTTTTTGTTGTTGTTTATTTTACTTAAGACCATTACAATTTTATCTGCTGTCATTATTGGGGTTATACTGCCAAAAGACAGCAAATAAAATAGTAAAATATAGCCAAAAATAGTGAAACAAAGCATGAATTATTCATGCCGCAATGCATTCTGGGAGTACACTTCCTCAGATCAAAGATAGAATTAAGTTGACAAAACTTAAATGGTTTAAGTAAGATACACTTGATGTAATTAAGCTTACTTAATTGAGTGTTAAGTACATTCAATGCTAGTTGAACTACTAAAAATATGTTCACTTTACTTGAAGAAAACGTGGAAACCAATTGCAGAACATAATATATAACACTATTAGTTAAATGGAATTTCTCAAGTAATCTTACTATTAAATCTTAAGTAAGATTAGTAAATATTCTAGAGTATGTGAACTAGAATTGTCATTAAAACTTGACATTTATTACTTAATTCACTTGGGAGGTGTCAGCTTTCTTTACTTTTAGCTGATTATTAAATTAACTTCAGGTTTCCCTTTAAGTTTGCTTTGCAAAAATAAAGCAATCAGTTTACAAACTTTTTTTAAGTAAACTGAACTGTTCGAATTTATAGTGTAAATGTAAAATAAAGTTCCAAGTGCCCAACCAATGGGAACACTGATCACCATAATGGTGAGTTCAAACAAAAACAAGGAAAAACAACATCAATTTATGAAGTCAGCTTATGTGATATTCTCTCCAAATTTTTCAGTTGTATTGACAATTCAACATTTAATATGACTTTGGGAAATGAGTGAATGCAACTAGAGAAAGCAGCACACAAACATTTATAAATTTGAAAAATAAAAGGATTCCTCTCTGGAGAAGCGTTCAGTCTTTCCGCTGTGAATAGCGAACCCACCATGGTGCGAGCGCAACTGGCTTTTAAAGGGAATAGGAGATGAGACTCTGATTGGTTTATTGCACAATACACCCAAAACACACCCATTACTCATTAAGAGAATAGGCACAACCCTTTTGGACCATGCGCTTGGTGCGCAGACTGTTTTTTCCGTCGTTAAACCAGCAGATTCGGACACACCCTAAGTCCACCTGCGCCATGTGCTTCAGACCATGCACTCAGATCAGGGCCCTATGACTTCACAAGATCCAGAAAAAAACATGTTGTAGTCCAAGCAAGCCATTCATTGTAGTTCTACCAGAAAGACTTGGGAGGCCATGAAGTAACAATGCGTTCATTTATTAACAGACCAGTAAGTATTATATTTAGAGGTTCTTTGGCGTAGCTCTCGTCTCGAGGGTAATGGACTCTGCATTTCCTGCCTGAAGATGAAGGCAGGGGCGCAGGCGACCCCCTGGGAGGTATAGGCAGGGACCATCCTGGTGGTGGTGGTGGGGAGGATGGAGGTAAATGTTGGCGTCAGCATCTGTGAACTCAGACATGTATGTGTAAATACCGATCTTTTATACTCTGAGATTGGTTAGGTCTGAATGTAACATTGAATCTTCCTGGAAGAACTTGCGCTAGAGCTTTCATTTCTTGGAAAGTGGATTCTGTTCAATAAAACATATCCCTTTGGACTGAACCTCAGTTCATCTTTGGAACACAAATGAAGATATTTTAGTTGAAACCCGATGGCTCAGAAAGGCCTCCATTGGCAGCAATGCACTTTACACTCTCAAGACCCATAAAAGGTACTAAAGACGTCATTACAAAGTCCATCTCACTACAGTGGTTCTACAATCATTTTATGAAGCGACGAGAATAGTTTCTGTGCACAAAAAAAATCGAAATAACGACTTTATTTAACAAGTTCTTGTCTTCCGCCTGGGCCTTTGACGTGAACTCACGAAGCACCTCGACGCATGCGCGAGAATATGGCGTGGAAGAGGAAGACGCGGCGTATCGAAGCTGTTGAATTCCACATTGATCGTGCTTTAGGTCTAGCCTGGCTCCGCCCTCCTACATACTTCCGCTCACTTTTCATTTTCCTTCAGTACTACGTCTGGGACTGCTGTATATGCTTAGGTTTTCTCCTGAACAATTTTTTACCGGTCCAATCAGCGAACAGAGGGAGTGGCTGAGAGCGATGACGTTGATGTCGTGCGCTAGTTTGAGTTGTAGTTCAGTAATGGCGATGGTGAAAGATGCGAGTGTGTGGCACCGCTGACGAATGTCCAGAAGTTAAAGCCGGAGTGTGGCGAGGTGGACGAGCGAGCGAGACATGGGAGGAGCGAGCGAGATCGGTGTGCGTGATTGAGAATGAGAGACTCAGCTCAAGTCCCCTCATGAGGGAGCACGGAGGCATATAAGGACGAGCGACACCGGTGAAGGACGAGAGAGGACCTGGCCTGGATTTTAAGTTGTGTTTTGTTTACGTTTTGTTATGTATGTGCGCGGCAGTCATCCGTGAGGGGTTGCCGCTTTTACTTTAATTTTGTGTTTATTATTTGATTAAAAGTTGTTAAACGTTTGCCGGTTCCCGCCTCCTTCTTCCCTGAACAAACGAACTCCCGTTACACGGAGCAAGAACAATCACTGCTGAGTTTTGTTGGTGGCCATGATGTTGTGGTCAGCAAAATATTTCATCACCGCTCAAAAAATAAAAGAAGAAAAGCACGTAAACATTTGAATTGGGCTGTTATTTACGGCAGCATTTATTCTTATCATACCAAGCATAAGACATTTTATTTACAGCATACACAATCATGTTACGGACCACGAGAGCAGCGTGAATGAATCACAATCCGAATGCACGAGGTTTTATCTCTGGCACTGTGAGAATCAAAGGCGAACGGCGTTAGCGATTGGCAGAGCCGGCCCAGCCACTAAGCGAACCTTGCAATTGCAAAGGGCCCCGTGGCCAGCAGAGGGCCCCCTAGAGTCATTGCTGAAAAAAAAATCATACATCAAAAGTAACATAAAATAAATAAATAAAAAGAAAGAAAGAAATTGGCCTACAGTGCTCTTTATCAGGCATCATGATAAGCACAGTTGTTATTTATTTAGTTCTTTATTATGGCGAGTTCCCCGCTAATCTTGACCACTGACTGACCCTGTGATGTCAGTCACATCATGTCACTCGTCACCTGTCAGTCAGTGACTCCGACGTCGACGATGTCTGACAACAAGAAACGAAAATATCTTTCTGGCCATGAAAAACGACAAAAGAAGAGGCTGGAAGAAGAAAAGAAGCAAGAAGATAAAGGTACGTAAACCTGTAGGCTTAATTTTCCGATACCTATGTATGTATGGATAATCTGCAGTCTAAATATAAGTTAGTCTCTCTCGCTCGCAGTATAGCGAGGCGGTTGTTATAGCGAATAAAAACCGCCTCGCAGCTCGCTATAGATTATCCCTCTTATTACATGGATACCTACCAAATCAATAAATAATTTGACACAAAATATTAATTGAAAAAGGAGTTTATTGATTTAAAAACGATTGTTGCTTCCGCTAAAGAAAATAGTCCGTTCCGCGTCCATAGCAACGCTCTGCTCAACGGTGTGTTATAGCCTACTTCACAGCGGGCTGTTATCAAGACGTAACAGACCCGCATTCTACATTGGAATTCAACCAAGCCATGTAATAAATGCTAATAACATGCTGCAAAAAATTAGTTTAGTATTATACCATTTGTTGTGATGTTAAAGCATTTAACAGAACAATACAACCCCAGTTTGGCTTCTTCACTAAAGGGCTAACATTAATTTACTCCTTATGTCCCCTTTCCAGGGGCACTATTAAAGTATATGCTGCCAGTTAGCAAAGCTCCAGCTGTTGGTGAGTATAAAGGTACTGTAAAATGATAACCTTCTGCATTTTAAAAAATTAAGTCTAACTTTATGTATAATTATTTTCTTTATTGCAGCTCCATCAACCACTTCTTTTCCTGGTTCACAACACAGTCATGTCACCCAAGAAGACACAAATACACAAGTTTGGATTTTAATAGTTCTATTGAAATGTTACCTAATTCTTATTATTGTTACTTTTAATCTTGTTTGTGGTGTTTTAGATATTGTTAATTTTGTTTATTTGAAAAGTTAAAATATTTAAATGTTCTATTTATTATTTTATATAATAGTTTATTTAAATGTATTAAATATTACTCTTGCTCTATTTCATTTCAATTATATATAGGCTGTTGTTTGTGCCTCTTAAACTCTTGTGTCAATTAAAAATGTTTATTTGATTGTCAGTGAAAATCACTTTATCAGTCTTTTTATTCAGCAAGTTCAGCAGTGTGTTCATTGCACTGCACTGCCATTCAGCTCAGTGGTATCATAATTTTACTGTTAGACATCAAACATGGAACTCAACTCAAGAACTCAAGGTCTTTTATTGTCATTCTGTACATGTTGCCACATAAGAACGAAATACGTACTCAGGACCAGCAGCGTAAAAAAGAAAATTAGCATACAGTATACATAGAATAATTAAAACATAATTTAATAGACTAAAAAATAAAATAAAAACATAGTAGATATAATATGTACAGTATAGTTATAAGGTAGTCATTGCTTTTCTTTAGGCCTTACTTAAAACGGTCAAAGGGGCCTCCAACCAAATTTTGCTTAGGGCCCCAAAAGGTCTAGGGCCGGCTCTGGCGATTGGTTAGGCAGATCCAGAGTGACTCTTGGCAGATCCAATAGTGTTAAACTTCAACAGAGTTCCCGCCTTCAAGGAAGTAAACGCTTGTCAATGGAGAGTGGCCAGACTCTCTGTACAAATGAAATGTACGAGAGTCTGGTAAGACTATAGTGGGAAGTTCGGATAATTTTACTGACTCGGATCTTTGAGTCTCGTTCAGCAAAATGAACAAATCTTTTTTCGAGTCTTTTTGTTCATTTCAGCAAAATATAATTAAAATGACATGTTAAATAGCCCAACACATCTAGTACTTATGAAAATGTTGATTACATTTGTAAAAATAAATAAAAATAAACTATAGGGTGCTGCAACCAAAGCCAAATGATGAGAAACTGAAACGTTTAATTAATTGATTAGTTGTTGGGTCAGGCTATTGCAGTCTAACTCTGTTAGTTCACCTCACCTCCTGATCCGAGACATTCTTTCTTTTGCAACTTTTCATTCTTCCTGTCAGTCCCATAGAGTCTATGCTGTCAGTAACGGAAACAGAAAAGATTAGTTCTTACAAGTCTTTCTGGTTTGAGTCGTTCGTTCTTTTGTCACGTGACTTTTCACCGTATTGAACACTAGTTCACAACCTTTTTAGTAACAAGCACGTAGTAAATGTTTTTTTGTTTTTTTGTTTTTTATATAATTCTCAGTTAATATCAAACATATACAAATATGGGAAATATATTGACTATTCAAGTCTAACATCACAAATTCAATTAGACTATTACTAATTTTGAATCAACTGTATTTTATTTTTTTCTATTGAGTTGTTATATCATTTTGTTGTCCTTGTGTTAATGAATAAAAATCAATTAAAACAATTTAAATTAACTGTTATTTATTTTGGATTCATGCAAATTTTTGAGTCATTCACTGTTGGTTAGTGTTATTTTAGTGATTTTTTGATGATTATCCAATTTGTTTTAAAGCTTTGAAAAATAATAATGAACAAACAATAAACAACCAGTCAAGAGTGTGTACAGTGTTGTAATAAGCTGTTACAAAGGTGTAGGTTTCAAACTTTTTTGGTGATTTATTATGGACGAAAACATAGTGAATGACTCAAAAATATGCATGAATCCAAAATACATAACACTTAATTTCATTTTTTTTAAACTGATTTTTATCCAGTAATAACACAAAGGACAAAAAATAAACAACTCAATAGAGAAAAATAAAATACAGCTGATTCAAAAATTAGTAATAGTCTAATTGACTTGAATTTGTGATGTTAGACTTGAATAGTCAATATATTTCCCCTATTTGTATATGTCTGATATTAACTGAAAATTATAATCCACAGTAAACAAGTCTCATCAAAGTGGTTTCCCCTATCATATGGATAAAGCTTTGCATTAACCGACTCTTAAATATCACATTCAATGTTATAGAAAATAATCTATATACATTTGAGAACAAATCGCATCTGGTAACTGTAAAAGTAAAAAAAAAAAAAACTAGTAAAAAGGTGAATTAGTGTTCAATACGGTGACAAGTCACATGACAAAAGAACGACTCAAACCCGAAAGATGAACTAATCATTTCTCTTTCCGTTACTGACAGCATAGACTCAATGGGACTGACAGCAAAAACGAAAGACTCGAAACCAGCCGAACCCGAACTCGAAAGAACTAATCTTTTCTGTTTCCGCTTCTGACAGCATAGACTCTATGGGACTGACAGGAAGAACGAAAGACTCAGATTCAGAACCCATATGTTGCGTAATGCGCATCCACGGTCAACACAAAATGAACGAATCACTCTCTGAGACAACTCGGTAGTCCCGAGTCATATTAAAGATTTGTTCAAAATGAACGACATCACTAGGTAAGACCAGGCTACTTTAGGTCTTGGCGTAGTGCTCATAATGGGGCTAAAATGTGCATTTCCTGGATGCCTGAACCGCGAGAAATGAACAAGTGCACGAAAAAATGCCTTATCAAAGCCGCAAAATGAAAGTCATATTCTCGCGCATGCGTCGTGGTGCTTCGTGAGTTCACGTCAAAGGCGCAGGCGGAAGACAAGAACTTGTTGAATAAAGTCGTTATTTAGATTTTCTTTTTGCGCACAAAAACTATTCTCGTTGCTTCATAAAATTATTGTAGAACCACTGTAGTGACATGGACTTTGTAACGACGTCTTTAGTACCTTTTATGGGTCTTGTGAGTGCAAATTACATTGCTGCCAATGGAGGCCTTTCTGAGCCATCGGATTTCAACAAAAATATCTTCATTTGTGTTGCGAAGATGAACAAAGGTCTTACGGGTGTCGAACGACATGAGGGTAAGTAATTAATGACAGAATTTTCATTTTTGGGTGAACTAACCCTTTACGTAAAGTGAACTAAAAAGTGTTAGTTAGAACATCTTTTGGATTTTTTTAAGTTTGGGAATTTTTTTTTTTTTTTTTTTTGGGGTGTGCAACATTTTTTCAAGTTATTCCATACTTTACAACAAACGCACCACTATAACCCTCCCCCCAAACACACACACACACACACACACACACACAAACACACTGAGAGGCTAGAAACCCCACATTAAAACACTTTATGAGCAGAGGTACACCAACTCTCAGTCCATTACTGTCTTTTAGTGTACATGAAATAACACTTATATCTGATGGGGAGTTGGTGATCTCTCTGCTGTAACTGTCATTTTCTTGCCTGTGTCTATATTTATGTCTGCGCTTATTTCATAAAGATAAAGTCAGTGTGTAAGAGAAAGTGTTGGTATGGTGTGTCGAATAACTGATTTGTTCTTTGCTCCTGGGGTGAGTCTCACCCCCATAGCAAAGACGGATCGAGTGTCACCCTACTTTAATAATGCATCTCTCCCAGACTGATAATAACACAATTTATTTCCCGACCAACCCTTGGTGTTAATGAATGTTTGGACAGAAACAAGCTCTTCATAAATGATAGCCACCCAGGTGTCAACGGCATAACCCACATCTCAATAATGCTTGTCCTCAGCTGCCGCACTTTGCCATAAAACAAGGGCTTGCAGATGTCATTTCCGCCCTTGTGTTAAATCCATAAAACTCGTGCATGGCTCACAATGGAAGGTTGAGTTTTCAGCAGGCAGGAATGGCACTCTGTCACCATGGTGATGTGATCCTGGGATGACATTAATATTGGTTTACGAGAAGGAAGAGAAACTCAGCCTTTTCTTCTCTGTTTCCTCTCCTGCGTGGAGAAGGCAGCTGCATATCTGTGCTCATAATCCCTGTTGGGTTCTTTTGATGGCTGCGTTATTGTTTATATATGGGTCGTATTAACCTCTGGGATGGGGCAGGGTAGAGGGGGATCAAGGCAAGCTGACCCACATTCAACTGCAGTTGGATCCGTGTGCATCTGTGGTGATGCATGCATTCAAACACGTTTTGAGCTGCGAGACTGTATTGTGGTGTTTGTTTGCATTTACTGTGCGTGTAAATACCCTCAGGGCTGCGCTGGTCCATGTCGACCCAGATCAGAGTAATTACACATCAGAGACCAGCGTCTGGAGTAGATTTGGTACACCACATACAAAACAAACACTCATCGTATAGCTTCATTTTTTCTTGACAAATAAAACCAATCGCTGTTTCAAAACCAGGTGAGCAGCTTACCTACATTTTTTATTAAAATTTTAGGTAACGCTTTAGATTACGGCCCGGAAAGTACTGCGTAAGTAAAAAGAATTTACAGCATAATTTTCGGTAATTATAGTGTAACTATAAAGTAAGTACGTGTAGGTATAAGGGAACAATATGTAAAATTGGGGGAATAAAGGGGTAACTATCAGGAAAATTAACACATTATTTATACTGTAAGTATTTTTTAATTAAGGGGTAATTATCAGTGTAGTTACAGTGTAAGCATGAATCTGCGGGCTGTAAATTAAAGTGGTGCTTGTTCCCCTCTTGTTTCGTGTAGTTACAGGGTAAGTGTGAATCTGCGGGCTGTAAATTAAAGTGGTGCTTGTTCCCCTCTTGTTTCGAGTAGTTACAGGGTAAGTACAATAAACAACACATACAAAATCTGATATCACTCGGAAATATTTATTGAAAAAACAACTTAAGATTGACACTTCTTATTCAATTTTTTAAAATAAACTTTTCATTTCAAATAATAACGTCCGGACAGAAAGAGGCACCCTTTTTTGCTTCTCTTGCTTGTTTTCCTCTTGTTCCTCTTCTTCTTTATCTTTATTTCCACTGATAGATCTTAAGAAGAATCCCAGGTCTTTTGATATTTTGTATTATTATTTATTAAAATAAAAAGTACACCAAGAAATGCTCTCATATTTACTAATCTTTTCGCATCCGATCAGCTGTTACCAGCACGTGTGTGAGTAAAGAAGCTTCCAGCTTTCATGACATTCTCGCGCAAGTTTCATCTGAAACACACGGGAGATAGTCAACAGTTTGTTATTTTTCTTACAAACACTTATCGTTTCACTTCAGAAGACATTGATTCATCCATTGGGATCGTATGGATTACTGTAGTTATTGCTGTATGTGCTGTTTGATGTTTTGTGGTCAAGGACGAAAAAGTAGAGGAATAAGACGAGGATAAAGCCAAGCAAGAGAACCGAATAAGAAGTTTTGTAAATCTGTTTTAAAAAAATTGTTTTTTAAATAAATGTTTCTGAGTGATATCAGATTGTGTATGTGTTGTTTATTGTACTCCCTGTAACTACACGAAACAAGAGGGGAACAAGAACCACTTTAATTTACAGCCCGCAGATTCATACTTACCCTGTAACTACATGAATAATTACCCCTTAATTAAAAAATACTTACAGTATAAATAATGTGTTAATTTTCCTGATAGTTACCCCTTTATTCCCCCAATATTACATATTGTTCCCTTATACCTACACGTACTTACTTTATAGTTACACTATAATTACCGAAAATTATGATGTAAATTCTCTTTACTTATGCAGTACTTTCCGGGCCGTAATCTAAAGCGTTACCAAATTGTTTTATTCAAATACACTCTCCCAAGATTCTGCATGCCGTACTTTATTGGACATTCCGATTGATATTTCTGACCTCTGCAACAAAAGCATTCCATTGCATAATGCATGGAAAATGAGTTTTGGAAATGGGAAATTCTGAGTTACAAGGTTTTCAGCATTGGGTGGAATCACATACAGTTAAGGCAATCCCAGAACATACTGCAAGAAAACAGATATAATCTTACATATTAAATGTGTGCCGTTCAAAAGTTTGGGGTTTGTAAAACTTTTAATGTCTTTATTTGATCAAACAACTATAATATTGCGAAATTGTCTGGTTTCTGGTGTGTTCTAGTCAAAACACCCGAGGAAGAACTGATTCAAAGTCTTTAATAAAAAATATGAAAACGCAGGAGATCACAGGAGAATACAAATTAGAATGATCACAATGATCAACTGAGGAAACTGAGGGCTTAAATACACATGGTGCTGTGTTCGAAATCACCCCCTATACCCTCATTCACTATTCCCTACATTACTCCACTAATAATAGTCCATTTGAGGGAGTGATTGAAAACGAGTGAGTGAATTCAGACACTGAGTGTTGCCGGAAGGGCTGCTACTTTTGCATGTGTGCTTGCTGCTTAATAATTATTTGAAGCTTAGCAAACTAGCAGCTCTAATAGCAATGGGAAAATGTATCTTGAACTCTGTCAATGGAAACTAGCATGTATAAACCTTAATTAAACAATTTAATAATCAATTAAAAAGGAATGTATACCTGTATGATATTACCATTTTACCATATTAGCAGTTTTGAAGCTTAAAGCATCTCATCGCTTGTCACTCACAGATAACAGAAAATGGGCAAAGAGGCGGGACGTGGGCGGAGCTGAGGTGACACGAGGACTAACAGACAGCAGACAAACGGCAATCCACCTGTCACTCAAAGTGACCACGCCCTTAATTATGCATAACTTTAAGGCTTTATATGATGTAAACGAATGAGTTATAAACCAAATTCACCCCCTCACAGTTGTCATGAAGGGCAAAATTAGATATATAGACCGAGACCACAATTTGTACCAGGCTGTAAACATGTTTTTTTCTGCTGTAAAGTTGGGCATTTCAACATGGGGCTCAATGAGATTCTGCTCCCTGCTGGAGCCCGTCTCTAGTGGCCAGTCGATGAATTGCAGTTTCACTTCCGTATTGGCTTCAAGAGAAACTGGGGGAGGTTACCGCTTGGTTATTACACTGTAGCCACATTTGGACCAGCAGTTTGGAAAGTGGATAGATTGATGATTCAGCTACGGCGCCATCTTCTGATCAGACGCGGGAATTCATTCTGCACATGACTCTCACAGTGCATTATGGGTATTATCTAGCCGTTAAGCATACATCGGTTGTACACTCATTATTGTGATGCAGTGTGGAATTTAATAAGTGCACTCGATAACATTCACAATGGTTTCGGACACCACTATGGCTCCTAAAATAGTGCTCTAGGGGCCGATTTCGGACACAGCCAGGGAGTAATGAGGTAACTAAATGAATAACAGGTGAACATAATAATCAGTAACTAAAGAAACAAACTGGTACACACTAGGAAATGGGTGCGTCTCAATCAGCTCCCGAGCTCGTGAATCAGTATATCGTGTTCACGAATTCGGGCACTGGTAAGGACAGTAAAGGATGCTGGTGTAACCCCTCCTGTTCGAACTGCCCGCTCTAAGCGGGACTCGAACCCGGGTCCGCCGGCATGAGAGTCGGACGCTCTAACAAGGAGGCTAAAGGCTACAACCTCTAGCGTCAGTCACTAGAGCGTCTCTTGAGATCAGAGGAGTGAGGTTTACTCGCACAGCAACTACTAGCTGGCCTCCGTTACACTCACCCCCCCAAACCAAACCTCACTCCCATCCGGGTCACGGCACCAATGTAACCCCTCCTGTTCAAACTGCCCGCTCCAAACGGGACTCAAACCCGGGTCCGTCGGCATGAGAGTCGGACGCTCTAACAAGGAGGCTAAAGGTCACAACCCATAGCGTCAGTCGCTAGAGCGTCTCTTGAGATCAGAGGAGTGAGGTTTACTCGCACAGCAACTACTAGCTGGCCTCCGTTACACTGGCTCACTACAAATTGGGACACTGATGACTCTATTTCCGCTGATGTGTCAACATTCTCATTGTACAACATCATTACTGGTATTTATGAATAACAGCAGAACTGATATTTTTTTTGACATTACTTGTAATTTTATTTAATGGATATAGGTAGCCAGAGAGGAAGTGAGGTCAGGTGTAATGAGGGAAGCAAACAATTTTTGACCGTGTCAGGAGTGGGTATAAGGAGTACTATGTGTTTGAGCATCGTAACTGTGACAATAAAGGTGATAATCTTGACTGGATTGGAAGTGTCTAGCCTTCATAATGACATCTTTTACAGTCTTCCAGAAGTCTTCACTCAGGAGAAAATGCCTGTGTCCAAAGATAACATTGTTACTCAAGGGGATTTGGACAAGTGGCCATACCTGAAAGGTGTTAAGATCCCTCAAATTCCTGCGGATGTGGATTTGCTAATTGGAGCAAATGCTTCCAAGGTAATGGAGCCCTGGGAGGTTAAAAACAGTGATGGAGAGGGACCTTATGCAGTGAGAACCCTACTGGGATGGGTTGTGAATGGGCCGCTCCAAGGAAGCAAGGACAACAGGAACAAGACTGAATATCCAGGTGTTACTGTCAATAGGATTTCTGTATGCAAACTGGAGGAGATGCTTAGTAAACAGTATAACCACGACTTTAATGAGATTGCTTCTGAGAACAAAGAGATGTCCAGAGAAGATCATGCATTTATGGAAAGGGTAAGCAGGTCAATTGAGCTTCAGGATGGACACTACAAATTGAACCTTCCTTTCAAAATGGAAAATCCCATGTTGCCGAATAACCTTGGTGTGGCTAAACAGCGCATAATGGGATTGAAAAGGAAATTAGAGAGAAATAAGACTTTTCATCAAGAATATAAAATGTTCTTGGATGAAGTCATCAACAAAGGTTATGCTGAAAGAGTACCATTGCATCAGTTGAAACAGGATGAAGGGAAAGTTTGGTACATCCCTCACCACGGCGTCTATCACCCCAAGAAAGGAACATTAAGAGTGGTATTTGACTGTGGAGCTGCTTTTAAAGGTACATCGCTTAATGATCAACTTCTGCAAGGTCCATACCTGACAAATTCACTTCTGGGAGTTCTTGTGAGGTTTCGACAAGAGCCTATTGCATTCATGGCTGATGTGAAAGCAATGTTTCATCAGGTCAAAGTTGCAGCAGAGGATATCAATTTTCTTCGTTTCTTGTGGTGGCCCGATGGTGAGTTAAAGCATGAACCTGTTGAATATAGGATGAACGTGCATTTGTTTGGAGCTGTGTCATCCCCAAGCTGTGCTTGCTTTGCACTACGCAGGACCGCTGAAGACAATAAACCCAACTTTCCAGAAGAGGTTATTGACACAATTCAGGCCAACTTTTACATGGATGATTGTCTGAAAAGTGTAGCTTCAGAGGAAGAGGCTATTTTGATGATCAAAGATCTAACAGAAGTTTGTTTGACAGGAGGTTTCCAATTGACCAAGTGGGTCAGTAATAGCCGTGTTGTGCTACAAACTGTACCTGAAGAACATCGAGCCCAGGGCATAAAATTGATGGATCTGGACAAAGATCAACTACCACTGGAAAGAGCTCTTGGTTTGTTGTGGTGTGTTGAATCAGACACTTTCAGGTTTAAAATGACCATCAAAGATCATCCTTGCACCAGACGTGGTGTTCTGTCGATGGTATGCTCTGTATATGATCCTTTAGGATTCTTGGCACCATTCACTCTTACAGCGAAAATTCTTCTTCAAGAGCTGTGTAGGACAAGATGTGGATGGGATGATCTGCTACCCTCAGATCTTCAAAGACAATGGTCTTTATGGTTGAAAGAACTTGGGAGGATTGCAGACTTTAAAGTAGATAGATGCTTAAAGCCCACAGGATTGGACCAACTTACCAACATTCAGTTGCATCATTTCGCTGACGCAAGTACACTTGGATATGGCACTGTAACATATCTTAGGATGGAAACAAACAAGGATGTTCATGTTACTTTCCTACTCAGCAAATCAAGAGTAGCACCATTGAAGCATGTAACAATTCCACGTCTTGAATTGACAGCTGCTGTACTTGCTGCTCGAGTGGATAAAATGTTGAGGGCAGAGATACAGTTTCCATTGGTGGACTCAGTGTTTTGGACAGATAGTACATCTGTGTTAAAATATATCAGAAATGAGGACAAACGCTTTCTGACCTTTGTGGCCAACAGGATCTCTGCAATAAGAGAAATTACAACACCATTACAGTGGAGATACATACCTACAGCTCAAAATCCTGCAGACTGTTGTTCAAGAGGAATGAAAGCAGATTTGCTGTTATCGAGTGAAGAATGGATCAGCGGACCACATTTTTTGTGGAAACCACAGGAAGAATGGCCAGCACAAATAGTTGATTCTACTCTTAAAGTCGATGATCCTGAGGGAAAGAGGAATGTGAGTGTAAACACCACTGTTGTGAATGATGTGTCAAGTGCAACAAATGCCACTCATAGGCTGATTACACACTTCTCAGATTGGACAAAGTTGAAAGTTGCTGTTGCCTGGTTTTTGAAGTTAAAAAGAATGCTGAGGCTACGTAGTCAAAAGCGGAAAGAAATCAAAGCCTCTTTGGATCCAAAGTGTGTATTACCATCATCCAAGAAGATGGAGAAGGAGCTTCAAAGGCTAACATTCTCAACAGCTACACCGAACTTAACTTTGGAGGACCTGACTGAAGCTGAAACGGCTATTGTTGCATTTAGTCAACAGCAACAGTTTGGAAAGGAAATTGCTGCTCTATCATCTGTTTTAAAGGTAAAGCGAGACAGCAAGTTGTATAAGTTGGATCCTGTCTTTCAAGATGGTCTTTTAAGGGTTGGAGGACGACTGAGGAATGCTGCAATGCCTGAGGAAAGGAAGCATCCTATCATTCTTTCTAAGGATCAGCACATTGCCACACTCATCTTGCGGCATATTCATCAACAGTTAGGTCACAGTGGAAGAAATCATATGCTTTCCAAGCTGAGAAAAAGATATTGGATCATTAAAGGTAATGCTGCCGCCCGGAAGATTATATCAAGTTGTGGCCATTGTAGACGTCTTGGAGTTAAGGTGGGTGAACAAAAGATGGCAGACTTGCCGAAAGAGAGACTTAAGCCCGATCTTCCTCCATTTACGAATGTAGGAGTCGATTATTTTGGTCCTATAGAGGTCAAAAGAGGACGCTCCATTGTGAAACGCTATGGAGTTATCTTTACTTGCATGGCAAGTAGAGCAGTTCATCTGGAAGTTGCCCATTCCTTGGACACTGATGCATGCATTAACTCTCTACGCAGATTTATTTGCAGACGAGGACAAGTTGTTCATATAAGATCAGACAAAGGTACCAACTTTATTGGAGCAGAAAGAGAGTTAAGAGAAGCACTCAGTTCATGGAATAAAAGCAAGATTCAAAGGGCAATGCTACAGAAAGGTGTCCAATGGAGTTTCAATCCTCCAGGAGGCTCGCATTATGGAGGAGTGTGGGAGCGTGTGATTAGAATGGTCAAGAAAATTCTGAATTCCATCTTACATCAGCAAACTTTGGAGGATGAAGGATTTCATACTATGCTATGTGAAGTTGAGGCTATTCTAAATGATCGCCCAATAACAAAGCTGTCAGATGATCCTAATGACCTAGAGCCACTTACTCCGAATCACCTTCTTCAAATGAAAGGCAAACCAGTTCTACCACCTGGACTGTTTGACCAATCGGAGTTATACAGCAAGAGGAGATGGAAACAAGTCCAATATATGTGCGACTTATTCTGGAGAAGATGGACAAATGAATATTTGCCTTTGCTTCAAGAACGACAGAAATGGAACAGGGAAAGGAGGAGATTTGTTCCAGGGGACATTGTTGTCATTATGGACTCTTCAGCCCCACGTGGATCCTGGTTGATGGGACGAGTTTTGGAAGTTTTTCCTGATAAGAATGGACTTGTACGTTCTGTGCGTGTACAAACTAAAACCAATATACTTGAGAGACCTGTGACAAAGCTTTGTCTATTGTATGACGGCATGGAAAAGGACTGATTGCAAATACTATGAACTCTAACCAACAGAAGATTGTTTGAATACAGTGTTGCTTTGGACTTATGGCTCTTTGTATTAATATTTTATTGAATTGTAATGTCTACCTGTCATGTACAATTAGGGGCCGGAGTGTAAGAGCCATTATGCTTTATTTATATGTCTGTTGTAGTTCCACTGTTAGACACCGGGTGGAGTGTGGGTTTAATGGATATAGGTAGCCAGAGAGGAAGTGAGGTCAGGTGTAATGAGGGAAGCAAACAATTTTTGACCGTGTCAGGAGTGGGTATGAGGAGTACTATGTGTTTGAGCATCGTAACTGTGACAATAAAGGTGATAATTGCAGTACTGGACTGGAAGCGTCATGTTTTGGATCCCACGCGTCAGATAACCCTACAACACCTCTAGCCTAAGGGACAAGATGGTCCTTTGTCGCTACAGTGCATTATGATAAATTCTTTGCTTGTTACATATGTGTGCAAAATTATATTTTTAACTTGCCTAGCGATGTATGTTTATGCTGAAATATAATAAAATAATGGTTTTTGTCCCCCTGTATAATTGTATCCCTTAAAACTCATCTTTGATCAGCAAAAATACATATTTAAACGTGTTTTCTTTGAAAAAAAAACTTCATGCCTCAAAATAGGTTAAATGCAACACCCTTGACTCATTTAGAAAAACGTGGTTCTATGAATATGCAAATTAGCCCCGCTTCACTCACTCGCACCAGCTCAGAGATTCACTTGTTGATGATCACACGTTTTGTGACGTCAGAAACACCAGCGATTTCAAACCGTGTCTCAATCTGTCGTGCAGGCATGGAGCCGGAGAAACGAGGACGCCCGGTGTAGCCGTAAGGCCAATGGTCCCAGGTGGAGCCGAGGGAGGGAGGAGCCAAGGTGAAGCCGACAGGCCAAGGTAGAGTGGCGGGATCGATAGCTGGAGGGGGAGCCAGTGGATCCTCTTGACTAGGCGAAGCTGGAGACCGGAAGGAACCAGTGGAGGTGGGGCGACGGACTGGCTAACTTTGGAAGAGCCCTATGTAAATGTACGGGTCTCATCTGAGTTAGCGTGCAGCCTTTGTAGGCAGTAGACAGCAAGGATTGGCTCACTAGGTTTTTAGAACAGAGCAACTCTGTCTGTGAACTACAAAACAATTACTATACGAGCTGTGAAGGTGTAAGTGTGCATGTAGATTGTACATTCACAGTGCATTATGGGTATTCTCTAGCCGTTAAGCATATGGTTAAGCTATGGTGTCCATAGGCAGAGTGCTTTGTAGGAATTATTGTAACATTGAATTGAGAAACCGAACACGTTTTTACCCTGGAGAAAGAGGTGGGCCATGACTAAAACAGCTTTGAAGGATTACAGCATTGAAAAAAGTCATATTTTAGAAAGAAAACATGAGCAATGGTGTAGAGACAGATGTTTTCTTTTTCGCTAATCTTTGGGGGTTTTGGGGAGGGATGAAAACAAGGGCTTTAGCACAAACAGCAGAGCAGACAGGCTCACACACACACACACGTTCAGACATCTGTCTCTATACTGTCTGCTCGAGGTCAAAGAATAAGCAGATTTGACTGATTAATGTTGTGCGCTTTTATCTGTGTGTTTTTAAAGGCCTGTTCACACCAAGAAAAGATAAAGATAGCGCTAATGTTCTGTTTATAGGCCTTTATTACACTTCCGCCTTTGAAAAGCAGAAGCTTCGAATAATAACTTCCGCTGTAGACTGAATCAATGGCAGTGCCCATGGCATGGTGATTTATTGATGTATGTCAGGTATGATGAAACAAAGAAAGATGGTGTCATGTTATTCCGATGCATCTTTCATGATTTACAGGGGAGCGCACAAGCCTACTTGTACGTGTATGTGCAATACTTCAGTCTGGCCACCTTTTTTATTAAAGAGATGCAATAATAGAATACAAACAACATATCACATTAAAGAGCAATATAATTAGAGAAGGTTACATCTAAAGACTGTAAAGACTACAAATTAAACAACAACAGCATTGCTTTCACATGCTTTACTTTCCAAAACAATCAAGTATTATATCAAATTGAAGTCGTACAAATACATTTCCAGCCCAGAGTCGATTATTTAAAAATAACTGGTTTGATCATCTTAAACGTGTCACACTATATTGTAGACAAGATTTGAGATTAATCATAAGATTTTTCTAAATAAATTACAGAGGAGCAGTAATTTATCAATTTGCAACAAGAATATTTTCATACTCGTAAGGTGTGTTCAGACCTTTATTTTGAAATAAAAAATCATGAAAGATCGGGAGAAACCTCAGTTTGTTTTCATGCCAAGAGTTCAAAAGATAACATCCATTCAATTTTTGAGAAAAAGAGGTGTGAAAATGTTTTAAATATAAAGAACAAAACAACAGATTTGGCATTTGTGATGTGGTGGCGAGCTATAACGCACATACGTGTTCTTTTTATGTGTTCGAGTTTGAGATATCAAACTAAAAATTAGAACACAACTTGTTCAGATTATTGGCTATGATTTTCTTGCAGTTTTAGAGTAAAACATGTTTTGTAAAATATATATTTTTATATAAAATATAATTTACACTTTACATTTTCATAAACTTTCTATAACTTTTGTTCTATTTCACTTACATCATTTATTTTTAAGTACTAATCTGTACTAATAGTCTTCTTTAAAACAAGACCAGCCTTATGTCTATATTACAAAGCATTCTTGAATTACAACCATTTAAAGGAACACTCCACTTTTTTTGAAAATAGGCTCATTTTCCGTCTCCCCTAACAGTTGAGTTTTACCATTTTCGAATCCATTCAGCCGATCTCCGGGTCTGGCTGTAGCACTTTTAGCATAGCTTAGCATAGATCATTGAATCTGATTAGACCATTAGCATCTCGCTCAAAAAATGACCAAAGAGTTTTAATATTTTTCCTATTTAAAACTTGATTCTTCTGTAGTTACATCGTGTACTAAGACCGATGGAAAATGAAAAGTTGCGAAATAAATTTCTAGACCGATATGGCTATGAACTATACTCTCATTCCTGCGTAATAATCAAGGAGCTTTGAGCCGTACCATGAGTGCAGCGGGAGCAATGATATTACGCAGCGCCTGAAAATAGGCTAACTTCCGTCAACATAACCAACGTGACAACCTGCTTGCACAGGGAGCGTGCTGGGGGCTATTTTCAGGCGCTGCGTAATATCATTGCGCCGCTGCACCCATGGTACGGCAGCAAAGTTCCTTGATTACTACGCAGGAATGAGAGTATAGTTCCTAGCCATATCGGTCTAGAAAATCGCAACTTTTCATTTTCCGTCGGTCTTAGTACACGATGTAACTACAGAAGAGTCTAGTTTTAAATAGGAAAAATACCGAAAGTCTTTGGTCATTTTTGAGCGAGATGCTAACGGTCTAATCAGATTCAATGATCTATGCTAAGCTATGCTAAAAGTGCTACCAGACCCGGAGATCGGCTGAAAGGATTCAAAAACGGTAAAACTCAACTGTTTAGGGAACTTGGTAAATGAGCCTATTTTCAAAAAAAGTGGAATGTTCCTTTAAGTTTGGATAGTGCATTTTCATGTCTATACGAATAAAGGAGGGGTGACAGTTTAAAGCGACAGGTTAAAATCATTCAATTCCAATTCCAATGATATAATTTCTCTGTGACGTTATTGTTTGGCTATAGTTGTGGTGCAGATTTGTGGTGAAGTCGATTATTTAAAAATAACCAACCCAATAACTGGTTTGATCATCTTAAACGTGTCACACTATATTGTAGACAAGATTCTAGATTAATCATAATAAACAAATGCAATTTTTCAATTGTAAATTTCAAATGTAATTCATAAATTTGAAACAAGAATATTTCCATACTCATAAGGTGTGTTCAGACCTTTATTTTGAAATTGCGAAAAATCATGAAATATTAGAAACCTCATTTTTTTTTTCATGCCAAAAGTTCAAACGATTACATCCATTCAATTTTTGAGAAAAAAAAGGTCTTGAAATGTTTTAAATATAAAGAACAAAACAACAGATTTGCCTTTTGTGATGTGGTGGCGAGCTATAACGCACATACATGTTCTTTTTATGTGTTTATTAGAGGTTGAATAGGATGTCATAAATTGTAGGCCTATGACAATTGTGAAAAAGTTTGGTACAGCTCCAAAACAAAAGCTTATTTTTGGAGATATCAAACTAAAAATTGGAACACAACTTCAGATTATTGGCTTTGATTTTCTTGCCGTTTTAGAGTAAAACATGTTTTGTAAAAATATATATATTATATAAAATATTTTTTTACATTTTCATAAACTTTAACTTCTGTAACTTTTTTCTATTTCACTTACATAATTTATTTTTAATTACTTCTACAATAATCTGCCAAATGTCTTCTTTAAAACAAGACCAGCCTTATGTCTATATTCCAAAGCATATATTTTCTCTGTGACGTTATTGTTATAGTTGATAGGGATAGTTCACCCAAAAATGAACATTTGCTTTTAATTTACTCCAAGATGTAGGTGTCTTTTTTTCTTCAGTAGAACAGTAAAGAAGATTTTTAACTGAAACAAAGTGACGGTAGCCATTACAGGTACTTACATCTTATGATGGTAGCCTACATCTTATATGGCTTGAGGGTGAGTAAATGAACAGCACGTTTTCATTTTTGGGTGAACTATCCCTTTAATTCGCCTATCTGTCCAAACCACTCATTCCAACTCTCACACACGCAAACACTCACAGCTCATCAACACAGTCGTCTGTAAATACTCCTCAATGTTTCAGCAGCTAGCCCTCGATATGCTCATTACGATTTCAGAAACACATTGCACCACAATCGATACATTTCCATTACCGTGATGGACGACTGTTTTTCAAACGCTCTCCTGTCTCAACAGAATCACAGGATGCCGTTTATGAGACAGAAGTGTCATGACTAATGCTCGCTCCTGAGACGATGTCTGTCTTCTTGGAATTTCAGCCCATTTAACTTCAGCCGATTATTCACATTCAGACACACTGCAGAGCTATTATTTTCACGTTAAACCTTTGATGAATTCATGTGGTAATTCCGTACGAGAAAGGAGAATGGGGGAAGATGACTACAGTAATTTTCCGCTTCTTTCAGACGTTCCAAAGGCCTGTTCATCCCTCTCCGTCACTGACAATGCCAGACTCAATCTCCTATAATTCATCATTCATATTGACTTACAGGACTTCTCAGAGGACACAAACTGCAGCCAAAGCAGGGACGGATCCAGCAGATATGAATACCTGAATTCATAAAAAGACAAGGAACCTTTAAAACATGTAAATTTATGCATCCCACATGCTCCATTAATTAAAAAAATATGAAAACACACGAGCAGCTTGGATGAGCTGCTATAGTTTTGAAATAAACAGTCATTCAAACAAATGCAAATCTGCTCATGCTAGGGTTTTTTAGATAGTCAGTGCATCCAAATTTGAGCTTCTGAGATACACAGCCTACTTAACCTAATTAATTAAACAGTATGGCTATATTAGTAACAGCATAGACCTCATACACTGTGTACAATATGCAAAGAATGCAACATTTTACAAAATGTACGTTATAAACAGCATCCAAAATGCTCGACACGAGTGTTGAGCATCTCCAAAACTGCAGCTCTTGTGGGGTGTTCCCGGTCTGCGGTGGTCAGTATTTATCAAAAGTGGTCCAATCGAAGGAACAGTGGTGAACCGGCGACAGGCTCATTGATGCATGTTGGGAGCGAAGGCTGGCCTGTGTGGTCCGATCAAACAGACGAGCTACTGTAGCTCAAATTGCTCAAGAAGTTAATGCTGGTTCTGACAGAAAGGTGTACTGTATACTCAAAAAAACGGCTTGTTGAATTTACTCAAAAAAGCAGCGTCAAGTGGTTCCACGCAACTATATTGAGTCATTTTTACAAATAACAATTTATATGAACAAAAGAAAGTCAAATAAAGCTGACAAAATGTCTTTAAGTAAATACAAACCATTTGAATTTGTCACTGTTACATAATATTTATATGTGCAGTTTACTTAATAATGTTAAACAGTGATGTCCGGTTCGCGAACGAATCGTTCTTATGAACCGGTTCTTTTTAGTGAACCGGTCAAACCAGTTCACCAAATCGGACTGAATCGTTCTAAACGGTTCGCGTCTCGAGTCAGCGCTGATCCACAAGTTACTAACTTTCTTGAGGGACAGTTCCTCCGACTAGAAATAAATGAATATCCTGAAGTATATGTTACTAGTAGCTACAACAGTTCACTGATGAGAACTCACGAGCAGCTGATACTGAGCGTGCGCATGTACAGAACGTACAGCGGTTCTCGAGTGAACAGTTCTCGAATCTGAACGAACCGTTTCTTTTGGACACGTTCGATACTGAGAACTGATGAGCCGAGTATGCGTGTACACTGTAAAAACTAATTAGTTCAGTTTACTTAATTAAATTGTGCAAACTTGTTGCCTTAATTCAATTAAGTAAGCATTACTTAATTGCATTAAGTTGTTCTTACTTAAACCGTTTAAGTTTCAACTTAATTCTATCTGGGATCTGAGGAAGTGTACTCCCAGAGTGCATTGTGGCATGAATAAATTAATTGCTTCGTTTTACTATTTTTGCCTTTATTTTACTATTTGTCTTTTGTCGGTATAACCCCAATAATGACAGCAAGTAAAATAGTAAAGGTCGTATTAATAATAAAAAAAAATAAAAAAAAATAAAAAAAAATCCTTGTTACCATTGTTGTGTTTTGCATGCTGAATGTTGAAGTGTGAGCATGGCCAAATGATATTGTGACAAACATAGAGGGATTATATCAACTCAATTAAAAGGTTATGCCATAAATATTAGCAAAAAAATGTTAAAAGGTCATTATTTGACATGAAAAATAGTTATGTTCTATATCATTAATGGACAAATATTACATATATATATATATATATATATATATATATATATATATATATATATATATATATATATATATATATATATATATATATATATATATATATATATATATATATATATATATATATATATATATATATATTACGGGTGTAACGGTTCACAAAATTCACGTTTCGGTTCGATACGATACACTGGTGTCACGGTTCGGTACGGTTCGGTACGTTTTAGATACAGCAAAAAGAAAAAATTGGCAGATAAATTTCCTTGATTTTTTTTTTATGTTTTATTTATTAAAACTAACAAAGTATGCTTTTTTTACATTGAACAATGATGGAGCTATACTTTACCCATCTTCTATGGTGTTTTCTTAGCAGCATACTGTATAAAACAAAAACAGCTCCTTATAAAAAAATGAAAATGTTATATTGTAGTAGTTATGAACAAATACAAAGAAAATTATTTTGTTTTTATATGTAACTCTATAACTCTTTACATGGAGTGTGTTTTTACTTAATTGTTAAGTTTTTTTTTCAGAAAGATGAGAGTGTCCACATTTTCTGTGGACAGCACAGATCTGCTTGATGTGACAATGTCCCCAGCAGTGGAAAACACCCTCTCATAGGGACAGA
The DNA here is from genome assembly GCF_949357685.1 of Gobio gobio. NCBI lineage: Eukaryota > Metazoa > Chordata > Actinopteri > Cypriniformes > Gobionidae > Gobio > Gobio gobio. Next base: position 54,672,207 of record NC_137102.1, on the reverse strand, counting down.
GGTTCCAGGCACAGCCAAGTAACGTCGTGCCAACATGGCAAAATGAGGGTATAAGTGCTCATGGGTTTTCCACCATTTCAGTGGATCTGCATCCAGGGGAATAGAGTCCACTGCCGTGAACAATTTCATCTCCTCTTCTGCCATTTTGGCCACAGATTTGGGGCTTGGCTCATGATGATGGGTCATGAACAGTCCTCCAAAAAGTTCAGTCATGGCTGATTTCTTTTCTCGTGGAGGTGATGTTGAGGGCTCCAAGTCCTCTGTCTTTGTCTCCATGGAGGTTGCTGGCTCTGTGGTGCCTGTAGCTTGCTCCTTGAGAAATATAAACAACAATAATCTTAGAGACATGCATGATATAATCCATAGCATGGGAATAACTAAAAAAGGTTATTATAAATCACACACACAATTACCACTGTTATACACAGGGACATGGGATAGAACAATACAGAACAGATTATTATGAACACAACATCTGTATATATTCAGTGTCAAAGTAAGGATACGCAAAATATAAATAGTACCAGTAGTTCAATAATACTCACAATCTCTGTGGTTAGAACTTCATAGATTCTCAGGCGAGTGGTAGCATCCAAGTGTTGCAGTGACTTAAAACGTGGATCCAAAGCTGTGGTCTTGTGTAGGTAATCTTGAAGATCAGGTGCTGTGTATCGCTGCTGCAGGTCATTTTTGATGGCTGTTTTGACATCCTTCACTGCTGGGCTGTCATCATCAGACAGTACCATGGATTTCAGGATCATAATTTTCATTGGAAGGACCATGGACGCAGATGGAGAGGACTCGGTGCACATAAGGGTTGTCACAGTTTTCAAGGGTTTCAAAACTGTGATGACATTCTCAGCCAGTCTCATGTCGTTTTCAGACAAAGTAATAATGTCTTTAACATTTTTCTTCACAGTTTTGTCTGTCATTGCAGAATACACTGCAGCCTGCTGTTCAATATATCTTTCTATCATATCATAGCTTGAATTCCATCTAGTTGGCATATCTTGAATGAGTTTGTGAACAAGAAGCTGCAGCAACTCCTGTTTTGTCTTCAACACATGGGCCGCTGTTGTGCTTCTGTGAAAAAATGTCACAATCTTTCTGATCTTTGCTAGGAGGCGAGAAATCTGCTGCACTGCCATTGCTTTCTGCGATGCTAGATTAATGACATGGGCAAAGCACCCTATTTGTGGACCAAGTCCAGCAGCTCCAACAACAGCATTAACTATATTCCTGGCATTGTCAGTAGTTACAGGAATAGTTACATTATCTCTCTCCAACTTCCACACTCCTACTGCTTCTGTCATCCCTTTGGCCAAATCCTCTGTAAATTTCCATCCATTAGCCCAAAAACCGAAAACTAATGACTTGGTCAAAAGGAATTCTGCGTGTAAGCCTTTTCAGCCTTTCGGTGAAATTTTCTGACTTTATTGATATCTCATTTTAAATCTGACTCCATTAATAATTTTATCTGACTCCAATTCTAAGTGACTCCATAAAGTGTGCTACATTTAGAGTTTATCAGCTGATTTTATGATTAGTTGCGATTTAATTTAGATCGTTGATTTTCTTTGTATCTTCCTAGTTTTTATATTCGTTCATCGAGAGACCCTAAATCGCAGAGAGACAGACGCGTCCGGTTCGCACGCTCACGGGCACAAAACGGTTACTTCTGTGATTAGTCAGAGGATGTAGGGTGAATATTTTACCTTTAAGTGGTTGCACATGCTCACTCAACAAAAAGTGTAATTTTAGTAATATCTACGGACTACAACTTGCTAACCCAGCGATAGTCAGAAATCGGAATATCGCGCACGCTGCGCTCCATGCTTCAGTCGTGGCGTCATGGGTTTGATCTATCATAACCCTAAATTTTGCGGTAATAAAGGACTCTACATCGATCCATACTAGAATAACGATTTCGGAACCATACAAAAGAAATCAAGGTTAACATTTATTTTGGCCAGACAGGAAAAGTAAATATGTAAACAAGAATCCATGGTACACAACTGATCAGCGTAAAAACATAAAACACAATTGCAAAGCAATATGAAAATATTTTAAAAGAGTCATCATGTCTGGCACATCTACATGCAGTTTGCACGGGGGGTCTGATTGCAGAATATTCCCCCAGAGAGTTAGAACATCCAGCCTTAAATACTCCAACTAGAACAAAAGGGCTGTAAATATTTGCAACACCCCCACCTGGTTTTGGGGGAGTGGATCAGATATCTTTGAAGAGACTACTCAAAGGAGAACTGAATTCTCATTAGTTCTCCAATCTTTCTAATACTACCATTGACTGCAGTGAAACTGAGACCATTTTACCATTCGCACTGAGACCTTTAAAAAGACATCAAACATGAAAAGGATAAAACAATAAATTTACAAATAACATCATCACTGATATATCTGCATTTGGTGACTTGAAACCAGGACAAGGAGAGGGCAAAATGGGGAGGGGGGAGGAATGTTTGTCAGGGTGTTGTCACAGTTTCTGTGAGATCTTTTCCTCAAGATTAGTGACTTTTATTGTTCAATTACTGAGGTGTGTATCTCAGCTTTTGTCTTAGCACCAAAACCGACTCTTACACCTCACTTGTGTGACTCTCAAGGGGGCGTGTCTGAAGAATGTGGCTGTTCAGCTCCCATTCATCGGTAACGTAATGTGCCGTTACAGTCAGGTAGCTTTGTGTAGCCCTTGACGTCCAGCCGTCTGTTGTCAGTGCAACCGCTGTTGCTTTGGCCAATTGGTTCTCTATTTGGGCTTTTGTTTTTTGGTACAAAGCAGGAATTACGGTCTGGCTGAAATGGGCTCGTGAAGGAATATTGTAACGGGGCTCAATTACTTTAAGCATGTTCTTAAAACCTGCGTTTTCCACTACAGAGTAAGGTCTCATATCCGCGGCTATAAATGTACCAATCGCCGCGGTGATGTCTTTTGCCCTGTTTGAATCGGTTGGAAATGTCTGTCTAAATGCTGCGGGGAGAGTTTGTGGTGTGTATGTGTCTGCTTTTTTTCGTCTTGTTCCAGATACTGACACACTGGGGTGATGTCGGCGTAAATGAGTTGACATGTTTGAAGTATTCCCGCTGCTGTACCCTATTGTCATGTAGCAAATGCGACATACCGTTGTTTTTTTATCCACCACTCTCTTGCCATCACCATCATAGCTTACAGGGAATCCAAAGTGCACCCAAACACCAGACCTGTTGGTTATTGGAGGATCTTCTATTTCTGGTCTGTTAAACGCATTAGCCATTTTGCAACGAGCATTCAGCGCGTACTGAGTGAGCGAGCGCCTGACTGAGTAGCCTAACATAAACATATTTAGAGTTTTTTTTCTTCTTCGGGGGTGTCAGGGGCGTTGCCTGTTACGTCATTTGGGTTATTGGGCTACCTTGTTGAACGCATAACATTATATTTAACACACTTTTTTATTTTCCAAATGTAAGTAATTAGTCCAAGAACCGTTCGGTGCGTACCGCATACCGAACCGAAAGTCTCGTACCGAACGGTTCAATACGAATACGCGTATCGTTACACCCCTAATATATATATATATATATATATTACTTCCTTTGTTTTGAAATCAATTTCTTGTTGCATTGCTGCATTAATAGGAAGTTAATTACTATAATATGAATGAAGTTCCAAGTGTCCAACCAAAGGGAACACTAATCACAATTATGGTGAGAAGAAGTGGAGGAAATGAGTGATAAGTCTAGAAAAAATTGCCCCGCCTCAAAAACACTTTGCCCGTCCGCCCGTCCACCCGCTTGTTTTTTTGCTTTGGCAAAATGGTACTCAAACCAGTCAAGTAATGTTTACTTGAGTTTTCTAAGTAACGAAGGCATAGCATGCAAATAGTTCAGATTACTTACTTGTTTTAAGTAAGGTCAACAAATTATTGGACATTAAGTAAAGTTTACTAAAAAAGTCTTAGTAAGAACAACTGTTGGATTTTACAGTGTACTACCGGATCATCAGTACAGAATCGAGAACCGTTTCTTTCAGACACGTTCGATACATACTGATGAGCTGATAATGCGTGTCATTTGTTCAGAGTAACGAAATGCAGGTTTCAAGTGTATACAATTAATCATGTTTGAAACATGTTCATCACATAATTGCTGTCTTATCTCTGTATTATTTTAAAGTTTGGAAACACAATGCATGGATTGTAAAACGGTCAAACTAAACATTTATTTGTTTTATCAATAATGCATGATATTTTCAGGAACAGCTTATTTAATTTCTAAATAAGTTGATATAAATCTTAAAATGTATTCATCAAAACAGTAGTTTTGATATAGACTACATTCAGCTTGCAGCAGTTCTCAGTATGACCATATTAGCCCAGTTCTGTCAACACTGCACTGGCTGCCTATTAAACATTGCATACATTTTAGAATCTTGCTTATTACTTACAAAGCACTAAAGGGTTTAGCTCCCCAGTACTTGAGCGAGCTCTTAACACATTATACTCCATCACGTCTACTGCGGTCTCAAAATTCTGGCCAGTTGATAATACCGAGAATATCCAAATCAACTGCAGGCGGTCAATCCTTTTCCTATTTAGCAACTAAACTCTGGAACAGTCTTACTAACATTGTACGGGAAGCAGACACACTCTGTCAGTTTAAATCTAGAATAAAATCTCTTTACTATGGCATACATATAAAACACTTTTTCAATTAAATGATTGTTAGGCTGCAGTAACTAGGTCAGCCGGAACCGGGAACACTTCCCATAACACCTAATGTACTCGTGACATCATGGCATCTACGCTAATGATAGTCTCTCTGTTTTATCCCTAGGTTTACTGCAGTCAGCCGGATCCGGGCCGTATCCAGATCAGATGGTGGACCTGCGCCCAGACAAGACCAACGCATGACCCTGAAGTGTCTTCAGAGGCCGTGTCAATTAGACTCCCCTGAAATTGCCTCGTCGACACAGCATCCTCAATAAACCCGTCTCCGGCGTGATGACTCTGATTGTTCGAATATTACAATTTAATAATTGTTAAATCAATATGTCATCCTCAATAAACCCGTCTCCGGCGTGTTGCCTCCGATCCTTCAAATATTGCACTTTAACAATTATTTAATCAACACATCATCCTCAATAAACCCGTCTCCGGTGTGTTGCCTTTGATCTTTCGATTATTCCGATCTATTATGACCTCTGACCTGTAAAGTTGCCAGAATAATAATCATACGCTGTTTGTTAATTGTGTAGCAATTTTGGGTGCAGACACATAGTTTAATGAATCTTCCAAATGATTCGATCAAATGAACATCCCCTTCACAAAGCCCAATTCAGCTCCAGACCCCAGGAAATCGACCGTTGATCACAAGAGAGATGGAGGCTCGATTCTGCCCGGAGCTACTAGTTGTTGATAATAATTAACCGACTTCCTATGGACTTTTGTCCAAAACTTAGTTAAAGAGGACAGAGGACTCGTTGTGATCACAAGACAAAGAAACAAACCAGATCTCTGTCTTTTCAATGACCGGTAAATGAACTCCACGTGACACAGCTAAAACTCCAAGCAAACTCACAGAAACTGTTACTTATGGAGTGCATCAAATCACTGATTATTGGACTTTCATTCAAATAGCCTTCGACATAGCTTGTTAGTGTGTTACAACTGATACACGTGACTATTATGCATGTATATTACTCCCAATTCATGCAATTATGTAACTATTCAATGAGTGGATGAAAAGGCATCGTGTTTGATATTTTTGTGTTCGTATGGGTACAATCCAACAGATGAGCTGAATGAAATCTTTATAGAATTGATCATGTCCTTATAGTAAGAAATTAGGTCTAAATTTACTCCCTGCTTAAGAGCAGGAAACTAAATTACTATTGATAACCCAATTTAATGGGAGGGGTGGAGACAAATGGGAGGGGCCCAAGCCTAATTGGCCAGAACCCATCCAGGGGATGGGTAAATATTTGAGTTTAATCTCAGAACACGAACAAAGAATCCAGTTCGGTTCACAGCAGTTCAAGTTGGTTCGCAGTTCAGAGTTGACCAGATTGAGTTCTGAATGGAGAGCTCCCAGGAGACGATCTGACGATCATGGCAGACCAAGATCAGAGAAAATGGGTTAAACAACGATTTCATTCAGGCCATCTGCTTTTCTCTCACTTTCCTCTCTTTTACTTAAAGTTTATTTTCTTTCCGTTAAGTCTCGGGTTCTGTTAAGTTTCGCCGCAAAAGTTACTCAACGAGTCTCCAAAAGTACGCTTCAACTTCAAACAACGCCCACAAGACTTTCATCCAGCCCCCAACACGCCACGTGATTGGCTTCCCAAGACGTCGATCCAAGACACGACCAGACCTTCAGCGAATCAAAGATCCGGGAAAACCCCTGTCCAGCCAGGAGAAGGGAACCCCCCTTGTCAGACGACACACGAGACAAACGCAAGTAATACCTCTAGATTCCCAGCTGAACTGGTGCATTTGATCAAATGTAATAACCCTGCCTAATAAACGATAGGAGGTTAAATTACTGATCAATGGTTTCTTCAGGTCATGTGTCATAAATGCATATATTGCTTAGGATTTCATAATTTCCCTCCCTTAGAACTTATTCTTTCCTCACCTTCTTCCTTTCTGCTACGTGTGAATGTGCAAGTGCGTGTGTTTATGTTAGATAGTTTAATGTGTTAGAGTAATCAATAAAGTTCCGTTTGTATTAAAAGATAACTGTTCTTGTGTTATGTGCTTATCAATTTAATGTCTTGAACTGCCGATCTAAGTTACCTGGCTGTTAAATAGTGTTTCACTATTGTTCGGCTATTAATATCCGCTGCAGAGTTGATATTTACGGCCCGTTCAAATGAACGCTGCAAGAGTCATTTGCTCGGCTTTAAAATAAATAGACTCTCAAAATTCCCTATGAATTCATTAATTCATTCATTTGAGCTAAAGAGACCTGTTTCCCTTTAACATAGTCGCCTCTAAGTTCTTACATATCGGTGGACGAATAAGTTAAGGTGTAAACATTAATTCTGAATTATTTATAAATTATAGTGTCATTCGAGTCTCTTTCATTGTAATTCAATTCCCTGTTGAGTTATTATTTTATCTGACTCATAGTCGCTACAATTGGCCAGAGGAGAACTGGCACCCCGACTGAGCCTTGTTTCTCCCAAGGTTTATTTTTCTCCATTAGGTCACCAGATGGGGTTTTGGTTTCCTTGCCACTGTTGCCTCTGGCTTGGCTTGCTTAGTTGGGGACAATACATTTCACTAAATTTTTCTTAATTGTTTCAACTAAATATCCAAATAAATCTAATTATTAAAGTAAATTAACCATATAAACTAAATTACTGATCTAATTACTGATCTAAAGCCCACATTGTCACTATATGATATTTGAAAGGAACTGATGACATAACGGTTTTCTCCAGAATGGCTATACGGCTGAATAAAATTCTGTTGCATTATTTTGCTGTTTAACACTGTAAAGCTGCTTTGAAACAATCTGCATTGTTAAAAGCGCTATATAAATAAAGTTATCTTGACTTGACTCAGCGGTCAGTGGTTCTCGAGTCAGGAATGGGTTGCAGCGGTTCTTGGATAACCAGTACAGAATCGAGAACCATTTCTTTCGGACATGTTCGATACTGAGAACCGATGAGCTGAGAGACTGAGCAAAGTGAGCATGCATAGCACCGTCTGAACCAAACTGTTTCTCTCGGACAGCTGATGCTGTGCTGATAATATGAGCATGGGTGAACCGAGGACTTGTGTAAGTTTATGTTATGTCATTGTAAATGTATTTAATCCAAGTAAACATCCGCGTTTGCACGACAGTGGCTGTATTGAGTGCTTTTGCAAAACGTAAATGTAAGAACTTATCAAAGATGATGATGACGATACTTATTATTATTAATAAACTAAGTTATGATTACAAATTACTTTATATGAATGTGTTTTAATGTATTTTATCCGGCGGGATGATAGAAATTACATCATTACGTGAACCGGTGAACCGTTTTTTTTAAACCGGATCATTGAAACGAACTGTCCGGAAAAAAAAAGCGGTTTGCGGAAAAGAACCGAACTTCCCATCACTAAATTTATAAAAGTTTATTGTGTTAGGTGAACACATTTATGGATTTAACTTACCTTATTAAAGTATCTACTTACTCTACAAGTGTAAGTGGAAAACTATTAAATGACAACAAGCATATTTTTAGAAACAAAATGAAAAAATAACTTAATTGAGGGCAGGAAGTACATCCAATGAATATGTGTATATGAGTGGCCACAGGCACCACTCTTCTGCATAATGGTAACCACAAAATTATAAAAACTCCTCTAAATGTCCAACATAACTGAATATTAAACACTAACATAAACTAACAACATATTTCCCTATACTGAAAAACACAAAATAACACTTTAATCCCTACATTTACTCTCCTAATGCAGTCCCTTGCAAAGCATGCTGGGAACTACAGCTCCACTGCCCAGTTTGTTCGTTTCGCTCAGCAATGTTAAGTTGACCGAACAAACACATATTAAAGCTGCTCTAAGTGATGTCACGCGTTTTTTAGGCCAAAACATTTTTGCAATTTTACAAAAACAAACTGGTGCAGGCTGGACCATGAAGCGCAACAAACAGTGCTCCAGCCAATAGCCGTCAAGAAAGATTTCCACCCCCAAATCATTCTTGACGGCTATTGGCTGGAGCACTGTTTGTTGCGCTTCATGGTCCAGCCTGCACCAGTTTGTTTTTGTTGCAGTTTGTGGAGATTAGGCGGACTACAGAGACCGCGTACAGAGCACCTTTAAGTAAAGCTGACAATACTCATTTTTAATACAACCCCAAATCAGAAAAAGTTGGGACAGTATGGAAAACGCAAATAAATAAAAAAGAAGTGATTTCTAAATTTACTTTGACTTGTATTTCATTGCAGACAATATGAACACAAAATATTTCATGTTTTGTCTGGTCAACTTCATGTCATTTGTAAATATGCATCCTTTCCTGTCATTCAGACCTGCAACACATTTAAAAAAAAGTTGGGACAGGAGCAATTTAGGGCTAGTAATGAGGTAAAATGGTTAAATAATGATGTGATTTGAAACAGGTGATGTCAACAGGTGATTGTAATTATGATTTGGTACAAAAGCAGCATCCAAGAAAGGTCTAATCCTTTAGGAGCAAAGATGGGCCGAGGATCGCCAGTTTGCCAACAAATACGTGAGAAAATTATTGAAATGTTTAAAAACAATGTTCCTCAAAGAAAGATAGTAAGAGATTTGGATATTTCACATTCAACAGTGCATAACATAATTAAAAGATTCAAGGAATCTGGAGGAATTTCAGTGCGTAAAGGACAAGGGCGCAAGCCTAAGCTGAACAACCGTGATCTCCGATCCCTCAGGCGGCACTGCATCAAGAATCGTCATTCATCTATAAGCGACCACATGGGCTCAGGACATGTGCGACCACATCACCACATGGGCTCAGGACTACTTTGGCAAACCTTCGTCAAGTACCACAATACGTAGTTACCAGTGATGCGCGGGTCAATGTATAAACAACCCGCACCCGACCGACGTTTTCAACTAACCCGCCCGCAACTCGGACCGCAAAAAAAAAAGAAGAAAATATTGTAGCTACCCGACCCGCTTCCTGACCCGCATTTTTTTAAAGTAATAAATGCTCATCGTAGCTCATTGGGCCATTGAGAAAATGTTTCAGGCCCTGACGTGGTGCGCTCAGAGGTGCAGCGGCGAGAGCAGGCAGTTCTTGAGGCGGCCCATCATTTTCCATTTCAGCTGTCTAGATCATAGACCGTAAAAAAAGATTTAGCTAGATGCATACTATTGATGAACGCGATGTTTATGTTTCGACCCGGCTTGAAGGTCATCAGCATGTCAACTGCGAGAAAGCCCTTAAGAGCTAGTTTCACTTTCTTATGCCAGCTGAGTGATGTAGTTGCTTTTGAATAGAAGCTTCAACTAAATTACATGTTTATTACATAACACTAGACTAGGCCTATATCCTACAGCATTCAGAAAAAGAACAGTTTGCGCTCCTAATGGATTGATTTATTCATTTATTTTGTTTCATTTTCTTAACAATTAAGATGCTGCATGTGTTTATCCAGTCTAATCGATGTGTGCGTCTCTCCCCTGACAACAAAATCCCGCCCCCTCTCAGAAAATACATAAAACTGACTTTTCTGAGCTATATGCGTTTAAAAGTAGCCTATTAAAATGGCACAATGGCATTGCTCAGTTCAACGTGTTGGGAAAGCGGGCATTTTGTCCCGCGTCAGTATTTATTAAAAAGTTAATAACGCTCAACATTCAAAAGGAAAATAAGGATGACCCGACCGACCGCGACCCGAATATCATTAAAAATTATTTTGGATGACTCGTTACCGCGGGTAACCGCGGGTGACCGCAGGCACCCGCTCATTTTGGATCAACCCGCGCATCACTGGTAGTTACATCCACAAATGCCAGTTAAAACTGTACTGTGCCAAAAGGAAGCCCTATGTTAACAGTGTCCAGAAGCGCCGTCGACTTCTCTGGGCTCGGAGGCATCTGGGATGGACCATCACACAGTGGAAACGTGTACTGTGGTCAGATGAATCAGTATTTCAGGTATTTTTTGGTAGGAGGAATGGACGCCGTGTGCTCCGGACCAAAGAAGAAAAGGATCATCCAGACTGTTACCAGCAACAAGTCCAAAAGCCAGGGTCTGTCATGGAATGGGGTTGTGTCAGTGCCCTTGGCAAAGGTAACTTGCACTTCTGTGAAGGCACCATTAATGCTGAAAAGTACATAGAGATTTTGGAGCATAATATGCTGCCTTCAAGAAGACATCTTTTCCAGGGACGTCCATGCATATTTCAACAAGACAATGCAAAACCACATTCTGCACACATTACAAAGTCCTGGCTGCGGAGGAAGAGGGTACGGGTACTTGACTGGCCTGCCTGCAGTCCCGACCTGTCTCCAATAGAGAATGTGTGGCGCATTTTGAAGAGCAAAATGCAACAACGAAGACCCCGTACTGTTGCCCACCTTAAGACTTGTTTGCAGGAAGAATGGGACAAAATTACACCTGAAACACTTCATCACTTGGTGTCTTCAGTCCCTAAACGTCTTTTAAGTGTTGTGAAAAAGAATGGCAACATTACAAAGTGGTAAATGCTTTACTGTCCCAACTTTTTTTGAAATGTGGTGCAGGTCTGAATGACAGGAAAGGATGCATATTTACAAATTACATGAAGTTGACCAGACAAAACATGAAATATTTTGTGTTCATATTGTCTGCAATGAAATACAAGTCAAAGTAAATCTAGAAATCACTTCTTTTTTCTTTTTTTTTTTGCGTTTTCCATACTGTCCCAACTTTTTCTGATTTGGCGTTGTAGAAACAACTCAGTAAATGTAAGTTAATTTAGTTACATGAGTTTTTAAGTTATGTGAACAAGGATGATTTGAGTGCAACTAACAACAGTGAAAGTTCCTTTTTTTGAGTGGCTCAAATTGCTCAAGAAGCCATCTTGAACCAATACCAACAGTATTTTTAAAAAAGGTTTCACACTGTTTGATAGACTACGTCCTTGATATAGTTAATTGTTCCCTGGAGAAAGGCATTTTTTCTCCATTTTTCCTTTTAAAGAGCACCTATCATGGCATTTAAAATGTTCCAAATATTGTTTTAGAAGTCCCCAACAACAGTTTTGCATGCATGCAATGACAAAAAAGACTTTAGTTTTCTTATAATATGTATTTATTTTTACCTGTTTTGACAGCGATTCTCAAATGATTCCTTTAGTGATTCACTTTTCAAAACCCCGCCTTTACGTGACGCTAATCTGCGGTGATTGGTCCGATGACCCAGTCATTTGTGATTGGTATAGTCTGTGCAGATATTTTCGGAAACGGAACGCCCATCAAAGTCTTATAGTGACAGTAATTTGTTAATATGTGTCAGGAGTTATGAATATGAAAACCGCGTCGGAACCGTTTGATTGTAATATGAGCCTCAGCTGATCTCATTCATAAAAAAACTCCTCCATTCTCCTCACGAAGACTCGCGACAAATCAACATCCCTCAGGGCTTTTAGTTCAAAAGTGTGCAGATGAGGAGACATATTGATAGATTCTCATATGTCTGTGTCAAATTTCTAAACAGAGGAGTATTTTTTATTCAATACTTCCTCAAAATGCGCAGATGTATCCTAATCATGAGCGATCGAGTCTCTTATGTGTTGTTTTCAATTCATACTGGCAGCCGGAGGGCGCTCTGTGCACATGTAGTCCATATATGGTACAGACAGATGAAGAAGATACCATGTGCCATAATAGAAGTCCATAATAAAAGCTTCCTGAGATCGCGAAACATGCAAATAGAGACATTTGACGATTAAATAAACACACAATCGCGACAATGTATGGTTTGTCTTCAAGCCACTTAGTCTTCAAATGCTCATCCTTGGGCAGATGAAAAAAGTTTGCTTTTGAGTCGCACTTCAGAACACAGCGTCTCGTCGCCATGATGTTTTCTAGTTTTCACTGGCGTCTTGGAGCGCAATAAGTGGGCGTATCGTATTCAAATAACGTGACAAGTTGACGTCATCTAGTCAGAGAAAAAGCTTCGGTCTTCTAACGATTCTTAAAAATGACTCAGAGTCGACTCTTACTTTTGAAAGAAAATAACTATATATACGGTGTACTGTCATATTTCAAAATTTTGAAGGATGTTTTTGTTCACTTAGATCTATGTTACACACTACATGAAAGGTACATTTCAAAATTCCATGATAGGTGCTCTTTAAATGTGCTGTTGTGAAGCCACTTCTAAAGAAAAGAAACCTAGATTGTTCTCTACCTTAATAGCTTCAGGCAAATTGCTAATATTATATTTTTTTGAGTACGGTTTTAGAAAGTTGTATTGCAGCAGCTTAAACAATTTTTAGATGAATATAATATTCAGGAGAAAGATCTGTCAGGTTTCAGACAAGGTCATAGGAAACAGTATTACTAAAGTGATCTGAGATTAAAGGAACACTCCGACTTTTTGGGACTTTAGCTTATTCACCGTATCCCTCAGAGTTAGATAAGTCCGTACATACCATTCTCATCTCTGTGCGTGCCATAACTCTGTCTGACGCACACACCGCTAGCCTAGCCTAGCACAAAGACTGGAGGTAAACGGCTCCAGCAATTTACATGTTGTGACGTGTATAGTTACATCGTGTACTAAGGCAAAAATTTGCGATTTTCTAGGCCGATATGGGTAGGAACTATACTCTCACTCTCTAGCCTGACAAGACAGACCCACATCAAGATGTTGGGTCTGGGAATTCATCATTGGCAGGGCTCAATCCGAGGAGTGGGATAAACGGTTGTCTTTCAAATTCCCTCTGCACGCAATAGGATAGCGCTACAACCAACCAGAGCAATGAAGAAGGTGAAGCGGAGCTAGTCGATAGTTGACTTTCGCCCAATGAGCTCAAAACAGAAAGGAACTTTTTAGTTAATATAAGTGAGTGTATAACAAAGACATATGAAATATGTGTTCCACAAGGATCAATTCTTGGGCCAGTTTTATTTTCATTACACAAGCTCCCTTTGGGCAGCATAGTTCAGAAATATGACATGAATTATCATTTTTATGCTGCTGATGACATACATTTCAGTGGAGTTCAGAGACACTAGAGAGGTTGTCTGACTGTCCAACATTGTAAAGTGAACACAATTGTTTGAAATTGAAAGGAAGACAAAACTGAAATTCTTATTGTGGGCCCAAAACATGAGCGGAGAAAAGCTGGATTGGGTTCCTTAGCCCTACAAGAAAGAACCTGGGTGTCATTTTGAACTGTGACCTGAGTTTTAAGTCTCATATTAAACTCAAAAAAATGCTGGGTTCAAAATAACCCAAGTTGGGTTGAAAATGGACAAACCCAGCAATTGGGTTGTTTTAACCCAGTGAATGGGTTGTTTTAACCCAACGGTTGGGTTTAAATGTTTGCTTAAAACAACCCAATCGCTGGGTTTGTCCATTTTCAACCCAACTTGGGTTGTTTTTAACCCAGCATTTTTTAGAGTGTGGCAACCACAGCTAAATGTGACAGATTCAAAATAATGCCATAATTTGTACATCTAAAATATTTACAAAACAACAGAATAGTACCATACAAACAAAACTGCTGGGTTAAAAATAACCCAAGTTTTGTTGAAAATGGACTAACCCAGAAACTGGTTTGTTTTATCTCAGCAATTGGGTTGTTTTAAGCAAACATTTAACCCAACCGCTGGGTTGTTTTAACAGAGTGAATGGGTTGTTTTAACCCAGCGGTTGGGTTAAATGTTTGCTTAAAACGACCCAATCGCTGGGTTTGTCCATTTTCAACCCAACTTGGGTTGTTATTAACCCAGCATTTTTTAGAGTGTGGCAACCACAGCTAAATGTGACAGATTCAAAATAATGCCATAATTTGTACATCTAAAATATTTACAAAACAACGGTGCCTTACAAACCTCTGAAATATTACACTCTAAAAAATGCTGGGTTCAAAATAACCCAAGTTGGGTTGAAAATGGACAAACCCAGCAATTGGGTTGTTTTAACCCAGTGAATGGGTTGTTTTAACCCAGCGGTTGGGTTAAATGTTTGCTTAAAACAACCCAATCGCTGGGTTTGTCCATTTTCAACCCAACTTGGGTTGTTTTTAACCCAGCATTTTTTAGAGTGTAATCAAGTGACAAAAACTTTCTTTTATCATCTGAGAAATATTGCCAAGATTTGTCATTTTTTTAATCTTTGGATGATGCTGAGAAACCCATTCATGCTTTTATATCTCTCATCTTGTAAACTGGCTTACCTACAATTGATTAAAAATGCTGCAGCCAGAGTACTGATGAAATTAAAAAGGAGAGAGAATATTACACCGGTTTTAAAAGAATTGATTACCAGTTCATCAAAGAATTGATTTTAAGGTTCTTTTATTGGTTTATAAAACACTGCATAATCTGGCACCTTTATTTCCGATCTGTCTGTCAAGATTGGTTCCAAATCTCTTTTATCCACAATGCTTAAAAAATTCATAATTGTCTACCAAAAGTGAAAGAGGCTACTGGCAGTCATATTTTTAAAAGGCAGGTTAAAACTTATCTTTTTAAAGTTGCTTATCAGTGATTCTCTCTAGTTGTTTTATTAAAAAAAATATTTATTTTTAATTTATGTTTTATTTATATTTATTTTATATTGATATTGAGGTGAAACTGTATTGCCAATTTCTTTATTTAACATTTTGAACTTGTTATAGTTGTTTTTAAATATTTTTACATTGACATGTTTGTTTTTATGCTTGTGAAGAACTGTCAGTTGCATTCCATGCATGAAAAGTGGTATACAAATAAATGTTTATTATTATTATTATTATAGTAGTAGTAGTAGTAGTAGTAGTAGCAGTATATCATTTCCACCATTATTTATTTTATGAATAAATGTATAATATTATACAATTCATATTTTATTAAATAATTTTTTTTTAAAGAAATTACATAATACAGTTACATTGAATTAATTGTTTGTGTGTATAACTCATCATAGCTTCTATTATTTGTTATTAATTAATTTTTAAAATTGTATTCAATGCCACGAGAACAAGAGGTACAACATTATCACATTAACTGCCAGGAAATGAAAGAAAGAAGAAAAAAAATACATTAAATGTTTTTTGTTTGTTCCAAAATATTTACATATAAGTTATAGTCATTTATAAAATGTGAAGAAATTGGTTTGCAACGCCCACTTCTTTTTATGTATATGGTATTTTCCTAATTAAACAAATAACTGCATAATATGTTGTTCTTTACATTCCAAATTGATAGTATAAAAAATCACATCAAATACACAAATGTCTGTTATACACTTCAGTTTTCTATTTATAAAGGTTTATAAATCTTTCTAAAATAATCTTGAGTAAAAAACAGATGCAAAATAGTTTCTTTGGTGAACAACATTCACAGGTATATGAAATATTGAGCTTAAATCAAAAAAAAAAAAAAAAAAAAGCTTAGCAAATCTCATAAACTCCTTCTGAACGCTGCTGTCCAATTACTTCATACATAAATGTAGATTCTTTAAGAACTCTCCCACATTATTACTTTCCCATAAAGATGTAATGATCTTCTTCAAATCTTTAAGACTCATGCATAACAAAAGGCCACTATTGTAATCTTCTAAAGGTATTTGTTGATGATAACCCCTTCGTGTAATATTATTTATGTATTTAATTTATTTGTTTCTTCTTTTTATGTTTAATTTATGTTGTTAAATTATTCTGTTTGCTGCTATTTGGACTTCTTGGAATTGTATAAAGATTTGTTTTTGTGAGGTTTGTTTGATATCTTGTAAGTTTCTTCAAGCAATAAAAAAACAGCTTCTCGTTACGTCATATTTAGGGGGCGTGTCATCGTGCGTTCAGTCAGGAGACGCAAAGAACGTAAAGAAGCAGCTGGTAAAAGCGTGGACATGTAAGTGCTGTGTTTGACACTTTCACAACTATTAATTTACCTCCGACGTGTGGTTTTATCGTTGTAAATAAGTAACTGATTTCGCAAAGATTTACACAGTGCAGAAAGGTGACAGTTTTTTAAACAGTTTCTGTTCAAATGACAACTCTTATCCGCTGTAAATAATGTCAACGTGCTGAACAGTCGTTCATACAACAAAATAGTTAATGCATGAAATACAATAACTAGAATGAGCAGTATTTGTTACAGTATTCATTAACCTTTGTTAACGTTAGTTAGGTAATAAAAAATACAACTGTTCATTGTTAACGCATGTTAGCGCAGGTTATTAACCGATACAACTTTTGATTTTAACAATACGACTATCACTGTTATATTGTTAGTTCATGTTAACTAATTAAGTTTACGAAATGTAATGGCTTATTGTAAAATGTTACCACAAAAGTACAAATTTTCTGGCAAGGTAATTGTTGTTTTCTCTCAAACAGAGCAACTAGTATGTTAAACTGTTAGTGTTAGATTTAAATTAAAGTGACAGTGTGGATTTTAGTCAGTTTCTCTCATCAATGCACTCATCAAAAACAGTACTCAAAATATTATTTTTCCCCTCACAAATACATTCTCTGGTGTCTGATACTAGAAGTAGCCTACATACAAAGCAGCCGAACAATCTCGTTAAAACGTGTTCACAAACCAGCCTAACTAGTTCAACTTGAACGAGGCTTGTAGCAAAAACCTGAAAATCTCAGAACTTTAAAGAGAGAGTTCACCTAAAAATGAACATTTTGTCATCGTTTACTCATCAAAGATGATGTTTTGAAGAATGTTGGTAACCAGACAGTTGACGGTAGCCATTGACTTCCATAGTAGGAAAAAAATCAACAGAAGAAAGAAACTCATGCAGGTTTGGAACAACTTGTGGGTGAGTAAATGATGACAGAATTTAGATTTTTTTTGGTGAACTGTCCCTTTAAGAATGACATCTGAGTGCAAACAATCTTTCATGCAGTATAGAAAGAAATGCACTAACATAATAATAAAATGGAATTGTATTAATAGAATAAAATAAAATAAAAATTGTTTAAAATAGTTAAATTGCTGATATGGCATGTCAGTTGCCCATGCATATGTTTAATATATATCTCTTGTGTATTCTGGCCTCAATTTGACTTCTGTATATGACAGGGAGGACACACTGCTGTGGATTCTGGGTGTGTTGCTACTCCTGTTCTGCACTGTGGATGTGTGGTATTATATCCGGGCAGTGGTTGTGGTGGTCAGGGCCTGGTTCCTCTCGCCTGTATTTGACGTCTCGGGAGAGCAGACCACCAGCGGACGAGTCCTTCTCCACGATGTTGACCTTTGCCATATGAACAACGCCCGCTACCTACGCGAGTGTGACTTTGCCCGTTTGTCTCTATACACCCGCAATGGGGTGTTCAAGGCAATAAGAGCTCTCGGGTCCACCATGGTTGTTGGGGCAACTACCATCCGCTATAGACGCCCACTGTGTGTCGGTGAGGCGTTTGAGCTGCGCAGTCGAATCATCACCTGGGACGACAAGTCATTTTACCTGGAGCAGCGCTTTGTGTCTTGCAAAGATGGGATGGTCTCGGCTGTTATGTTCTGCAAACAGAATGTCCTGCGCGGCAGCCCGGACAAGATCCTGCAGTACCTGTGCAAAAGAAAGGTGAGCAGCTTTAGATTTTCTCAAACTTTTAACTTTTAACCCCCTCTGGAGGTCTTTGGTGAACGTGATTACACCTCGTACAACATGAAAGTGAAATATGAAGGCCAAGTCCATACTCGGAATTTGTCCTCGGTATTGTCCCATCCAAGTTGGTGCACACACATTAGGAGTAGTAAGTAGTGAACACACACCCGGCCACGACTGCCCCCCATGTTCCTGGATTAACCAATAAGCATCAACCAATCAGATTTGAGTGACAAGTTTACAGTTTATGTCAAGTTTAGGGCTTACAACCAGGGTTAGGTGCTTCTACATCAGTGTTATTCGCCTATCATTTCCCTCTGATTTTAGGGATAAGTTATAGGGTTAGGTATAGGAGTAGGGATAGAGGAAGCAGAGGAGTACTTAACTATTAGGCAAAGGTAGGCAATTGTCTTGGGCCCCCAAAAGCCAAGCGCCCCCTAAAATGCTTTTTATATACGAGATGCATGTTCAATACGGACGTGCAAGGGGTTGCTGTGATTTTCCTTAACACGTGCTTCTTGTGTATCCTGTTTGTAGCAAATGAAAATATCATGCATCTTAAAGGGATGGTTCACCCAAAAATGAAAATTTGACATTTATCTGCTTACCCCCAGGCCATCCAAGGTGTAGGTGTCTTTGTTTCTTCAGTAGAACACAAATGGAGATTTTTAACTTCAACCGTTGCTGTGTGTCACTCATAGAATGCATGTCAATGGGGTCTAATTCTATTAGGGTAAAAAAAACATGCACAGACAACTTCAAATTAATCCATGCGGCTCGTGACGACACATTAATGTCTTAAGACACGAAGCGATCGGTTTCTGAGAGAAACCGAACAGTATTTATATAATTTTTTACCTCAAATACAACACCATGTCCAACAGCCCCGAAAGCGCAGCACTTCCGGGAAAGAAGGTCAATGTACACGATATCGAGTTATATTAAAATATGTCCAGGCTCTTCCATGCTTTATAATGGCTGTTTCTGTTTTGAAGTCCATAAAAGTGCATCTATCCATCATAAAACTGTTCCACACGGCTCCGGGGGGTTAATAAAGTCCTTCTGAAGCCAAGCGTTTGTGTAAGAACAATATCCATAATTTAAAACTTTACCATCTGTAATCTCTAACTTCTGCTAACTGTTGTACGCGGGTTCACGAGAGACTGCCGTTCCAGTGTGGGACGCTCCGGTAAGAATATTGCTAGTTCTCACGAGAACAAAGTTTTTTTTTTTTTTGCTGTATCCTCTGCGCTTCCACCAGTCTCTCGTGAACATGCATATGACAGTTAGAGATTAGTTTGTAAAGTTGTTTTTCTTACACAAATGCATCGCTTCAGAAGGCCTTTATTAACCCCCCGGAGCCGTGTGGAGCAGTTATATGATGGATAGATGCACTTTTATGGACAGAAACAGCCATTCACTGCCATTATAAAGCTTGGAAGAGCCAGGACATTTTTATTATAACTCTGATTGTATTCGTCTGAAAGAAGAATGTCATATTTACTTAGGATAACTTGAGAGTGAGTAAATCATGGGCTAATTTCCATTTTTGGGTGAACTATCCCTTTAAATGCAAGCTTGACAAGCTTTAAAGTTTATAAATTACACAAACAATTACCCCAAAGCACCACCTAGTGTCCAACTGACTAAATAAAATTATGAAATGGCAAGTCTAAGCCACACCAAACCCCTTGGACATTTCCATGTGTAATTTCACCATATAGCCTACAGTTGCTTTTTTGGGGTCTAAAACAAGGCGTCTACAACATGAAACAATGCCATTGTAACAACATGAAAAATGTAGAAAAGTTGGGCACAACTATGGGACACGGTCATGCAGCAGCAAGCATCATAACAGAGAAAGGAACCTCATGGTTGATCCAGGTCAATGTGTGTAATTGTATAGAGCCTTATTCCTATATTTTGCCTGGGCCCCCCAAATCACTAAATCCACCCCTCAGGGTTAGAACTACATATTTGGACAAAATATGTTGATCCAGGAACATGTTGGGGAAAAGTGGTGACAGGTGGTCTTCAGTCATTTTAGACCAAATAATTTTATGTTTTAAATGTTTTACTTCATGGGATCATTCGAAACCTTTTTACTTTGATGGCACTTGCTATACAAACACAAACAAATCACAATCAGCCTCAATGCAATAGTCTTTGTTAATGTCTAAATGTATGCAAAACTTAATAAAAAAATAAGTAATTATGTCTGCAAATACTCTTATAAGCTACTAAGGAATACACAGCCCTAAATAAATATTGTATTCATTAAAAATAATATGAAGTGTTATATAGAAATAAATGGTGCATAATATGGAGGTGAATATTATTATCTAGTAACATGAAATCCTCCCCATAAAAAACAAATATTAAAAAAATAAATGTTATTGAAACAAAACATAGTACATTCATTAAATTCTTTTTACGTGTATTGTCTTCTATCTTTTTTGAGTGAGACTCACCCCTAATTGAGGAATACCAAAGTTAAAGGAATAGTTCACAACAAAATGTCATAATTGACTTACCTTCATGTTGTTCCAATCGAATATTAATTCTCTGATTTTGAAAACACTGAAGCCTGACAGTTTATTATCTGACTTTCCAGGTTGAAGTGCCAGAATTTCCTGAAGACCTGCAGCACTGGATCAATTTCATCTCAGCCAGCAGTAAAGCCCTCAGGGGGGAATGTCAGCTCGATAATAAAAAGAACGAATGATGGCTCACTGCCTTAAATGAACTCTCACACACTGGTTTACAAAAATGCAAGAAGGTTCTGATGCACATACATTAATGTCTCAGGTGTTTTGATACTCCAATGCAAAATAAAAATGTGAGTTCTGCTGTACTCTAAAAGCCTGATTCATGCCACGTTTTGTCTTGCAAGCTTAAGATTGTGACTATCTAAAAATAAATTCTTAAAAACAATAGAGAAAATCATATTTTCTGGTGTATTTCATGGTGTATTCACGCCACCGACTGGACTGGAGTGTGAAGCATTAATAGGAAGGAAACAAAATATATAATAATAAATAGAACAAATGACTAAACAAAAATAACTACTTCATTAGCCTAATATATTTTAATCATGTTACTCTGAGATAATTATTTCTCTTTGTATTTTGACTCTCCTAATACACAATTCAAATGGTTGAGTGAAACTATTTAAATGATCTCTCCGTTATCTACAATATGTTTTAGTCTTGGAAAACGTGTTTTCTAGTAGGAGGATGATAAAAAATCTGGCGTCATGCCGTTCGTAGTGCGGCCTACTGGCGTAGTCACGTGGTCTCGTTAAACCAATCACAGCGCAGTCTCTGTCATTGCGGAAGTGCTTGAAGCCGGTTTTTGGGTGACCATCGCGTGAGTATCCAGAACATCATACTTGGCAAGATTATGATTCTAAACATGAATAAATGCACCTAGTTAATCAATATATATGTATTCAACCGCAAACCGGTAGACATGGGATAGGTTTATTTGCACGAGCGTCAATGTTCTGTATGTGCGATTTGATATTTAATCTAAATGTTGATATTTTTTTCGAAATGAATGAATGAGTATATGATGTTACATATATTCTCATAGCAACTATTACATTAACATTTGAATAATGACCTAATAATGTCTTGCATCGCATTTTGTAGCATCCGAAGTCTGTCAGAATCGCTTTCTCTTTATCATCGGGCTGTAGCATGTAAAATATTCAATTAACCCAGTTTTGTATCTCCACGTGAATTATTCATGATGTGAATAATTAATAATCTTCCCTGTGTAACAGAATCATGCTGCTGTGGGTTCTGTCCGGGTCTCTGGTTCTGTTCGGCAGTTTTGACGTCTGGTACTTCCTGAGAGGCTCGTGGATGGCCATCAAGTGCTGGTTCCAGGGTCCGGTTCGAGATGTTCTGGCCGAGCAGGTCGTTCACGGACGGGTTCTGCCTCACGACCTGGACTTCATGTGTCACATGAATAACGCCCGCTATCTGCGCGAGTGCGACTTCGCCCGCTTTGCGCACTGCACCCGGAACGGGCTCTTCGGGGCCGCGCGCGCGCTCAACGCCACCATGGTGGTCGGGGCCACGACCATCCGCTACAGACGCTCGCTGGCCCTCGGCGAGGCGTTCGAGCTGCGCACCCGGATCGTGTCGTGGGATGAGAAGTCCTTCTACATAGAGCAGAGATTCGTGTCCAAGTCAGACGGGTTCATTTCTGCTGTCATGCTGTGCCGACAGAACGTGATTCGAGGAAATCCACAGAATATCTTGGATTGCCTTTGCAAGAAGAAGGTATGCATTTGGGTACCATTTATGTGCGTTAAAGCGGTTGTTTTACATCTTTTAGAAAGCCACTGTCCTCGTGCTAGGGACCCCCATCCTTCCAATGTTATAGCCTATATTTTTTTTATAAATACCCAATTTGTAACATAAAACAAAGCTTTATGCTTACATTTTATTTTAAGGTGATGTAGATAAGGCAAGTTTATTTATATAGCACATATGCACAATGGTAATTCAAAGTGCTTTACACATAAAATAAATTAAAACATTCATAAGAAATACAAAATATAGCCTGAATCACTGGGTTCAGGGTCTGGAGTGGAAGAAAATGGAGAGTCAGGTTCGCGATTTTACTACTTCTTAAAAATATTTGTCAGGTAACTGTGCGTTTAAACAGTAGCCTATGCATTTTTCTACAATTTATGTGCATTAAAGCAGTTGTTTTACATCTTTTAGAAGCCACTGTCCTCATGCTAGGGACCCCCATCCTTCCAATGTTATAGCCTATATTTTTTATAAATAACCAGTTTGTAGCATAAAAAAAAAGCAATATGGTTAAACTTTATTTTAAGGTGATGTAGGCAAGGGAAGTTTATTTATATAGCACATATGCACAATGGTAATTCAAAGTGCTGTACACATAAAATAAATTGAAATATCCATAAGAAATAAAAAAAAATATGGCCTGAATCACTAAGTTCAGATTCTGGAGTGGAAGAAAATGGAGAGAAAATTCGCGATTTTACTACTTCTTAAAAATATTTGTCAGGTAACTGCGTTTAAACAGTAGCCTATGCATTTTTCTACAATTTATGTGCATTAAAGCAGTTGTTTTTCATCTTTTAGAAGCCACTGGCCCTGTCCTCGTGCTAGAGACCCCCATCCTTCCATTCAAAAGGCAGTTCTAGCTTATATTTTTTATAAATACCTTTTATAATGTAAAAAAAAAATTGCATTATGGTTACACTTTATTTTAAATGGATAGTACACCCAAAAATGAAAAATTCATATACACAATGGTAATTCAAAGTGCTTTACACATAAAAGGAATTTAAAAATATAGCCTGAATCATTAAGTTCAGGGTCTGGAGTGGAAGAAAATGGAGAGTCAGGTTCGCAATTTTACTACTTCCTAAAAATATTTGTTGGGTAAGGACACATCTTCCTGGAACCACCAGAGCTATACTTTGTTATCCGTCAATATAGTTACTCTGTACTTACTCAAATAAGTACTGAGTAATATTACCTCACTTACTAGAGTTACGGTTAGGGTTTGGTTTAGGTTAAATACTTGTAATTACACATAACTGTTATTACTATAGTAAGTACATGTAGTAACTACATCACCTTAAAATAAAGTGTTATTTAAATATGTGTAAAATATTGTTTAGCAAGTATTTAGTTTCTGTTATGTTACAATACTACGTTTTCCCCACTCAATATAGTACTGTACTGTTAAATGTATTCTTTATATAATTATTTAAATAAAGTTTTATTTTGTTTAATTACATTTGTATTATTTAATCCTTTTGCAACTTTTTTTGGTCCCCCACATATGCTCATCCCATATGCAGGGACCCCATGCTAGAATTGTGTAAGGAAAAATACTACTAAAAATGTGTGTGAAATATCATTTTGAAAATATTTAGCTAAAAAATGTTATACTCACCATAGTACTGTACTGTCAGAAGACATTTAATTATTTAAATTAAATGTGTATTATTTATTTTACTTTTGTATTTTAAAAAACGATTTATTTTATTATTATTTATTAATTATTTTATTTTTTTGGAACCCCAAATATGCTCATCCGAAAATTTTAATATATAGCCTATATTCATGTATAATGACCCAATTTTTAATGTGAAAATGTGTGTTATAAATATGTGGGAAAATATTTATTTAGTTTCTATTTTGTTGTTCCTACTCACTATAGTAATGCACTGTTAGTTATTTATTTAAAAAAAAATTATTAATATTTTTGTATATTTAGTTCATTTAAAATGTATTTTATTTTAATAAAATGTTTTATTTATTTTTAATAATATGGTTAAATATTTGTATTATTTACTATATATATATATATATATATATATATATATATATATATATATATGTATATATATATATATATATATGTATATATATATATATATATATGTATATATATATATATATAATTTATTATTATAATTTCCACGGATCCCCTAGCACTCCCTTGCGGCCCCCTGGGAGTCCCGGTCCCCAGTTTAAAATTAGAGCGTACCATATTGTCAGACATGTACAGTACCATGGTAATACCATGGTTTCCTTTGAAGTATGTTCCTGTTTGACTAACATAACCCATATGTCTGTAATTTCCAGGTGGACTGCCCTGATATCTCAGAGGAGCTCCAGCACTGGATTAGATTCATCTCTGCTAGTAGTCAGGCTCTGAGAGCAGAGAGTGGACTAGACGAGAAGA
The DNA here is from genome assembly GCF_949357685.1 of Gobio gobio. NCBI lineage: Eukaryota > Metazoa > Chordata > Actinopteri > Cypriniformes > Gobionidae > Gobio > Gobio gobio. Next base: position 54,647,199 of record NC_137102.1, on the reverse strand, counting down.
CCAAATGATCGTATCTAAAACCATTACCGTAAGCCTTCCTTGTGCATGTAAGTTTCCCCGTGATGCTATCCTTGAATCATGTAACTTCTCTAAATGTCCGTTTTAAAATGACAAAAGGCTTTTCTGATCCAGAACCTGTTGCTGTCGGAAGCTTCAGCGTTTACTCTATCATACCAGCCCTTTGTATAGTTTATTTTAGTTCAGAAGTATTGCAACGTCATTATTGTATTTACAAAATCCACTCCAGAAGCTGCAAGGAATGGAACCGACAAAACGCAGAGCATGTTTCTGTGTTGACAAACAGAACGCATGAACCAATGTTGGAAAAACTTGAATGCTCGGGGCTTTGGAACGCTCCCTTGACCAAATACGCACTTGACCGTGATGAAAGTCACTTTAGAAGGATTTGCACTGAGTATTTTCGTAGTATGATGGTAAATGAGTGTTGATTTATCATATCACCTCATGGATTTGTTGTGCCGGTCAGATATGTTAATATAGTTTGCCTATTTAAAACTGAAATGGTTTATTATTATCATTATTATTTATGAAAAGGGAACATGTATTTATTCAAGTAATAATTTGCATAATTTCTTTAAGAAGAGTATTTATGTAAAGTAATTTAAGCACCTGTAATGAAACCTGAAAACTTGCATTATGAAATAAAGTACTGCATTATAAATAATGTTTGTATATGTTTCTAACTTATTAGAAGCATGTGCTTATAAACACTGTTCGTGTATCTGTATCAAGTGAAAGCAGCACTGCTGCCATCTAGTGTCGTATTACACTCAGAGTGGAAAGTTGAATTAAAAATGTACATGGGTTTCAGAATGTCTCAGCATGTGTTTTTCCCCTATGACTGAATGAATGACAGCAGCACTGGAGCTCACATGAACAACCTGATGCTCATGTTCTCCAGCATGATTTGAGATGTTCAGAGGACGTCTTATGCTTCAGTGTAAGCAAGAAAATCGGACAAATTATGTACAAAGGAGTTCTTATAATCAGTGTCACTGGTTTCGTTTTATCTGACCAGAGAACTCTGAACAATCGGAAATCATTTGTATCAGTTTTACGATGTAATGTTTCTTTGTTTTCTTATAATTCTAAATAATTCCGTTTATTTCCAAGTTTAAATTAGATCATTTTCTTTGTGGACTTCACGGTGTATATTAAATAAAAAGGTATTAAAGATTAATATATGATCCTAAAAGCAGGCTTAATTGTCTTTCATATTTTAAAAAATGTTTTTACACCTTTTATTTATTTTTACCATATTTTTCTCCAATCAGGCATAACATTATTCCTAATATTGTGTTGGCCCCCTTTTTGCTGCTAAAACAGCCCTGACCCGTTGCGACATGGACTCCATTAGACCCCTGAAGGTGTGCTGTGGTATCTGGCACCAAGATGTTAGCAGCAGATCCTTTAAGTCCTGTAAGTTGCGAGGTGGGGCCTCCATGGATCGGACTTGTTTGCTCAGCACATCCCACAGATGCTCGATTGGATTGAGATCTGGGGAATTTGGAGGCCAAGTCAACACCTCAAACTCGTGCTCCTCAAACCATTTTTGCTTTGTGGAAAGAGTGAATCACCAGGGAATACCGTTTCCATGAAAGGGTGTACTGTACATGGTCTGCATCAATGCTTAGGTAGGTGGTACGTGTCAAAGTAACATCCACATGGATGGCAGGACCCAAGGTTTCCCAGCAGAACATCGCCTAAAGCATCACACTGCCTCTGCCGGCTTGCCTTCTTCCCATAGTGCACCTGGTGCCATGTGTTCCCCAGGTAAGCAACGCACACACACCCGGCCATCCACGTGATGTAAAAGAAAACGTGATACAGCAGACCAGGCCACCTTCTTCCATTGCTCCGTGGTCCAGTTCACCTGCCCACTGTTGACGCTTTCGGCGTTGGACAGGGGTCAGCATGGGCACCCTGACTGGTCTGTGGCTATGCAGTCTATACGCAACAAACTGCGATGCACTTTCTATCAGAATCAGCATTCGCTTCTTGAGCAATTTGAGCTACAGTAGCTCGTCTGTTTGATCGGACCACACGGGCCAGCCTTCGCTCCCCACGTGCATCAATGAGCCTTGGTCGCCCATGACCCTGTCGCCAGTTCACCACTGTTCCTTCCTTGGAGCACTTTTGATAGATACTGACCACTGCAGACCAGAAACTCACTCATTACGCTTGCCCATTCTTCCTGTTTCTAACACATCAACTTTGAGGACAAAATGTGCACTTGCTGCCTAATATATCCCAGCCACTAACAAGTGCCGTGATGAAGAGATAAGTGTTATTCACTTCACCTTTCATAATGTTATGCCATATATATATATTTAATTGACCTTTTTTAATTTATTTTATATCTTATAAATGATTTATAACAATATAAGTATAAGTGAATATCGGAATAATTTATATAAAATATAAATTTACATTAAATAATGTATTTAACTGTTGTTTTTAACTATATTTTTACAGACAGACACTCATTTTTATTATTATTTGCTAATTTTTAGGGTGACATATTACCTAAACTCATTTAGTTTGATTCTGTACTAATTTTTAACACCGCAGCGCTGACACATGTATTTTCTGACATGCTCAGTTGTTGTGCAGAGCAGCTGTTGCGCCCCTCCCCCTCCTGTCAGACTCTGGTCACATGACTCACTTCCTGCATAAACAAAGCTTGCCTGGGCTTCGTTCTGCCACTGGACGGCAAGAAACCTTTTAAAATGGCGCAAGCTGGGGTTTTCCTAGACCATGACCAGTTCAACTGTTCTATATGCCTGGATGTCTTAAAGGACCCTGTGACTATTCCGTGTGGACACAGTTATTGTAAAGGCTGCATTAAAGGCTACTGGGACCAGGACGACTACCTCGGGATTTATGGCTGCCCTCAATGCAGGCAGAGCTTCGCTCCCAGACCTGTGCTAGGCAGGAACACAATGCTGGCGGATGTGGTGGAGAAACTGAAGAAGACAGGACTGCATGCTGGGCCGACCCCATCCGATCCGACCCAAGCTGAACCCGGGGACGTCGAATGCGATGTGTGCTCCGGGAATAAAAACAAAGCCTTTAAATCCTGCCTGGTCTGTCTGGCGTCTTACTGCGAGACTCACCTTCAACCTCACTACGAGTCTCCTGCCTTTCAGAAACACAAGCTGGTTTCTCCTTCAAAGAAGATACAAGAACAGCTCTGCTCTCGGCACGATAAACTACTAGAGGTGTTTTGCCGCACAGATCAACAATGTATTTGTTACCTTTGTTTAACGGATGAGCACAAAGGACACGACTCTGTTCTAGCTACAGCAGAGATGAATGAGAAAAAGGTAAAATTGTTGACCTTTTTTTTCTAGAGGGTTTTGTTTTTATCAGTCAGAAGAACAAACTATTGTGTTTTTCTTCCCAGAATGCTCTGGCGGAGATGCAGAGGATTTCCCAGCAGAGGATTCAGGAGAGAGAGAAGGATCTGGCGGACCTGAGACAGGCTACACAGATGCTCGCTGTGAGTGTTTTCCCATCACAAACTTCACGAAGGAGGTCAATCCATGCGAACACTTAGCTTTTCAATAGTACTTTATTAATTTGGGGCAAATAACACAGCCGTCTAGTTTATTTTATATATTAAATGGTCATAGTAAGAAGAAAGTCTAATGTATTTTATAGTGATGCACCGAAATGAAAATTCTGGGCCGAAACCGAAAATTTAGGATGCACTTGGCCGAAAACCGAAACTGAAGCCGAAAATGGCTTCTTTTAAAAAAGTATTGTTAAAAAAAATATATATATATATAGCTTGAATTTAATGGATCTGAAATAAAAAAATAAAATAAAAAATCACAAACCAATAAAATAATCAAACTTTTATTAAATTACATAACAAAACCTAAAATATTTTTTATTTTTTTAAATAAATATAAATAATAATACCAAATAATATTATTCTTCAGGTTTTATGTTCCATCAAATAAAATAGTTTTTTAATAGTTTTCGAAATTTCGGTGCACCCCTAGTATTTTACAGTTAATTTTATAGTTTTATATGCGTTTGGGGTAAGAAATTATTACAGGATGCATTAAATTGATCAAAACGTACATAATGTTACAAAGGATTTATATTTCAAATAAATGTTGTTCTTTTGAACTTTCTATTCATCAAGGAATCCTGAAAAAATAATTTCCCACAAAAATATGGAACAGCACAGCTGTTTTCAACATTGATAATAATAAGAAATGTTTCTTAAAAGGATTCCTGAAGGATTATGTGACACTGAAGACTGGAGTAATGGTGCTGTAAATTCAGCGTTGAATCACAGGAATACATTATTTTTATAATATATACAAATATATAAAAGTTATTTTAGCGATATTTACTTTATTTCTTCAGCCTTATTACATATGAAAGGACAGAAATGAACCTATCGAGGCAGAAATGAACATATTGAGGCAAAATCGAACAAAATTATTTGGCCTATTACTTTTCACAAAAGTATTGTTTATTCTTTTAAAGCTCTTGCCAGTAATTTAAATCAGTCATGTCGATATCTCAAATGAAAGAACAAACGTTTTATTGTTCTGTCATGCTTGTATGGAAATGACTTCTGTTTTGACTGACAACAGAGCCGAAGTCAAGATCTAGACCGATACCAGACCTCCTAGACCTGGGCTGTGTCCAAAATCGCCCCCCTATACCCTCATTCACTGTTCCCTACATTAGTCCACCACTAATATATTCCACTTGAAGGAGTGAATGAAAACGAGTGAGTGAAGGGCTGCTCCTTTTGCATAGTTTGTGCTTGCTGTTTAATAATCATTTGAAACTTAGCAAACTGGCAGCTCCAGTAATAATGACATGATTTATCTGTCATGGAAACTCTTGTCAATCTATAAACCTTAAATAAACAATTTAATAATCAAGTAAAATTGAATTTATACCTGTATGATATTATTGTGCATTGTGGGATTGAATGAGTGTAAGTAAGTAAGTAAGTAAGTAAGTAAGTAAGTAAGTAAGTAAGTAAGCACTACACAGGACACAGCACTAGACTAGAACGCCTAAGACTAAACCAAGGGTGTGTTCCCACTTGGCATGTTTGGCTGCTTTAAAATGAACTGGTCCTTTTGCTCCACGGTTCATTTAAATAAGTGTGAACGCTGCCATCCGAACCCTGTTGCGCACCAAACAAGAAAAGATGGGTAAAAGACAAAAATGGGACATGATATCACAAGATGCGACCCTAAAAAGGACAGCATGCTCAAGCATAACTGTTTTTTTCTCGTCATAGTAGCGATGATGCCCATCACGGTTCGGTACAGGCGTCAGAACCGCAGATCTTGGTTTGTGTGTGTGACGGAGGGATTCCTGCCGCTGTTTTGACACATTTTATAAGCTCTTCACGAGTTCTCAGCTGGTCAAAATACCATCATATGTTCCTTTGTTTGTATGCTTCTGCTCCCACACCCAGTTACACTTACATACACACACACACACACACACACACACACACACACACACACAGTTGATTGTTGTATTGTATATTTTATTAGTATCTTGGTTTGAATGTAGCTACGCACATACAACGAGCACATTTAGCTCAGCACACAGCACAGCATTGTTTTGGATGTTTGGTAAGTTCCATTGCAAATTACACGTAATAAAGCCGACCAATCAGGTTGTGAACATATCCCCATGCCTTTAGGTTCGATGTTAAAATGCCAATGTGAACTAGGACTACAATGTTTTTTTTTTTGGTCCAGACCAAGCGACCCGAACTATAAGTGTGAACAAACCTTAAAAGATTCAGATCCAGAGTAGACCACTTTAGCCCCAGATCCAGAGTCCAGACCCGTCAGCCCATGAACCAGGCAGTCCATGACCATGACTGAAATAAATAAAATGCTGAATGTATTTCATGTGTTTCCCAACCTTTTTCAGTCATGGCACCCTTTGAAAATGTTCTCCATTTTGTGGCACCCCCTAGCATACGTTACGCTAGGGGTGTAACGGTACAGATTGCTCACGGTTCGGTTTGTATCACGGTTTTAGGTTCACAGTTTCGGTACAGTTCAGTATTTGCCATGTTCAGGGAAAAAAGGAGTACTGTCAAATAAAAATAAAGAAAATAATAAGAACAAATAATTTAAATACAAGCAGCAGCATTGTCGGGTTCTTCCAAAAACTTTTCAGGAGGCAGTCATCAAGTCAACAAAATCTTGATTTATTCAAGAGGGGGAAAACAAATAACTTATAACTTATGGTCACATCAAAATAAATAAATAACTAAATGCAAGGGAAAACCAACGTGAGCTCTGAGTCTCTGATGTTCTATGACCGGGATCCCTCCCCAGAACTGACTCGCCATCAAAACCAAACTCATTTTTAAGAAATTAGACCAAACCATTGCATTACCCAGGGGTCTCACAAATATCTCATCTCATGGTTCACATTTTGAAGAAATATTCACACAAATAAAATATTCACACAAATAAAAAATAAACAGAAATATATGGAAACTCACATGCACCATAAAGTAATAATAAAAATAAATATACACAAAATATTATACACACAAGTATATCCATTCAAATGAACAAGATCCCCCAACCCCCCAACAAATGATCCGAACACATGTTAAACCAAACCCTACATTTCCCATAATTCCCCAAAATAATAATAAAAGATCTCCGGAAATAATACATCCGTTTAGTCCGATCTTTGCTCCATGCTGCAGTCATGGGCCTTCGGCGGAACCACGGGTAAGAAAACAACTCAAACAATAAAATTAATATATTAAACTCATAAATTTTTCTAGTGGAATTTATTCATTCTCTAGCGTGCACTCTAGTAATGAATTGGCGCTATCTCCTTTTTGGATGTTAAATGCGCACACCCCTAGTACAACCGTTTGGTTAGAATTTTAACACAACAATACATAAGAAAAAATAAAGCAAAAACAATCTTACAAAACCAACACAACAATAATGTACTACCAAATATACAAAAAATAAATACAACATATGAAAATAAAGAGGGGAAAAAGGTCAATCAATAACAATTCCCAATAAATATATAACCTACATATATATGTGTGGCCTTAGCCTTCACAAGCATAAATAAATACTATTGAGCAAAGATACTAATAAAATAAACTATGCTTTTCAGGTTTTTCAGGTACGTCTAACATTAGTTTTCAGGTACAGAAATTGATCAAATGTAAAATAATATTGCATATTTGACTGTATAAATTAAAGATTAATCCTATTAAACTTACAAAAGCTATTAAATCAAGAGCAGTGAGTGATGTCCTTGTCTTTTGTTGTTTGACGTTAAACAGACAGCAGTAAAGGCTACTGCCCCTTTAAGACCTAATGCATGGATATGCGTCGTCTTTCTCTACTGTATAAAGTTTACTTAAGGCATATACAGACTATGTCTGCTAGAATACTCATCAAGATGGACATGTTGACATACCTTTTGTGTGAGTTTGTCCGTTCAAGAGCAAGACTTGAAAGAGAACTCAATATTTGTGCGCTGTGAGACGTGTGCGCGCTCTCGGATGAGCGCACAGAGACACATTTTCTCACAGCGCGCGACTTCTCATTTGCGTCTTCTGGCACTACACCCGGGTGATGACGGCGAAAATGACTGGTCATATTCGAACATCCGGCAGCACTCGCATACATTGAACAAAGTTTACAAAGAGAGAATTATTTGAAAAATTTGAACAAAAAAAAAATGATTTGAAGGACTTTTACACGGCACCCCTGCTCTCGTCAGACGGCACCCCGGTTGGGAAACACTGATTTAGAACACTCAACAATTGTTTTCAGCTTGTTTTTAATAGTTCTACTGTTTCAGAAAAATGTCAATACACTCATATTCCTATTCGAGTATCTTTTACATCTTTGACTACGACACAGGGTAATAAGACCCTGAATAAGACCATTGAATAAGGCCTATTAAAGGAGTCGTTCACTTTAAAATGAAAATTAGCCCATGATCTACTCACCGGGTGAGAACATCATGGGCTAAAAGAGTAAATCATGGGCAGAAAGAAGAATGTCATATACACCTAGGATGGCTTAAGGGTGAGTCAAGCCATCCTTTTTTTTGAGCTTCAAATCAATGGACCCTGTCACTGCCATTATAAATCTTAAGCGTCAGGATGTTTATTAATATAACACCAATTGTGTTAATCAGAAAGAAGAAAGTCATATACATGTAGGATGGCTTGAGGGGGAGTAAATCATGGGCTAATTTTCATTTTAAAGTGAACTACTCCTTTAACAAGTTAAATGATCTCAAATCCAAGGCCGTATAAAGATTTCTGAATGAGCCATTTTTGCACTTTAGCTTCAGTACATGTTCTGGTTGGATGGAGTTCTGAAAGTTACAGTATGTCTACATAGCTCATCAAACTCTAACTTCAAAAGAGCAATAAAAATCCTGTTTTCCACGGCATGACCCCTTTAAAGACGAAGTCACGCTTCATTTTGCTTTTGTCTCCCCTCAGCTCTCCGCACAGACAACCCTTGAGGAGAGCGAGCGCATCTTCACAGAGCTGGTGTGCTCCATAGAGCGGCGGCGCGCTGAAGTGAAGGACCTGATCCGGGGTCAGGAGAGGGCGGCAGTGAGCCAGGCTGAAGCGCTTCTGCAACAACTGGAGCAGGAGATAACAGAGCTGAAGAAAAGACACAGTGAATTAGGAGAGCTCTCGCAAACAGAGGACCATATCGCCTTCCTTCAGGTAATGCTGCTGGTTATTCACAAATTGCTTTCTTATCCAAAGTCTCTGGAGTGTCCTGAAGTTAAGTGCCTTATCCAAGCACACAATGAGGGTTAGTTCATGAAGCTCATTTTTGAACATAATCAGTGTCTTTAACCACTAAGCAACACTCACTTACTCCATAATAAAGTTTTATTGTTGGATTTTTCAGCTACAGATTTTACACGTTGACATAATAATTCACCAAAAGATGAACATTTTGTAATTACTTCACCTTCATGTTGTGTTGTGTGACTTCATGCACAAAAGAAAAAGAAGAATCTGTTTATTGTAGGCCATGTGACCTGTTTTGTGAGAAACAGATCGTGATTCAATAAAAATCTGTAGCTCTTAAATCTATTTTATATGGAAGCCTGGATCTGCCTCGGAATAAAAACATAAAGGTCATTCTGAATGTGTTTTCACATTTCAGACTTTTTCTCACAATTTTTAGTTTATACTTCTCGACTTTGATTTAACATTTTGCAGTTCAGACTTTTTTTTAGCATAATTGCAAGAAATAAACTTACAATTCTAAGAAAAAAGTCTGAATTTCAAAATGTTTAATCAAAAGTGGGTCTTTATTTCTTTAATTTCCTAATTTATTGGGAGAAAAAAACGTGGAATTGTGACACAATAAAGTCATAAACTGAGAAGGAAAAAAAGAATGAAGTTGAATTAGATGTTACCTCAAATTTGACATATCTAAACTCTTTATATATAGTATTTGTATTGTGCTATATAAATATTTTCTGTTAAAGAGATTTTTTACTCAAAATTTCAATATAAAAATGTGGAATTGTGAGAAATAAAGAATTTTGAGACGAAAAGTTTGACCTTTTTCAATTTTTTCTTCCATAAAAATTGCACCTCCAGGGCCGGATTTATCTTATATAATGAGTCATAGGCAAAATACAATTCTGTGTTGTCAAAGTAGATATTGCAACATTTTATATGATCATATACTTGCATGTGTCATTATATTATTAACGTTTTACCCAAATCAAGCTCAAATGAAGTTAAACCGTCTTAACGTTGCATCTGAGGCAGTAAGTGAGCATTATGTTTTCATCAACTTAAAGGTTATGAAGTTTATTTTAGCAGTTTTTTCTGTCATTTGCTTCGCACAGGCTATTTAAGACAGTATTGGCTACGACAAATGCTAGACTTAGACTCTTTTTTTCCCATCCTCAAATACATAAAATGTTAGCCTTTTTAAATAAATAATAATAATAAATATATATATATATATATATATATATATATATATATTATACAATGAAAAAGCTTTACTTATTCAAACAAACAGTTCTTTCTTTACCATTGCATTGCAAACAAGCAGAGACAGTCTATGCAGCACATCGTTCACTTTAGAGGGGAGTGGAGTTGTGAGGTTTGACTCACAGTTTGAGGAGCCAATTGATTTAGAAGGTTTAGTCACAAGCTCTTTTTAATACATTTCATTGGTTAAATATTTGGAAAAACCACAGACAGACATAATTGGTGACCAATAGGGGTGTAAAGGTACACAAAACTGATGGTTCGGTATGTTCCTCGGTTTTGAAGTCACGGTTCGGTACGGGTTCGGTACAGCAGTTTTACAAAATTGCTTTTTATTTATTTTTATTAAACAGTCGTTTACTGAAAAAAAAGTGTCTGTCCTTAAATGAATTCAATTATAACTAAAAGTTTATTGAAGATATTGCTGTAAACTATATAGGGAGCCCTTACTTGCACATTAATATTAAACAGAGCCCAAACTATTAGCCTAAATTCAGTTGCTATTTATTTTTAGGTATAATAATCAACACTCAAATAACATAGTACGCAAACATGTAAACTTCACATAAGGCAGTTTTTGCAATAACTTCTAAATCTAATTATAAAATAGTTTTTTCTCCAATTCGTTGTTGAAATATAATAATTTATACACAGTGTCTGTCATTTTCATGACATGATTATTTCATGTATGTTTAAATAAACAAGACCTAACAGGTTATATAATGAATATATAGGCCAATATAGTGCATATATTTAGTGAAAGAGTTGATTTCTCTAGTGAATAAAAGTCTGTGGACACTGAATGACTGCCTGAGGTAAATGTGATGCTACATAACATTGTTTAGTTTACAAGCAGTTATACTGACATCTTTCCGCGGTTGAAACACTGAGCGATTACACCACGTATGATATGTGACAGTAAGTTGTAATTTATCCTCAACATACCTTCAGATGGTCATTCATGTTTATTCTTTAGGAAGAAATGATCGATCGCGTTCACAGATGATCACGTTCACGCGTGCGCATTGCACGGCCGCTTGAACTGTGATCAGTGATCAGTCACGCCACATTAAAGAGCATCAAAACGGCAATTTATCGTTTGAATTTCGTGATAAAATGGACTGAATACTTATGTTCGTGTGGGAACTCGGATTGAAGTGTGTTCCGCGCTTAAAACAAGCCAACTGTGAACTGTTAAAGATTGAATTTGGAAACCGTTCCAACCAAAAGCCCTGTACCGAAACGGTTCAGTACGAATACATGTACCGTTACACCCCTAGTGACCAATAATGATTTATGAAAAAAAAGATGAAATATGGAGGTTTCTGCTTGACAGCATCAATATTTTAATTTGTATTAATTGATAAAGTAATTGTCTTACAGAGATTTTGCATTACAGTGAAATAATCGTAATAATAATTAAAAGCGTTTTGATTAAAGATACAGAGGGCATATTATTTTTTAAAATGTGCATAGATTAATAATTTATAATAAGCACTGCAACATTCTGTTAAAAAAAAATAAGAATTGGCATTTTTGATTTCATGGTAACTTTAAAAAGATTTACTTTTAGGTGACCATTTCCTTCTAATGTGAGCATACGCTAAAGAAAAAGTCTTCGTAGACATGAGCTCTGAACCCACATTTATCCTTTGGACTGTTTGGCATTCCTGGGTTTCATTGAGTTTCACAAGGTGAACCTTTATTCAGGACTTCAAAGGACTCAAACAGAGACAGAATTGAGATTGCATCAGTCTGTGCTTTAATCTGTCATATGTGCGGAGATGAAAACTACCATTTGTGAACCGAAACCAGTAACAGGAATTGTATTTGGGTTGCATACCGTTTTTGATTCACACAAGTTTAAAGTCAAACTGCTGCCTATGGCTAAAAAAAATTTTCATCGTTCTTGTCCAGAACTGCAAGTCTCTGTGTGCTCAGCCTGTTCCTGTTGACTTGCCAAACATTACCTCTGACCCAAACTTTGGAATAGTGATGGCGGCGGTAACGGAGTTTCAGGCCCTCCTCGAGGACGTCTGCCAGGGGGGATGTGTTAATATCTCAGAGAAAGGTGAACAGACTTGCATTGTGTTTTAAATGAGACATTTCAAGCCATTAAGGACTAAATTAATATTTACGTGCATTGTGAAATTACCCTAAATACTCAATCTAACACTTCTGTTCCGGTTTGCAGTGAACGAGGTTACTATTATTCAGAGCACTAACCCAAAGACAGATTCTGAGTCAAATGCAGGTAAGAGTCCATAAAATTAAAAAAGCCTTCAATTAAGTCCATTTTTGGTTCCTCAAAGAACCCTACAGTGAACTGTTCTTAAGAACATTTAAAAGAACCTTTTGTGGAATGGAAAGTTTTCATGGATGTTAAAGGTTCCTCATGGAACCATCAATGCCAATAAACAATTTTTTTTTCCCCCCAACAGAATCAATTGTTGTTAAACTACTTATGCAAAATTGTAATATGCATAAAAACATACATTGCACATTGACTTACTGGGTAAACTTGTATATTTTAATTAGATTTAATTATTATTATTATCTATACGTTGTAGAACGTTTTTATAGTCACATTTCAATCCGTCTGCCATTTTGGGTTATATATATATTGGAACCACCTTACCTCAAGAGTGCACTTACAATACCGTTCAAACATTTTTGGGTCTTTAATATATTTAAAGATTTGAAAAAAAGGCTGGATTTATTTAATCAAAAAAACGGTAATATTGTGGAATATTATTACAATCTAAGATAAGTGTTTTCTATTTGAATGTATGTTAAAATGTAATTTATTCCTGTGATCACAGCTGGATTTTCTACATCATTACATCTTCAGTGTCACGTGATCCTTCAGAAATCAGGAAATAGGCTGATTTGCTGCTCAAGAAACATTTATGAATATTATCAATGTTGAAAAGTTTTTTTTTTGGAAACTGAGATGCATTTCTTTAGGATTATTTGATGAATAGAAAGTTTAAAACTTTTTGTTACATTGTAAAAGCCTTTACTGTAATTTTTAATCAATATAATGTCTTTGCCTTTACTTAAAATACTTTAGTGATGCCAAACTTTTAATTGGTAGTGTATTATGCCTTAAAATACTGTCTAAGTAGGCAGCTCACTAGCTGTAGGAACGGAGCTTAAAGGAACACGTCACTATTTTTGAAAATAGGCTCATTTTCCAACTCCCCTAGAGTTAAACGGTTGGGTTTTACCGTTTTCGAATCCATTCAGTCGATCTCCGGGTCTGGCGGTAGCACTTTAAGCATAGCTTAGCATAGATCATTGTATCTGATTAGACCGTTAGCATCTCGCTCAAAAATGACCAAAGAGTTTTAATATTTTTCCTATTTAAAACTTGACTCTTCTGTAGTTACATCGTGTACTAAGACCGACGGAAACTTGAAAAGTTGTGATTTTCTAGGCCGATATGGCTAGGAACTATACTCTCATTCCTGCGTAATAATCAAGGAACTTTGAGTGCAGCGGCGCAATGATATTACGCAGCGCCTGAAAATAGGCTAACTTCCGTCAACATAACCAACGTGACAACCTGCTTGCACAGAGAGCGTGCTGGGGACTATTTTCAGGCACTGCGTAATATCATTGCGCCGCTGCACCCATGGTATGGCAGCAAAGTTCCTTGATTATTACCAAGCGGCAACCTCCCACAGTTTCTCTTGAAGCCAATACGGAAGTGACTTAAACTGCAATTCATCGACAGGCCACTAGGAAGAAGTCTCCAGAAGGGAGCAGAATCTCATTGAGCCCCATGTTAAAATGGCCAACTTTACAGCAGAAAAACACATGTTTACAGCCTGGTACAAATTGTGGTTTTGGTCTATACGGCTAATTTTGCCCTTCATGACAACTGTGAGGGGGTGAATTTTTGTATAACTCATTCGTTTACATTATATAAAGCCTTAAAGTTCTGAATAATTAAGGGCGTGGCCCCTTTGAGTGACAGGTGGATAGCCATTTATCTGCTGTCTGTTAGTCATCGTGTCACCTCAGCTCCGCCCACGTCCCGCCTCTTTGCTCATTTTCTATTATCCGGGAGTGATGCGCTGACAAGATAGCAACGGCCAGCTCGTCCCTACTTTACGCTTCAAAACGGCTCTTCAGAATCCTATAGGGGATGTCACGGACACGACGTCCAAATTTTTTTTTACAGTCTATGATTATTACGCAGTAATGAGAAAATCGCAACTTTTCATTTTTCGTCGGCCTTAGTACACGAAGTAACTACAGAAGAGTCAAGTTTTAAATAGGAAAAATATCGAAACTCTTTGGTCATTTTTGAGCGAGATGCTAACGGTCTAATCGGATTCAATGATCTATGCTAAGCTATGCTAAAAGTGCTACCGCCAGACCCGGAGATCGGCAGAATGGATCCGAAAACGGTAAAACTCAACTGTTTAACTCTGGGGGAGACGGAAAATTAGCCTTTTTTTCAAAAATAGTGATGTTCATTTAATACATTTTAATCTAATAAAATATTATTACATCATTGATTTCATGTGACATGAAAAAGCTTACAGCGCTAACAGGATTCATGTTTTGTTTTTTATTTCATAGCTCTAGCACCATTGTTTGGCCAGCCTGTACAGATCCCTTTTAATGTTAGCGTCCCAACAATTGGTGTGTTTCCATTCTCGTCATTTGGTGAGTATCAGGAAAAGATTTAATTGTTTAGTGTTGAACTGAGACATGAAGAGATTAAGCCGTGACTATGGTCTCATCTTTGTTTCTGTATCCAGTAAATCATTGTCTTCTCATCTTCTCTTTCCTCTTCAGGATCGAGAACACAAGGTCCTCGTCAGAGACTACAGCCACGCAGGAGACGAAGGTAGCCTTAAGTGCAGCCTGAGAAACACCTGATTATAATTCATTGAAGAGGCCAAAGTCGGGTTATGTGTTTTGGAACATATAGCTTTACATTGTTTCCCATCAAAATGTACATTAACCACAAACTCTTATTGCTAAATAAGACGGAAATGTAAATGCAGATGCGTTTCAGTGTCTACTGTCCAATGGTATTAACTTTAAACGTATGTTAAACTGTATATCTTATAATTACAGATGTGCTTGGAGTGCTAGAATATTATGTGTAAACTTTTATAGAGGTCATATTATGCTCTTTTACAACGACTTGACTTTAAGGTTTTTTTTTAAACATTCAAGCATGAAAACGTCAATTTTCTCACATATTTGACCTTCCCAGTCTGTCAGTAACGCTCTGTTTAGTTCCTGTCTCTATGAAGCTCCTCCTTATGAAAAGCACAATGTGCTCTGATTGGTCGGCTGTACAGGTGTGTTGTGATTGGTCAACCACTTTGAGCGTGTTCGGGAAATGTCACGCCCCTTACTGGCGAGTTTCAACACACTACTAACTTGCTCAACCATAGAGAATTATTAACCGCCTTTGTGCTTTGTAACTTTGCAGATCTTTTTCTTGCTCAAACAACAGCATTACACACTAAAGAAAGATGAACATGTAAAAAAGCATAATAGGCCCATTTTAAACGAATTACCTGTTGATTAAGCTATAATTATAGTATTTTCTTAAGTATTAATCATACACATTATATAGAGTGCTATATTGGTGTAATTTATCAGTGTTTATCAACTGATGTCTATATTCATAGAAGTGCTAAAGATGTTCATTTAGCTTCATATAACTGAAATGTATTTGTGTGTATTAAACATTGTATTAAACAAGTATTTTTAAAATTATGGTAAAATAAAGTCAAGTTTCTTACAAGCAGTTTGATGGCTCTGGGATTTTAGTGTGGAACCAAATGAATTTCACTAAAAAGACTGAATCGTGTACATTTTCTGTATTTATGCAATCATCCCATGATGCAATGCGCTTGACTAGAGATTCCAGTCTCACAAGGCCTTAGTTAGACACTGATTCGCATGTTCAGGTGTGTTTAATTGGGGTTGGAGCTAAACTGTGCAGGACAGTGGCCCTCCAGGACCGAGTTTGGAGACTCCTGCATTAGGTGTTAGAGAAAACAAATTTCACAAATTAACTTAAAATAAAAAAAGTTATTTAATAATTTTACATCCTTAAAATAGTTGTAAATTGAAACTACTTCTTGGAGAGGCAATAAAAATATATTAAATGTTTTTGTAAAGAAATGTATGCATTAAGGCCATCTTTACATTAACTCATTTTAAGCATTAAACATAAGTCTTATGTTTAAAAGATCTTTAAGATCATGAGTTAAAGGCACAATATGTAAGATTTTTGGATAAAATATCCAAAACCCACTAGAACAATATTATGGACCGAGTTTGGAGACCCCTGAATTAATTTAATGGTTAAATAGAGCAGCTCAGGTTTGTGTATTCATGTATTGTTGCAAAAGTGTTATGAAGAAAAAGTTTATAAGAATCACCAGCCTCAGAAATTACAAATATACAGTAGTGGGCGGGATGTTTGTTCATGTTTGTAGGATTTTTTACAAATATTAAAATATATTATAATATGATTATTATAATATAATTGTTATTATATTATAATATGATTGTTATTATAATATTTTTTAAATATTTCTAATATGAGGGAATACACTAAATTTGTTTAAAGGGTACTTTAAGGGTTAGTTTACCCAAAAATGAAAATTGTCATTAATTATTAGGGCTGGGTATTGACACAAATTTCACAATTCGATTTGATTTCGATTCACAAGCTTTCGGTTCGATTCAATTCAATTTTGATTACTTTAGATATATAGCAGTTACAATACATGGCCAATTTTCTCAAGGAAAACAAATCTCTGAACTAATGTTGTAAACTATGGGAGTCATTTGGTACTACATTAGCCTACTAATAGTGAAGGTAAAAATGAACTGGTTTGTATACAAACACTTAAATTACACTAAATGATTTTAGTTTTTTATAATAATAAAGTTATAATATTAACTTTACAGTTATATAATCATATTTCTACTCCAATTAGTTTTTTTTTTAATATAAACATTTGGCTGTCATAAAAACTTGCCAGATTTATTCATAGGCTACATACATGCATTCAATATTGAAGAACATTAAAAATGACAATCAATAGCCCATGTAATGGTGCATATAATTAGCAAAATGCTCCTCTCTAGAGTTAATTTTTCTAGCTGACTAAAGCTGACAAACGAGTTTATGGACACTGGATATGGTTTTTCTGAGTGTGACGTTACATGACATTGTTTACAAGCCATTTTACTTACGTCTTTCTGTGGTTAAAACACTTGAGCTATTCTATGTGCCATGATACGGATTTCAGTAAGTTGCCCTGTATCTTCTAACACACTAATGTGGCATTCACACCGGACGCGATTCGCTCTAATCGTGCGAAGGTGGACGCTTGAACATTTTGAGTTTACTCGCTTCAATCGCGCGTGAAATTTGCGCGAATCGCGCGTGACATTCACTGTACAACAGACGCGAATTCGCGTCATGGGAGGGGCTTCTGCCAGCGGCTCGTCTCGTTGAGAAATGGCTGACATGGGCTGTGTTAACACGTCTTTTTTTTTGTTAAAATCTACTGTTAATGTGTTACAAAACGTAGTTTTAAGACTTTTTCAGTCGATAATGTAGTTGTTTAAAGCTCAAATATGTGGTTTATTTATATAAACAGTGCCTATTTGAACATTTTATCTGGCGTTTTCGGAGTTGTGAGCTCCAGCGGACAGCGGCGCTCAGCGCTCGTCAAAGCCGGCGAGGGCAACCTTTCCTCGGCCAGTCCTTCTGCCGTCTGCCGCTGGCTCTGATGTCTCTGTGGTGTGTCTCGAGCTATAATTCGTCTTGTAACGGCCGATCTTTGGTCTCATGGATCTATAATTTGTTCCCTGGCAAATCGTTTAGACTGAAGGCAAAGAGAAGTTTCATTACTTTATATGTGTAGGCTATAACTGTACGTTGCAGTTGTAACGTTAGCCTACTAGCACTGACTGAATGTTTGACTGAATTGTTTGCTTTATTTCATGTATAGCTTATTATACCTTTTACAAGTAAATACTTTTGTATTATTGATCATACATAAACTTGCATTTTTTCCCCAACAAAAAGAGACTGGGTTGTGTTTCATGTCATTTAATGGTATCACAGTGATAATCATATTGTCTGAACCAGATATTAATATACAGATTTTCTCCTCATTGTTGTCACTACAAGAGCAAGCTCCTGATTGGTTAACGCGGCGCGAAATATCCGCCAAAGTTCAGATTTTTCAACTTGAGCGATTTGCGCGTTCAAAACGTTCAATTCGCATCCTTCGCGCCGCCTCAATCGCGCCGCAGAATGCCATTTCGCGTCTCTGCATTGACTTAACATGTAAATCATCGTCCGGTGTGAACGCACCATTATAGATGCTTATTCATGTTTATTTCGCACTGTAACTGCTATAAAGGCGGAAGTGAAGATCCGTTCATGTGCGCTCAGTGCTGCCTCTTCCGTATGGTTTAATGTGCCTAATGCTATATTTAGTTTTTAAAGTAATCCCTCCAGGTTTGTTTAAAGTGACAAGTTTGCCACTGAGTCTCTCAATGATGTAGGGTCCTGAGAAGTCAGGTTCAATTCTTCCTCCTTTTCTTCCACGCTTCCTCATATTCACCAGAAGAACCTCATCATTAGCTAGAATTAGCGGCAATTCTTGAATTGTGGGTTCATTAGCCTATTATTCTTAATGAAAAACACAACAAAATGGTACAATGACAAACTCACTTAAATAGGCGCTTTTACATTTCGCTATGAAACCAAATCTTCCGCGATCATCTGGTCTGTCAGCTCCTCACTCTCTGATGAATGAGATCTGACTCCTGCTTCTGGTCTGCGCGGCGACTCTCGTTCGGCTCGTGCTGTATTGAGCAGACACGCTCAGTTTTTAATAGTGTCTGTTCTCTAACTGAACTAAATTATTTTATTACTATAAAAATCAAAACGACGATGGGGCAGTGGGCAAGTGATGTAACCGGTGGGAGTGGCCTCGTAGGGCAGTGAAACAAGTGCATTCTGGGAGTTGTTGTCTTTCATCCAATACATTTTCTGGCTTTTCTCAGTCTAGAAGAAACCAACTTCTAAAATAATTTCACATTTCTACTACATAAATGACCCATTATTTGGCAAAACTACAAAATGCAAACAAAAAGCTCAGAGGAAAAGCATACACTATCAACATAATCAGTTATTAATATTTCATTGGTTCTCTCTTGTTTTTGCATGTGAACTGTAAGTTCCATGTTATAAGCATCATTATTTAATATAGAAATAAGGCTTTTTTTATTTGCTGTACAACAAAGCAAGCAAAATATAATTCCCTTTTTGTCTGTAGATTATATCTCACACTCATCTCTAAAACTATGACAAGGAAAATGTGATAAGCAAATGTGCACTAAAAGAGAACAAATTCACTGGTACTCATATTTTATTCTAAAAAGTTTTTGGAGGATCTTATGGAAATGTTTGGAAACCGCTGGTCAATGAAAAGAGACTGAAAAATATAATGTGTAAGAGTTTTGAATTGTTTAAAGTTTAGAAATGTATTGGAATCCTCTCTCAAAAAACGTTTTAAATTTAAATAATAAGAAACAATACTTATATCATTATATACATTTCCTTTTTTCAATGCTTAAAACCCCAAATGTGTTTCAGAGATCACAAAATATAATGTATGTTGCATGTAAAGCAAGTTTACCCACCTGGTGCTTTGCATTTGCATAAAAGCAAAGAAGTGTCCTCTTCCTGTTCATGTGTGTGATTGGCTCCTTCAGGCTGTTTCGGACTGAAACCTGATAAGCTTCTACTGAACCTGCATTATGTTCACGCCCAGTCTATATACAAACAATCATTGTTTCGTCCTCTCTGTCCTTGGTGACCAGCCTTCTGCCTTTCATTTCGCTCTCCTCGGACTGCACACATGTAGGGGGGAAATGGCAGGAACAAATATCTCTGTCGATAAGGACCAATTCTGTTGCTCAGTGTGCTTGGAAGTGCTGTGGGAGCCGGTCACCATTCCCTGTGGACATAGTTATTGTATGGAGTGCATTAAAGGCTACTGGAGGAAATGCGAGTTAAAAGAGGAATACAGCTGCCCTCAGTGCAGGCGCACGTTTAGCCCCAGACCTGCGCTGTCTAAAAACACCATGCTGGCTGATATAGTGGAAAAACTGAGGAGAACCGGCGTTCAAGATCCTGGTGCAAAGGCAGAGGATGTGGAGTGTGACGTTTGCACCGGAAAGAAAAACAGAGCTGTTAAGTTCTGTGTGAAATGTCAGACGTTATACTGTGAAATTCACTTGAAGCCTCACAATGAAAGGAGTCGCGGCAGGATGCACCCGCTTATTGAAGTTACAAAACAACGGCAGAAAAGAATCTGTTCGAGGCACAATAAACTGCGGGATGTTTACTGTCGCACAGACCAACAATGCATTTGTAGTTCGTGCTTAAAAGACGGACATAAGGGGCACAGCGTGGTGTCGGTGATAGAGGAGAGGATGGAAAAACAGGTAACAAACACTGTAAAGAAAATCTGTGAATTGCACAAAATAAAAGTTTAAAGATGGCACAATTCTCACGTGCGTGGTTTTCGAGCAGAAACATCTGGAGGAAGCGTGGAAGAAGTCAAAGCAGAGGTGTAAGGAACGAGAAAAGGAACTCAAAGACATTGTAAAATACGTCAAGGTAGGTCTAGTGTCATTGTACTGAAAATTTCAGGGAATGACTTCTTATATTTGTGTGGAATACATATTGCTTCTGCTTTATTAACCCCGGTCCCGTTGGGGAAGTTTATAATACATTTTTTTTTTTGTACAAAAAACCTACTTCAGCGGAATGGTGCGAAACTTGGGTGATTTTTGTGGTACTTTCTATGTGAACACACAGAAAGGATAGATAGATAGATAGATAGATAGATAGATAGATAGATAGATAGATAGATAGATAGATAGATAGATAGATAGATAGATAGATAGATAGATAGATAGATAGACAGACAGACAGACAGACAGACAGACAGACAGACAGAGACAGACAGAGACAGACAGACAGACAGACAGACAATAGATAGATAGACAGAGATAGACAGACCGATAGATAGATAGACAGATAATAGACAGACAGACAATATATAGACAGACAGACAGACAATAGATAGACAGACAAACAGACAATAGATAGACAGATATACAGACAGACAGTAGATAGACAGTAGATAGACAGACAGAAGATAGACAGACAGACAATAAATAGATAGATAGACAGAGAGATAGACAGACCGATAGATAGATAGACAGACAGACAATATACAGACAGACAGACAGACAGACAGACAGACAGACAGACAGACAGATAGATAGATAATAGACAAACAGACAATATATAGACAGACAGACAGACAGACAATAGATAGACAGACAGACAGACAGACAGACAGACAGACAGACAGACAGACAGACAGACAGATAGATAGATAGATAGATAGATAGATAGATAGATAGATAGATAGATAGATAGATAGATAGATAGATAGATAGACAGACAGACAGTAGATAGACAGACAGACAGACAGTAGATAGACAGACAGATAGACAGACAGACAGTAGATAGACAGACAGACAATAAATAGAGAGATAGACAGACAGTAGATAGACAGACAGACAATAAATAGAGAGATAGACAGACAGTAGATAGACAGACAGAAAGTAGATAGACAGACAGATAGATAGATAGATAGATAGATAGATAGATAGATAGATAGATAGATAGATAGATAGATAGATAGATAGATAGATAGATAGATAGATAGATAGATAGATAGATAGATAGATAGATAGATAGATAGATAGATAGATAGATAGATAGATAGACAGACAATAGACAGATAGACAGACAATAGACAGACAATATATAGACAGACAGACAATATATAGACACACAGACAATAGATAGATAGATAGATAGATAGACAGACAGACAGACAATAGACACACAGACAATATTTAGACAGACAGACAGACCAGCTAGATAGACAGACATTAGAGATAGATAGACAGACAGACAGACAGACAATAGACACAGAACCTAATAAAAGTGTAAACACTGTTCCAGTAACTAGGAATTACACAACCCTATTATACATTTATAGGGTTATACACACAAGTATTTTTAGTCTTTAATAAGTAGGCATCCCATAAAAAAAAGTGTTCTAACTAATACTCTGTTTTGTATATATGAATATACAGTTTATTACAATTGCTATAGAACACATTTCTCTATAGAGTGGTGCAGGTATGACGTCACTTTGAAGGGCAGTTCGCATCACACTGGTTCCCTCAACAAAAACCCAATAGGATTTTCCCATTGGCTTTTGGATTATTGAGAAAAAACCCCTCTGTGATCTTAGTTTACCTGTTTGGCGTGATGCTGTTTAATCTCCTCGACAGCCTCTGTAGTCCCATTTAGCCACTTTTTAATCAACCGCCTTTTTCAAGATTACCGTAAGACACATAATCACAAGTGGGGTAATATCTTTGTATAAAACATGAAAGTGTCTTTAGCTTGTGTTCACCACAGACCAAAAACCCATTCCAAAAAAACCCATTGACTTTGGGATGATAGAACCTACAAAGTCATGTCATACCTGCACCTGTACTATACTTGGGTCACTTTTTTAAAACTCTTCCTCATTGAGAACTGCAGTTTATGTGAGCTAAATCATTTATCATTGCTTACTTTTGTACAAAATACATTCAGCGACTGCCTCTTTCAAATGGTATGAATTCATTTCTTACTTAGACACAAAACTAAAGGGCAATTTGTATCTTTACAGTACATAATGTACTCTTTTCTAAACTGCAAGTTCAAAAGCTAACAACACAAAAATGAATGAAACAGCAATTTGCTACATTTCTACAGTAATACCATATCAAAATGTTACAAATCTAAATCTTATATGTAGCTGAACACCTACACAGGTGTTAGTCTTTCAAAAGCATTACCGTCAACAAACAGGGTAACTTAATTTTGTAATATAATGTAAACATGGATCATGTAACAGGAGAGTGTCATTCTTGTTTTGTAAAGAAAAGCCATTAAAGAAAACATTGTGTAATGTTATCTGTTGTTAGTGTTATGCCATTGTTTTATGAATAATAAAGTGTATTTGTTGGGCAACAACCTTTAGTGCTATGGGAGAATGAGACAGTGTTTTGGTAGTTTTAGTGAATTTTGGATGTGAAATTGAAAGCTGAAAAAATGGTTAGAACTTTGAGAAGATTTTATAATTTATAATTTTAATGCTTAAAAATAGTATTTTCTGGAATGAATAAAAACTTTTAAGATGCAATTAATGGGGTATTGGGTAGAGTGGGGGGAAACACCCCGCTTAAGGACTTAAGACTTTTTCTGTGAAACAAAAGGTAAATGTGACTAGAATAATTATCCTAGTTTTCAGTGACAATGACAAATTATAAACCAAGTATGAAAAATGTCCAGAGTTTTCATGTTACTAGATTTTTGACAAAAATCTAATTTGTACCAAGGGGGCGTTTTACCCTACAGGTGGAGTAAAATGCCCCCCACTCTGACAAAGCAATTTGCTTTATACGTTTACAGCTAAATCAGAGTACAAGCATATTTTAACTTAAAATTAAAAAGACAAGCCAATATAACAGTAGATAGATATGAATATTTATTAATGAACCATTTTAAAAATCAACCTTTTTGAAAAATATTGTTAGCTGATGTTAACTGGCTGGCTAACTAGCTAGCTGACGCTAATGTGAGGTAATTTTTAAATATAAAGTCCAAATATTTTTATTCAACCACCTAGTTTGGATTACATTTGATGGAAAACAAAGAATATGGTGTTCAGAACATGGTAACTACAGTAATTATGATAGTGGGGAATAGTGGGAAACTGTTTTACCCCACAGACTATAAGTTAGGTTTGGGGGAAGGAAAAAAAAAAAAGTCATTCTGAAAATATAAGGATATTTTCCTTAAATGTGCACTATGTACACATTTTTCAGTAAAATATCCAAAAACCACAAGGCCAGTGTTATATACTCTGTTCAGTTGAGTACTTACAATATCCCAAATGTTTCCAACTATTTGTAAATCGTGAGAAAATTTGCTCAGCTTCACAACACTCGGTCCTGCTCTGCTTCATACTACAGTAACGTTAATAATCACATCCATCAACATGATTTCTGCCCGAGTCCTATCCCGATTCTTTTGCACTAAGGTGACCAGATTTCTGGACATTTACTCTTTGAGTGGTCAAAATATCACTAAAATCTCATTTGTTATTATCTTTTAATTAAAAAACACAGACAATACATTTTTGAATGTTTTTTGTTGTTGTTGTTGTTGTTGTTGTTGTTGTTGTGGGCTCTCTATATTATTATTAACATTAATAATTATTAGGATTTTTGGTCTGGATTTAATACAATTCAACGCACCCGCAAAAACAAACAAACAATGAAAACAGTTAATAGTATCTATCCTTACTATCCTTAATGGGTCTTGTTATTTTGCATTTTAGGCTTATTTTAAGCAGAAAGTATGTATATTCTGCACATGTATTTGTTGCAAGTGTAATGTTAATTGTTAATGTTTTTTTTATAGTTCAGATGTGTTTGTGACTGCGGAACTTTTGTGGACTAAACAATCCTGCACCTGTTGAGGCTCTGTTATAAAGCACATACAAAAAAATTACTTTAATTTTACATGAATAGTTAGTATGTTACTACCTTGAAAGCAATAACAATGTTTCTTTTGATATTTGACGATAATGGCGCTCTGCTCTCTCGCTCTCGCGCGCATATCTCACAGCGCCATCTGCTGGTGAAAATAATCAGGCTGCTGTATGTTGGTTGGGCGCTTTTTTTTTGCATATATCTGCGGGTTGTTTTGAACGAGCTGTAAAACGGGGACATTACCGGGGACAGCTTCAGTCGGGGACAGAACACCAAAAACTGGGACTGTCCCCGGAAAACGGGGACGTCTGGTCACCCTGTTTTACACCGGCTGTGAGGTGAAGACCACATGTCCCAAGATCCTGCGATCAAACGTGGCGTCATCAAACTACGCCTTTGTTTTGAATAGGCGACCTCTAGCGGACAGAAAAGTTACATAGTGCACCTTTAAATAACAAGTACTCCCTAACAGGCCTTGCTCTTTTCATATCCCATAAAACTGTGATGTTCTGCAAAACAACAA
The DNA here is from genome assembly GCF_949357685.1 of Gobio gobio. NCBI lineage: Eukaryota > Metazoa > Chordata > Actinopteri > Cypriniformes > Gobionidae > Gobio > Gobio gobio. Next base: position 54,621,901 of record NC_137102.1, on the reverse strand, counting down.
GCTTTAAAACACTTTTTCTTAATGTTAAAATCACTTAAATGTGAAATCCGTTTTCTCTCAGGTACTTCACCAGTGGGCGTTTTCACACCTGAAAGTCCGCACTAAGGTCCGAACCGAAGTTCATGTTTTGATACATTTTATACATTCAGTTAGTTTTGATTTGGTTTCACATTGCTATTATGTGAGCGCACTAAAAAACTTTACATGACACACTTGCGTCCACTCGTCATCATCTATGTGGGCGGCATCTGGACATTGATTGGTTTGTAAACGGACGTGCGTCTGACGTCAGCGTCTTTGACAAGAATGAATGAACGGATGCATATCGTTGCCACTATTGAACAGTGCGCATTGCTTGACTATTTTCTTTTCGTTACGTTTAAAAGTGGACATTTCAAGCTTATATACACATATTTCTCATGTTTGTGAGACAAGTAGCCTGCTGAGCTTCGGTTTATTTGAGACGCACTCCAGTTCATGTGTAAAGCATGTGATCGCTCCCGCGATTATTGTCTGCTATAGACTATTTGCTTCTTATTTATAAAATCCAGGCAATTATCTGATTAAATGTTGATTAAAATTAAGATACAATTTATACAAAACGAAATTCACATTAAAGGTCCCGTTTTTCGTGTTTTTTTTTAAGCTTTGATTGTGTTTACAGTGTGCAATATAACATGTGTTCATGTTTCATGTGTAAAAAAACAGTATTTTTCACACAATTTACTTATCTGTATACTGCTGTTTTCACTGTCCTCAAAACGGCCTGAGAATTTCCTCGTTCTATGAAGTCCCTCCTTCAGAAATACGTAACGAGTTCTGATTGTGCCAGCGGTTCCCGTGTTGTGATTCGACAGCAGCTTAGGGCACTTTGCCCGGGAAGGTCACGCCTCTTACCATAACGGGAGATGAACGCGCTCAAACTACAGCCCCTGAAGGCCAAACAAAGGTGATTTGACTCCGGGATGAAAATAACAGCGTCTGAACGACATGGCGACAAACGCAACCGAACCGAACGCAACACTTCCTCTTCTCCACGAGGGAGCAACAAGACCACGCCCCCTTTTTTGCGTATTCTTGTGGGCGGAGGTTAGTCAACAAACTGCTCTACTGACATCATTAAAGCAGGATGTACCAGGATGTAGTCCAAACCGGCCGTTCGCTGTAGGCTTTGAAAGGGAACTTCTGTTAAATAAAATATCTCGCTTGGCATTGAACTTTGAGCTTTATAATTTTACAGGTATTATTTATGCTCTAACAGCAACATTACACACTAACTAAAGTTTGAAAAATGGGATCACGAAGAACAGGACCTTTAAAGAAAGGCTTTCTAAGCAAAATCATACAAAATTTCGTTCAAAATCATTTCTGACCTTCTGTCTTCTGACATATTGGGCATCTTTTCATAATCAATGTAGCCTAGATTTAATTTAAAAATAACATTATAATATTTAAACATCAACAGGAACTTCCTGTAAATGGTCTGAAAGTCCGAACCATACAGAAAATGCTTTCACACTAGAAACGAACCGAACCTTTGTTCAGTTTGATCCGGACCGAGACTACCTCTTTTCGTCTGACCAAATTTTGTCCGGACTGTGGTACGAGGGAGGTTTCACACCTGTAATTCTGATTCGGACCAAACTGAAAAGTCCGGAAATCCGGACCAAACAAGGTAGGTGTGAAAACGGCCAGTGTAAGCTTTGCGGCGAAAACTTCTACATTACTCTGGTCAAAGTAGTCCATAGCAACAACAAAAACGTATCTTGATTTTATCTAGTGGTTATTCTGGGGGAAAAGGTATGGGGGCGTTTTAGTAACTTACCATGAAATGCTATAAAAATATGAATGAAAAAAATACTATGGAAGAAAAATTTAGATTATTTTCGTTAAGTTAAATGTATTGTACTCGTTCTGTTAGACTGGCGAACAGTGTGAGTTAAACAATGTCCTTCCTGTCATTGCAATAGCGCTCTGCACAAGCGTTTGAGGAGGACAGCGAAAAGATCTTCATCAGACTGCTGCGCTCCGTCGAAAAGAAGCATTTGGAGGTGAAAGAGCTGATCAGAGGCGAGGAGAGAACCGCTCTCAGCCAGACGGAGAAGCTTCTAGAACGACTGAATCAACAGATAGTTGAACACAGGAGAGGAGAGGCCGAGCTAGAGGTGCTCGCAAACACTGAGGATCATATCCATTTCCTACAGGTGAAGTCCTGGGTCTGAAATATGAACTGAATTTGTTTGTTTGTGCTGGAGGTTACGATACTCCCGCCCAAAACAATATGGGAACAGCTAAAGAAAAGAAGTCCTTCTCTTTGTGTATAGGTTGTAGGGGAATTTGGGTCATGGAATATGAAGGTGCGTGTTTGCTTGTTCACTAACTTTACCTGTCTGACGCATGACCCATGCAGAACTACAAGATGCTCTGCGCCCCACCTGACACCGGAGGTCGGCCCAGCATTGACGCCCATCCGTACTTTCCTTTGCTGATTTTGAGGAAAGCTCTCACAGAGCTGAGAGATAAAGTCAGCGAGGTCTGTGACAGAGAATCGACAAAGATCTCAGAATTAGGTGAGTATAAAAACAATTCACAAGATTGTTGAATATGGAGGTCTAGTCCTGCACAGCAGACACACCTCAGCTGCTGATGCACAAATGGCTGTTGACAGCGCACAATGTTATATTTACAGTCGATGAGCACGATCAGTCAGCTGAAAGCTCCCCGAGTTGTCCGTTGAACACTGAAACAGGTACAGACACTCACATCACTCCCAGCAAGTGAGTCATCAAACCACATCAACTCACCCATGTTTATACGTGCAAGTTAAAACGCATCTGACGTCATTCAACTCTCTGACCTTTTCCAGTCCATAGGCATTTACAACTGACTGAGCCGGGGACCAGAGGAGATTTCTTACAATGTGAGTTCCGATTAAGCAGACATTGGTTATTTGTACGGGATAATGCCGGTTGTTATCGCAAAATAAACCCTGACAAGGTGTTCAGAACCCCGAATTAACATCATCCCGCTTATTACACGGCTACTTTCCACATAAGTCATTTTCAGTTGTAATATTTGATTATACCATGGTCTGTCTGAAAACTCTGTTATTGGCTGGAAGGTGTGCATTAAATGAACACGTCACTATTTTTGAAAATAGGCTCATTTTCCAACTCCCCTAGAGTTAAACAGTTGAGTTTTACCGTTTTCGAATCCATTCAGCCGATCTCCGGGTCTGGCAGTAGCACTTTTAACATAGCTTAGCATAGATCATTGAATTTGATTAGACCGTTAGCATCTCGCTCAAAAAAAAAAAGGACCAAAGAGTTTCGATATTTTTCCTATTTAAAACTTGACTCTTCTGTAGTTACATTGTGTACTAAGACCGACGGAAAACGCTCCCTGTGCAAGCAGGTTGTCACCTGAGTTTTGTTGACGGATGTTAGCCTATTTTCAATGATCTATGCTAAAAGTGCTACCGCCAGACCCGGAGAATTAAAACAGTAAAACTTGTAAGGTGGAAAATAATCAAAGATATTTGAAATGGAACAAAATCCTCTGCTTTGCTGTTAACTGCCATCGTCGTGATCAAGATATTGAAATTGACTCAACCCCTTCCCCCTTAACGCCATCAGAAGGGCCAGGTTGAGTTAGAAAGACAAAAGAATGATTGGCCGGCTGGCCAACAGGTTTTCGCACCTTTGATAAAATGGGGGAAGTTTTGTCTGATTGGTTATTTTCAAATGTCTCACGGGTTGGTCTGATTGGTCAGTTTTACAAGAGTCAGATTTGAATTTGGTGACATCAGGGAAGAGTATAAAAGAGGATTTCATCTGTAGCTCGCTCTCTTTGGTTTCTCTGGCTTTCTCTGGAGAGAGCTGTTCTTTAGCTCTCTCCCTTTCTCTCTCTCTCTCTCTCTCTCTCTCTCTTTCTCTCTCTCTCTCACAGGTAACATTCTAGGCAGAGGCCTACAGAGCATAATTAAGGGTTTATGTTTTACATTTATTTGAAACTATTTTAAGTGTAACCATAACCAGTATTTGTGTTTCCTTTTAGAAGAGATTTATGTCTATGATGTAATTGACATTTTACATTTACTTGATTGTTAATAAATTGTTACATTTTGATCCTTTCTGAATTAATCTGTAATTATTAACTATCTCCAATGTGGAACGTTATAATTGTAACAAAGGGTTAAAACGGAACGATCAAATGTATGATTAACTACCAAATATAGATGACAAAACAATCAGTTGGGATTCTCTTCTAAATGCGACAACTAAATGAAATGGAGTCAGATAAAGAATATTATAATCAAATCCATTCTTCCAGCTGAGACACTGAACGCGTGCGGCCTTCACCGCGGTTCGCTGCCGATCCTTGGAGCGAATTCATGCGGTCTTACAAACTCAACTGTTGAGCCTATTTTCAAAAAAAAGTTTCAGTCAGTTTAACCAGTGTTCTACACTCACCTAAAGGATTATTAGGAACACCATACTAATACTGTGAAGGCCCTTTCGCCTTCAGAACTGCCTTAATTCTACGTGGCATTGATTCAACAAGGTGCTTCAAGCATTCTTTAGAAATGTTGGCCCATATTGATAGGATAGCATCTTGCAGTTGATGGAGATTTGTGGGATGCACATCCAGGGCACGAAGCTCCAGTTCCACCACATCCCAAAGATGATCTATTGGGTTGAGATCTGGTGACTGTGGGGGCCATTTTAGTACAGTGAACTCATTGTCATGTTCAAGAAACCAATTTGAAATGATTCGAGCTTTGTGACATGGTGCATTATCCTGCAGGAAGTAGCCATCAGAGGATGGGTACATGATGGACATGGTCAGAAACAATGCTCAGGTAGGCCGTGGCATTTAAACGATGCCCAATTGACACTAAGGGGCCTAAAGTGTGCCAAGAAAACATCCCCCACACCATTACACCACCACCACCAGCCTGCACAGTGGTAACAAGGCATGATGGATCCATGTTCTCATTCTGTTTACGCCAAATTCTGACTCAACCATCTGAAATTGAGACTCATCAGACCAGGCAACATTTTTCCAGTCTTCAACTGTCCAGACTGCCGCATATTGGATGTTTTTCCCTTTTCACACCATTCTTTGTAAACCCTAGAAATGGTTGTGAGTGAATATCCCAGTAACTGAGCAGATTGTGAAATACTCAGACCGGCCCGTCTGGCACCAACAACCATGCCACGCTCAAAATTGCTTAAATCACCTTTCTTTCCCATTCTGACATTCAGTTTGGAGTTCAGGAGATTGTCTTGACCAGGACCACACCCCTAAATGCATTGAATCAACTGTCATGTGATTGGTTGATTAGATAATTGCATTAATGAGAAATTGAACAGGTGTTCCTAATAATCCTTTAGGTGAGTGTATATTAATGTGATCCTTTCATTGTGTACACACACACACACACACTATATTAGGCATCTTTAACTATTATGTACTTATAGAGCCGCGTGGAGTATGTTTATGATGGACGGATGCACTTTTTTGAGCTTCAAACTCGTTGGCCCTGTTCACTGCCATTATAAAGCTTGGAAACATCAGGATATTTATTAATATAACTGATTGTGTTCGCCAGAAAGTAGAAAGTCATATACACCTAGGATGGCTCGAGTAAATCATGGGATCATTTTTATTTTAAAGTGAACTACTCCTTTAATACTGAAGCCCTCTGTTTAACTTAACAGTAAATACAGTCGATAATTGAGGTGCAAGATGGCCATAACTGCAACCTCAGAATGTTGCAACTGACCAAACGGAATACAGAATTTCAGAGAGCCATGCAATAACGTACATTTCTGGATGAGACTTATTAGCTAAAAATCTTTCCACTTTCAGACAGCTGTGATTTGAGATTAGACCCAAACACCGCCAACTTCTTCCTGCGCCTTTCTGGAGATCACACCGAGGTCACGACCGTCCACGAGCCTCAGACGTACCCCGATCACCCCGAGCGCTTCAGCAGCTGGGCTCAAGTCTTGTGCACCGAAGGTCTGTCTGGATGCGGATATTGGGAGGTGGAGTGGGGAGGTGCTGGAGGAGTTTCTATTGGAGTTTCCTACAAATCGCTCCCCAGGACTGGAGGGTCTATAGACCGAAAACTGGGATGCAACTCAAAATCGTGGAGTTTAGATTGCTCCGATTCGCTTTGTTTGTTCCGGCACAGTAAGTTTAGTGTAGAAATACACACTCCAACATCACACAGAGTCGGCGTGCATCTTGACCGCAGCGCTGGAACTCTTGCGTTTTATAGCGTTTCTCTGGCAGATGATACCATGATTTTGCTGCATCGAGAGCAGACCGCTTTTTCCCAACCTCTCTACCCTGCTTTCTGGGTTGGACTGGGATCCACTTTGAAACTGTGTCGAACTTTCAGCTTCTCAGCTTAGTAATGCATTCCGTGCTCTCATTTTGAACAAGGGACAGTTCACCCCAAAATCAAAAGCACGTCATTGTTCACTCACCTTCATGTTGTGTTTTCTTCCAGTGGCTTGTATTGTAGAGGCTAGCCTGTCCATGCAACCATTATGAAAAGGCGCACTCTGACCTCAATATACCTTTGTGTTACACAACATACTGACCATTTTCATTTTTGGGTGAACTAACCCTTTAAATAAAGAATAATAGTTAAAAAGTATGAAGCATGAATATAATGGAAATGTGTAAAACCAGGACAGGAATAAAGAGCATACCAGTAACGAGTCAACGCAGTTTGACGTGGCTGAACAGTTTATTGGTAACCGTGTGATATAAAAGCAGCATGACCCAGTGTGAGGTGGTTCTTCGTGGTGAGAGGCTCAGATCTTGTTGAAGGCAGCAATATCGACACTCTGGACCTACAACATCACGAAGAATTAATGTAGTTTTGGTCAAATTATTTTTTACATGTTATAAAACTTATCAAAGAGTGAATGTCATTTAAAAAATTTTTTATAAAATATTTCTTACATTTTATATAAGTAAATTTTTCCTCTTATTTTATTCAAATCTGTCATGCAATAAATATACACATTTGTAAATTGTTTATACATAATTATAAAACCATCAATATTTCGCTGCAATTCACAAAATTAATATAAAAATTATTTTTGCAATAAATATATATACAAATACTTTAGACCATGTTTTTGTCATTGTGATAAATATGCATCTAATTTATACATTTAATTTAATATGATTTTTATAATTTGTTATTTTCATAATTACGCTCCTTTTATTAAAATTACTGTAATGCAATAACTATACACACACACTTAAATGTTCTTATTGCAGTAAAATACTTATATATATGCATAAATTAAGGCTTTCTGAATAATATGGTTCTTGTCAATGTGATAAAAGTATTTTTTCATCACGAAGAATTAATGTAGTTTTGGTCAAATTTAAGAAATATTTTTACATGTTATAAATCTTATCAAAGAGAGAATCTCATTAAAAAATGTCTCTCTCTCTCTCTACAATTTATAACATGTAAAAAAACATTTCTTAAATTTTATACAAGTTCTTTTATACAAGTAAAATTTTCCTCTTTTAATAAAATCTGTCATGCAATAAATATACATATTTGTAAATTGTTTATACGTAATTATAAAATCATCAGTATTTCGCTGCAATTCACAAAATTACTATAAAAACATTTTGCAATAAAAATATATATAAATGCTTTAGACTAATGTTTTTGTCATCCAATTTACATTTAATTATTTCATATTGTTATTTTTATGTTAATTACATTCATTTTATTAAAATTACTGTTATGCAATAACTAAATACACACACACTTAAATGTTCTTATTGCAGTAAAATACTGATTGTATAATGACGCATAAATAAATTACTAAAAGGATCATAAATTGCATAAATTAAATTAAGGCTTTCAGAATAATATTTTTTTGTCAATGCGATAAGTATTTTTTCATTATAATTTTTATATAATTTGATTTAATATAACTTGTATAATTATTTTTTTGTTTTTTCATGACAATCAATTTAATTTTTTTCTCTACTTTATAAAAAAAATACTGTAATGCAATAAATACACATTTGTAAAATATACATCATTATAATGATTTTACTGCAGCATATAAAACATTTACTATATTAAAGTCAACAGAATCTAAAAATGCTGAAGTACCAATGCCTGGACACATTACAGTAATGGAAATTGGATGAGAAAACACTTAATTTTTAATTTTCTTTAAACAAGGTGAAATGTGACCTGAACTTTTTCTCATGATATTCAACCATAAACATAGTGCACTTACGTAGTCCTCATTTTTGGTGATCTCCTCTTCCAGAATGTCTGTTCCCACTTTATCGTCTTCTACCACACAGTTGATCTGCAGCTTTTTGATGCCGTAGCCGACAGGGACCAGCTTAGACGCTCCCCACAGGAGCCCGTCCATCTGTATGGAGCGCACACACGCTTCCAGCTTGGACATATCGGTCTCGTCGTCCCACTGATCAATGAAAGAAAGATGATATCAAATCGAAATCAGGAAGCATTTATACTTGATACTTTAAAGATTGTGTGTGCTGAAGCTCTCGTACAGGTTTGACGTCCAGCAGGATGGATGATTTGGCGATGAGGACTGGCTTTTTGGCTTTCCTCTGGGAGTACTCCTTCACCCTCTCTGCTTTGATGCGCTCTGCCTCCTCATCTTCCTCATCACTGCCAAACAGGTCAATGTCGTCGTCTTCGTCAGCACCGTTATGTTTCTCAACCTTGGGCTTCTGGACAGGAGCAGCCTTCAGAAAAATAATATACATGGTATGTAAAGAATTATGGTTGTATTTGGTTAATGCACAAAAGCGGCCTCGTCATTATTGACTTCTACCTTGAAGGTAACAGTCTTTGAAGCTGGTGATTGGCCTTTCTCCAGCGAGGCCATTCTGGACTCCAGTTTGGACAGCGTAGCTCTCAGATCATCCACCACTGATAAACCAATAGCTCCATTAATCTCACACTGATCACAATATACTCAGTAAGACAAACTGGATATTCAGCCTAAACTGTGTCAATCTGTTCCAAACCCTAGTGTGCTGCATCACTGTCCACATAGGCAGCTACTTTCTAATGCATCCTAGTTATTTTATGTTGGTCTTAGTGGGAACTGCATTTATGGACATACTGCATTTCACTAACATTCACCGTGCCTTGACTTCAAGTCACTCCAAATCGGTGTTGTCCATGTACGCTCCTTAAGGCCTGTTTCACACATACGTTTGCAGTGCGTATTTTTTTTCCATATCCATGTTAACCGGTTAGAGCTTTCACACTGCACGCGGATGCAGTCTGGCAGTGTGTTCCAGGAGCGTGAAATCGGTCGTCAATGTCACAATGTTTGAGATATCCAATCAAATCGAAGAGGCGGGATTTATTGTCCACAGAAACCGAGCAGTGCGGCACTTGAATGCGAGCCGAGGTAAGATAAACAGCTGAACTTGAGGAGTCAATACAGCAATATTTCCAGACTGTTTACGAATTAAAAAAAGTTAAACAATGGACATTCGTTTCCAGATTTGCAAACTACTGCTGCTGACCTTTTCGAATTTCTCAGATTGTAATGCCATTTACGTTATTCGACATACAATGCAAAAAGAAACATTAACGTAGCAGTTTTCAGCGTCAGTGTGAATGATTGTGTATCTGTTTCCAGGCTTTCTTCAGTAATATCGCAGTCAATGATTCATAAAAGTCAAAATATTATTTCCACTAAAACATGGTAAAACTGGCAACTTTCATTTTAAAGTAGCCCATGTCCCGTGAAGGAACGTGTCATAAGCCTAATAAAATAAATATAGGCTATAATTTGCTAGTTAGTTCACATGCATTATTTTACACAGTAGACTTTTAATAATTAAGACAAATGTTTTTGAAAGGAGAAGGCTGAATTTATTTGATTAAAAATAGAGTAAAAACACAATATTAAGAAATATGAATACAATTTCTAATATCTGTTGTGAATATATAGTAAAATGTTTTTTTGGACCAATATAATTTTTAAAATTGAATTTTATACAATTGGAGCTCTATTCCATAAAATGACAGATGTCGAGCTCCTGAAAGGACAAATATTATAACTACTTGAAAGGCACCATAAATAGTCCACATTCTGCACTACATACTAAGTCTTAGACCATAGCATTGCTTTATATGGACTGATTTTAATGGTAACTTTAGTGATATTAAACTTCACTGTATGGAAAAGATTTCAAAATGTGTATTTTAAAAAAATTATTATTAATTGCCATGTGCACCAGAAAAGACCAATTATAACCTAAAGAAGTATGCCTGTCATTCATTAATGTTAATGATAAAAATTTCAATTAAAAAATTCTGTCTAAATAGCATCTATTTTTGTATGTTAGTAAGAGGTGTTTAAAATTGCTCTGTGCATAATGAGCTAGTGAGTTTATGGTGAGATGAAAAACCTTACTTCAAAAGCAAAATTAATTTCCTATTATCACTGTAAAACTGCATTGACAATCTGTGTTGTAAAAAGCGCTATATAAATTAAGGTGACTTGACGTGTTGTGGACCGATTGTTATGGGCCGCTTTGTGCCAGAAAGTCCAGGGCCACTTTTTTGCCTCAGTCCGCCCCTGGCGGTGCATATGCAGCAGTTCACAGAGTCTAATTTTTGCTGTGCTGCACTCGCGGAATTAAAGTGACAGCGTATTGTTTGCGTTAAAATAAACATGTATTGACGCGAAAATCTAATAATTTCACCACAGATGCATATAATGTAAAGTCTACTCTGTTTCAAAGTCAAAATATGGCTTTTTGCCTTGGGTAAAGCAAGGAAAACGACACCTTACCTGCAACTAGGTAAATAAGGAGACATAATGGAAAGCACTCGTCCTATCTTGGAGGTGGAAAAATAAATTTCTTTATGACTTGCATGATTTATCGTAAAAAGATTTGAAAACAAAAGAAAAGACAATAATGGGCTGTTTTTGTCTAGCCTATTGTAAGTTTTAATTTAAAATGTCTGTGATTTTAGGCTATATAACCTATGTTTAAATTTTTTGCCACTTGCGTGAACAACGTATCAAGGGCCTATAGCTAAATCTAAAGTACAAGGCTATATAAATATAAAGTAATGAATTTAATAAAATGTTGTTTAAATGTAGTGCGTTTAAACTTGACATCTATGAAAGTGTATACAAAGATAATTGCAATGATGACAAGCCATGTTTTTGGATTTGAAATAAAAATAATGAATAAATGCTTTGTTTGTGGTATAAGCTACAACTGCGGATCAGTTGCGCACTGCAAACAGCGCATGCTGCTCCTGCATCGCATACGCACTGCAACACGCACCGCATACGGACTGCAGACGGAGTATGTGTGAAACAGGCGCAAGGCAGCATCCAACCACCTTCAGGTCAGGAACTAGAAAATTGCTTTCTAGGTCGGCAACTCACTAGGTAATGGAACAGCCATATCTCTGTCTTCTCTCATATGTACCTCTGTGCAGATTCTTGTTGTCCAGTTCTAGACCCTTCAAACGAGAGACCAGCTCACTCTGATCCTCAGACTTACTGGCATTCTGACTCTACAAATCAAAATGGAGGAGAAGTGAACGTTAGTGAATTACATCTCAAAGAGCTGACTGTAAAAATCACACCATGCAGGGCTGCGACTGCAGGCATGCCCAACAAAAGGTTTGTCAAACTCAATTTAAAAACCACAGGAAATCATATGAATGCATTTATAGAAGGAAAATGACAAGATAAATTACATTTATTTTTTCCACTTGATTTGCATGCAATTTACTTTGCTGAAGGCTAAAACTTTAAACTAATGCATGAAAACACAGGCATGCGTGACATCTGTGCACTTAATGTGTAAAAACAACCCATAAAACACACCAGTCACACAGAAAACAGGCTGTTTTTGAAGAGTAATGCGTGTATGATCCACGCTGCTCCAGGCTACATTCACATGCTATTCACACAGATGTGAAGCTGAACTGCCCCAGAGCACTTACGGTCTTCCTCTCCCGTGGTTTTTGAGAGCGCGTGTGCCCTTTACTACCCTGTAGAGCAGTCTTCACCTGAGAGATTCACATTTAACCACCACAACCAAAAAAAAAAATCAGAAAAGAGACAGAGATAAACCAACAGAAACAGAGTTTTACTCCATTAGAAGCTTAGAAGTATAGAAGCTTGTTTCTGCCACGGAATAAAACAATATAAATGATAATTGTGACTTTTTATTTGACAATTCTGACTTTTTTCTAGAAATTGCGAGCTATAAAGTCAGAATTGAGGGATATAAACTTGCAATGGCAAGAAATAAAGTCAACAAAAACGTCTTTTCTCAGAATTGTTAGATATAAATTCTGTCCAATTCTGAGGTAAAAAATAATCATTTAAAAAACTGTCTGAATTGCAGTTTATATCTCACAATTCTGACTTTAAAACACACAATCACGAGTTTATATTATGCAATTCTGAGGGAAAAAAAATTCTCAGAATTGTGAGAGTTTATTCAGTGGCGGAAAAAGATGCGTGCATGAACCGTTTTCATTGCCATTCAGTTTCTGCTTCACTTTAAAAGGTGTAAATGACATGGATTTTTTTATTATTATAATATGTTATAATATATCTTAAAATATGTCAGTGCCATTGTTTTGTCTCGAGATGCACACAGTAATGTTTTTTTCTAAGGCACGTTTATAAAAGCTACTTAAACATCCTAATTGAACTAAGGCCTAATCCTGGATTTATTATTATTATGTTCCTTGAGGTTCACTTATAATGTTAATAAAGATTTTTGCACAAAAAAAACATAATTTTTTAAGGGGTGGCTCCTTTAAGGCTTCTCAGTAAATGGCCATTATTATGATTGGCTAATGTCATTGAATAGGAAACCATATCAACACCCACTCGCTATTGTACGCAAGTAAACAAACATTATCCATCTAAAACCATTTACATCTAAAAAGTAATTTACAGACAAAGCTTTATGAAATAATTTACTTGCGGTTTATGATGCAGCTGCTGTCAGATATCATCTGTTAACAAAAGTTTATCATTATATGGTGAAGCATAAAATAAAATGCTCTGAACAAACATATCCTCCGACACGGGATGTCATTAAAATAAACCATCCACTTGTTTCCGACATTGGGATACTTCTGAAGTCTGTATGGAGATACAAACGAGCTGTTTACACTGGACGTGTCAAAGCAAACCTTCTTTCACTTTTCCATTTGTCCTGTTGTCCACAGACTCAAACGTGGAATATGTCAGAAGCTAATGCGCATCAGTGATTATAATGGGATCTATTTGCTTTTGACCCAATGCTCACATCCAGCGTAGGCAAATGTCAGCCGTTAAGCGACTGAACGTCAGTGGGTGGGGCCTATGATGCGATGATATATAACTATTAATCAATGTCTTGCTCTAGAGGTGGGCACATGCAAATGTATTCGTCACAAATCCCACAATATCCAAACAAGCCGTTTTTGGAGCTTGATTAAATAAATGCTTTGTTTATAATGAGAAGGTTGTTTTAAGCCAGGAACATTGCAGGATGTTTTAATGGTACAAAGACCTCTTATATGTCAAAAGTAAGGCAAATTTGAATTCTCATGTCATGACCCCTTTAAAGAGATAAATAGGTTGCTTAAATACATTTGTTCAACTGTGCATAGCTCTTAATAAAACTACAGTTGCAGACAAATCTTTCCAGTTTTTCCAAGCAGCAGATAAAAGCGTGCAAGCACATGTTTGCAGTGTATTTGTGAGGTCTGCTCACTTGAATCTGAGTCAGACCAAGACGAGAACATGCCATTAAAGCATAAACCACAAACACTAACATCTTCAGGCAACTGTGAAGCAACCCGCTTCCTTTAACAATATGAATGATGACAGATGAACAAGACTGAGAACAACAGAGCGCAGCACATGCATTGCAAAATGAACAGGCACATATAAACAAATAAAGATGTCATGTTGGGAAGGAGATCAAGCTAGACCCACTTGCATGACAGGACAGTTTGCTATAGCTAAGTGCTTTTAGGTGCGCACAGCACCTAAGATTATATAAAATCGCGTGAAGATTATATCAAATCTTAGTCAATGTATTTGTGTCTAGTAAGCGGATGATACGGGAGTTGTAAAGTAACTGCTGACAGAGTTGTCAAATACTGCAGAATCAGTGAGAAGAGACTGTGGGAGCAACTTCTGTTGGCAAAAAGTTTTTTTTCTTCTTCTGTTTAAATAAAAAACAGTTCTCAAATGTAAAGGCATTTTATTCACACCCAGCAAACATGTCTCTGTGAAAAGCATTTTAGGTGTTTTAATGCAAACCCATCCACAAAATTAAGATTTGTTTACTTAAATGCAAAATACAGATCACTGCCATTGACTAGCAATATATTGGCTGATCAATGGGCCAAAATGTTTTAAAAATGATAAGAATCAACATTTTCCCCTGGTTTCAGAGACAAGGCTTATAGTCCCAGACTAAAATGCATGTTTGAGCTGTTTTAACTGAAAGCAAAGTTTGTGCTGAAACATCTCAAAATGTCAGTCATTGTTTTGTCTCAAGATGCACACCAGTAAAATGTTCCCCTAATTAAACTAATGCCGAATCCTGGCTTAATCTAAGCCCTGTCTGTGAAACCAGGCCATAATGTGATACTTTTATGCATGCATACATATATGGACAAATTAATATTTTCAAAACTGATGTAATGCATATTTTTGAGTCATGAACAATGCGTTTAAACAAGTTTCAGTTGTTAAATAACATTTAATGCGTTTAAAAACATTTTTTGACTTATGCCAGGCGGTACAACCAAATAGTTGTATGTATACTGTAGTTGTACCACCTGACATTGAGTGTACCAAACAGGGGCGTAGCCATCCCACTATGATGAATAGCCCCCCCCCCAGTTTATTATACAAATATAATAATATTTATTAAATAACAGTTGTTTAAATCATTTAAACGTAATTACAAAATTATTATAACATCTCAAATACAAAAATAAATCAAATTTGTTTGTTTTTTTAGTCTATGGTTTTTGCATAATGCTTGATTCGTTTGATTGACAGCTGTGTTAGGCAATTAGGTGTCAGGCTGTCTCATGCGGCTTGCGCCTGTGAGTTCATGAAGTGTGTTTACCTATTCACTTAGCCTATAATTTGCAGTTGTGTGATAGATAAACAGCAGTGATGCAAAATTTTATAAAAAGGACTTTTAAAAACTCGCATTAACGCGGGAGAGAACCCATCCATCAGGCCGCAAGTAACAGTAAGACTCTCCAATTCCAAGCGCAGGTTAATTCTGTAGAGCCGGGAACACGCCATCAGTGTCTGTCAGTCGTGATAGTGTAGGGATAAGGTGCGTGGCACGAAGTTTTGATGCAATTCGACCCGAGGTTCGAATCTGGCTTTTGCTGAACTCGCTGTACTTCCTTTTCCCATCACATATCAGATCGGAACTGCTGGGGGGTTTTTTCAATTAAAAATGAAGAAAATATTCGAAAAATGGAAATAAAGTGTCTAACGTTTGTTGTAACCCATGCTCATGTTGTGTATGTGGACAGGTAGTAGCTACAGTTTTGGTTTATGTTGACAGTGACAAGTGTGAAAGTGCCCGCTCACTTTTGCCCAGGCCCGACCAAAAATACAATTCTGCCTTCGCCACTGGTACCAACCTACCCATTCTTGAAATTAGCGGCTGGATGATGTATTAATATCATGTTTACTGTTATTACCTTGCCAATTCATAATAAAAGAGCCATGTTTGCAGTTGCGTCACCCTGACATTTGAGAATATGCAAATTTCAATTATCTATTAATTATCTATTGCAAATATCTTCAATTATCTCAACAGCTTTAAAACCACTGATATTCATTACATTTGTTTATATGAGAGGTTCCAAAACTTAAATTATGCTCAATTATTTTTATTTTATTTTATTTTTTATTAAGACACCATTTTAAATCGTTTTCTTAGTCTGTTCATTGATCGGACAGTTGCACCACCTGACATTTTGGGGGGTTTAAGATAACAAAACATAAAATAATTTGTATTATTTAAATGTACAAAACATTTTATTCAAACTAAATAGGTTTATAAGAAAATAATGACCTTGGACACAAAAAAAAAACATACATACATACATTATATATATTATATATATATATATATATATATATATATATATATATATATATATATATATATATATATATATATATATATATATATATATATATATATATATATATATATATATATATATATATATATATATATATATATATATATATATGAAACAAAACTCCAAATCCTTTTACAGGTCATAAATTGTGTACACGAGTTAGTAATCTGCATGTACAGTTTACTAATCCATATCTATCGCTGATTTTGTTTACCCTGCCAAAGGCACAGAGGGAGCTCAGTAAACATGTTAAAATAGCACAGGGATATTTTGGGAGGGCGAGTGTTTGTACTGTAGCTCCAGTCTTGTGGGTGATCAGCAGCTGAATGAAAAACTGTCCTGTTCATTTCACCTCCAACTTGGTTAGAGTTTCATGAAGTAGACTTAAATCAGCCCTTCAGAGTGGTCCCATGCAGGACGACAGTTACAGAGCATCAGTAATCACTCTAGTTAAATGCGGTTCACAAGAAGATTACACTACAAATTCAGTATGCTCCAAAAAATGATTAATACCAAGAGTTGAGATTATGAGTTCTTTCATTTTGGGGGCAGTACTCACTCCGGCTAGGGATTGCTGGATATTCTGTCGGGCTTTAGCAATGTCCTGCAGGATGGCACTAGAATCTCTCTCCTGGAAGGGTACAGCGGGGTAAAAAGGCCCATGTCAAACAAACCAGCAAGAGGCAGAGAGTGAGCATGCAAGCAAGCAAGCAAACAAACACACACAGGTCAGGTGCTTATAGAAGCGCATATGAGCGAAAAGAAAAAGCAGACATACAGCAGCTGAGTAAACATGAATTCATGCCTCGTCATTAGGATTCTGTCAGCCTCATTTATTAGGACAATTACAGCCTTATACCGGTTTGTATGACAACCCAAATGAGGAAGTTTTAGACCCTCAAACTGTGCTGTTGAAACTGCTTTACTAAGACATCCAGATCTCTAGGGGGCAGTACCTGAGATGTTTGAGGTATGCCGTTCGAGCCCTCGTAGAAGCATCTCTCGGCCTCGTCGTATCTGGACTTGTCAAACCAGATGTTCTCCTGGGCGAGTCCCTGAAGTCCACTCATTGTGAAGCTAAGACCATGAAAAAAATGAGGTGTGGAAGTTAGAATTACAGTTTGTCAAAGAGCATACAACTCTAGAAAGACTCAAAGTAACAAAAACAGTCAGAATTCAAATGCAAGTCTTCAATGCATTTTTAAAGTAATTCATGAGTAGTTGTTGTGCATCACAAAAGCATTAAAACATGAGCAAATATAAATCAAGCCAAACAAGCCGAGCACCATGTGCCACATTTCCTTTCCTGTATTTACACATTATCACAATTTGCAGGTTTTAGAAACCATTTAATTTATATTAGGTCTCTAGAATTTGGATCTTAAATTGAATACACAATGAATTATTAGAGATTTTCTTGCATTCAAGAAATTCTTGGCAGCCAATACAATTTTTGAATAAGAAATGCTTTATTTGTATTTTTCTCAAATAAATGTCACAATCTCCAAAAGCTGGAGAAGAAAAACAAACTTGTTGAGCAAGATTAAAGAGATAGTTCACCCTAAAAGTTTTTCAACAAAAACCCTATCATATACCCCAGAACACTTGGAATATACGGCACGTTGCATGGGATCATTCTGTGGTACTTTTGCCTCTTTTAAAAATAAAAAAAAAGCTTCATGCTGGTTGCTATTCACTGCTATTATATTGACAAGCACGAGCGGGACATTTAAAAAAATAATTCTTCTTTTATGGTCCATAAAAGAAAGAAGGCCATATGGCGTTAAATGAGCTTAATTTTCATTTTAGGGTGAATTATGCCTTGTAATGTTATTTTTTTAAGTGAGTGACCATGAAGAACTATCCAACTGCTGGTTTAAAGAAGGCGGCCATGACTGACAATAACTAGCTAAATATAGCTAGTCGAAGCGACACAAAAAAGTTATATGAACAATATAATATGCTGACAAAATAGGAATGTTTATAGCAATATATAATATAAAACCAATAACAAGTTCATACAACCATCTTTTCACTAGAGCTGCTCAATATATCGAAATATTGCAAACGTACATAATCGCAATATGCATATCGCAAGGGCACGCAATATCTGAATGATTTTAATAGGCTACTTCAACATTGTGAAAAGTGTACGTTCTAAGTCGACACATATAGCAGAGAATAGACTGGGCACACGACTGTTACTTATGTGACTTGCTTGACGTTAAAAAGAGTTATTAAACGCAATAAGTTGCTAAAAACAACTCCATGCAGTCTTGCGCTGTCTGACACACACACACCAAAACGTGCGCAGAAGCCATTCTTTTTTTTCCGTGTCTTGTTACACACTCAAACTGTCAAATACACACACAGTTATGTCAAAATGGCTGTCTTGATGAGTATTCATGTAAACACAGTCGATTATGCTTTAAGTGAAAGATATCAGTTGGGGAAAGAAATAGATTTTACACACTTAAAGCAATATCGTATCGCATTATTTAACAAGGATATCGCATATCGCACCGCCCTACTTTTCACTATACTGTACATTACCATAAATTCAGTCACTGCTTAAAGCAAATAAATTAGTATTATCAGATGGCTAGTATTTCTGCATTAGTAAGAAAAATCTATTGTGAGATGCACAGCAATGGAAAACCACATTTGTGAACAGACCCTTCATTAGTTATTCGTTCTGCTTCACCCATTTCATTTTATGGACACTTTTATTGTCGTCAGTATCCGTTATTCAGCATGAAAAAATTAAAGACCGAAGATGATCATCAATAAACTTGTACATTCTGTAAACACCCACTTTATGCCTGGCTAACTTCCTGATGACGGGAAAACTATATCACCCAGGTCTTGCATTCACATTGATTTTGTAGAATGGTTATATGGATTGATTGTCCAAGTCCCTTCAACCACTAAAACTCCTTTCATTTATTTTTTGCTGACACGGGCTGCAGACAATGGGACAGACTTTGCGTGCTAAAGCCCTCGGATTAGTTTCACACTGATCAACTTTCACCCAGCAGCCAATGGTGACGCAAACCAGCTTTTGAAAAGAGAAAAATTCTCTTATACGGTCCACAAACAACTCAAGTAAAACTCACAAAAACACACCGTTCAGTAAGTGAGAAGACTCAGAGTTTCTTAAAAGTCAATTGTCCCATGCCCCTAAACTAGCCATACTTGTCCCTTTTCTGAGGGGCGCGCTCTGTCTCGGAGAAGACCCTCTTCCTGCTACTTTTTGGGAATTGCCGATCCCTCCGGGGTTCAGACGACGACCGCTGCTGTTGATGTGATGCATGAGAACGTGTGTAGGTTTGGTTCTCCTTCTCTTGGGATTGTTGTGCACCGTTCCGTTTAGCCCTGAAGACCAGGGTGCGGGGAATTCGGTCTTTGGGGTTTGAAACTGGAGGGGTCCCGCTCCCAGTGTTCAAGCTCTGATAGGCATCAGACTGCTCATATAGGTTGCGGTTGAACCAAACCTTCTCTCCTCTAACGCCCTGAGAGGTCAGATCATGTTGGAAACGACCTTCTTCAGAACCCTGATTTTCAGACCTGGACGAACGAGTGCGGTTTCTCTTTCCGTCGTTTGAATTCGGCAGATTTCTTGTCTGTTCGTGTCTAGTGTCTTCTTTGGCTCGAGACCCACACTGTTTCTCCATCCTCTAGCTCAATTACAGAATATAAGGAAAAACAAAAATGGTACATGCTAAAGAATTAGTTTAAGCTCATGTTAGACACAGTGAACGAGGGCAGAGATGGAAACAACCAAGCGCATACAGAAGCCTGGCAGAGCAGCAGAAGGATTTATCAAGGGAACCAATAAAATACAATTTAAAATTTGAATAGTTTGACTATTCAAATTTCGTATGAGATGTCTGGCTAAAGATGATTGGCTAAATGGTTGTTGTCCCTTCGATAAATACATTTAAAAGAATATTTAAACCTTTTTTTAAAGCCATGCAAGTTGAGCAGAACAAAATTAACAGAAACAAGTTGCACAAAATTACAACCAAATGCCTCAATATATTCTGGTTTGATATCCAAGTTTTACATTACCTGTAGGGATGCACCGAATATTCGGCCGGCCGAAAGACTTCTATCACCGAAACAACACGGCCGAAATGTTGTGATGACGCAAACAGAAACCGCGACCTGCACGTGCTTGTCTGAAGCAACATGTCTGTGGTGTGGACGTATTTCAGTATATCTGAGAAACACCCACGTCTGCTCCATGCACAAGCTGGATACTATTGGTTCAGTGCAGCAGCTCATGTTCTCGATGAGAAGAGGACCATACTTCACTGTGAAACCCAACGGTTTCCGAATGCAATCTTTAACAGTGGGCATGTTTTAAGAGCAGAACACACTTCAATCCGACCAACATTGATCAACATGTAACACGAAATTCAAACGATAAATGCCGTTTTGACGCTCTTTAATGTGGCATCACTGATCACATCACAGTTCAAGCGGCGGCGCGCGCGTGAACGCGATCATCTGTGAGCGCGATCGATCATCTCTTCCTTACGAATAAACACAAAGTAACATCTAAGGTGTGTTGAGGATACATTACTTACTGTCACGTATCATATGTGGTGTAATCGCTCAATCAGTGTTTCAACGGCGAAAATACGTCAATATAACTGCTGTAAACTAACTTTAGCATTTACCTCAGGCAGTCATTCAGTGTCCACAGAATTTTATTCACTAGAGTAAATCAACTCTTTCACTAAATATATGACCTATATTAGCCGTTATATTCATTATATTCTACTTTAACCTGTTAATGATATCTTGATTATTTCATATATGTTTAAATAAACCTGTCGTGAAAATGACAGACACGGTGTATAAATTATTATATTTCAACAACGAATTGGATAAAAAAATATTTTATAATCAGATTTAGAAGTTATTGCAAAAACTGCCTCATGTGAAGTTTACATGTTTGCTTACTATGTTATTTGAGTGTTGATTATTAGACCTATTGCACCTCTTCTGAATGCACTTTCTTGTAGTAGTCAGAAAAATTTAAAATGCACTAGACCTAAAAGCATTTTGTTTTTATGAGAGAACATTTAATTTTAAAACCTTTCTGTAGGCCTGTACATTATTATTTAATGTACAAATGAATGGGGTCAAGTTAAACATTTTAGTTTGAATTTTATTTTATACTGTGCATTGTTGCAATGTGCTAAATAAATATTGGCATAATTTGTAATTGATTTATTCTTTGAAACTTTAATATTAATTTATGCAATTGCAATGCCTTGATTTTAGTAAAGTTAGTACACAGTCATAGCCATAAATGCAATGGTACTAATAATTGGCATAATTTCTTTCGGTGTTTCGGTTTTCGGTCTTGGTTTCCTCTTTTTCGGTTTCGGCCAAGAATTTTCATTTCAGTGCATCCCTAATTACCTGTTTGGCATAATGTTGACTACAACACAAATTTTAAGCTATAATCATTCTAGTAATAAATGCCATCTGACCAGCAGTAATTGGAGCCACAGGAAGAAAAAAACAGAAACATGCACACAATCCCAATGCCTTTTACTAGACATAATTCAAGTGCCCCTATTATGGTCTTTCAAATATTCCCTTTCATGCAGTGTGTAATATAGCTGTCTGTGAACATTAACGTTCTGCAAAGTTGTAAAGTCAAATGTGAACGATAAATAAAGTTAGTGTCTCCCATAAGAATCGACTCTGAACAGCCTAAATTAGTTGTTTGTATTACGAGTCCCACTTGGTTACAGTTCTAAATCACTAAAAAAGATATTTGCATAATTGACCTATCGGTAAGCCCCTCCCCTCGAACGCAGATGAGCCAATAGCAGTTGAGTATCAGTTGCGCTGGGACCGGAACTCGGACATCTTTAGGTGTCAGCGCCATAGAGAAACATTGGAAAATCCAAAGCTCTCATCGATTTGATGGTGTTTATGCAACAAAAATGCTCAAATGTCGTGCCTGAGGTACTGTAACACTGATTCCAGGGATCCTGAGAGGATTTTCTGTTTGTCATGCTCTCGTTAACTAACAATTAAAGTCCCTGCTAACATACAAACCGAAATAACGAACTATTCTCACGTAGGTCTGTAGGTCAAAAACACGAAGGTCTACATTTCAGTGCCTCTCCATTTTAAACTGGTTATTAGGGCTGAAACGATTAGTCGACATTGTCGACAATAAAAAATTGTCGACAAGTATCTTTGTTGTCGGGTAGTCGTTTGATCTCACTTGACCTAATGTAAGGGCCTGCAATATCACGATTTGATCGCTACGGCGCTGTAGCACTAGAGTGTAATGCAGCCCTTACAAATGCTATTACAGTAGAAGTGGTAATGGGCGTTTAGCTCCACAAAGTTAGCCTGACAAGCCAG
Source organism: Gobio gobio (assembly GCF_949357685.1). Lineage (NCBI taxonomy): Eukaryota > Metazoa > Chordata > Actinopteri > Cypriniformes > Gobionidae > Gobio > Gobio gobio. The sequence goes on along the minus strand of NC_137102.1, from coordinate 54,599,277 downwards.
ACCCACATCAAGATGTTGGATCTGGAAACTCACCATTGGCAGGGCTCAATCCGAGGGGCGGGATAAACGGTTGTCTTTCAAATTCCCTCTGCACGCAATAGGATAGCGCTACAACTAGGGATGAAACGGTATGGAAATTTAGCATCACGATTATAGTGACCCAAATTATCACGGTTATCAATATTATCACGGTTTTGTTCAAACGAAATGAAAGTGTTCAAAAAGAACAGATGCACACACTTAAAACATTTCAACAAGTTTTATATTTGAAATTCAACAAACAACAAATAACTAAAGCAGCTCTAAGCACTTTTTTAAGCTAGATTCTGTGGGATTTCCTTCCTTAATGGCCGTCATCAATAGCAACGCATAACACATAAATAATAATAATTTGTCGTAAATATAATCTCTAATATTATCACTGTAAATATATTCCCAAGCAATATTCTCATCAGTGTTCTATCAGACACATTTAAATCTAGCATATTTTGTGTTAGAGCCCAAACAGTATCCTAGTGAAATAATGCATATCCATATTTCCATATGATTTGACAGTTTATTTTATTAAATATCAAAATGTGTGCATCATACCTGAGACCTAGATGAACACTTTACAGTCTTTTTATGACTGTCATTCTCTTCAAATGCTATTGAAGTTTGAAACGTGTATAACGTTACCAATGTTGTGTGTAACTTTACAGACGGTCCCTAAATTCGCCAGCATTATGCCAGTCATTTCAGATGCGCTGTGGTTCTGCTGTGTTTTTTTAAACCATTTTCGCTGCTGAAATAGAACAAAAGCAGTCATCCACTGTATGATGAATGAATCTCCTGCGTTCAGCACACGTTTATCTCTGCTTTGAGTGCAGATTTCAGCGTGTGAGAGCGGCGCGCGCTCTGAACAAAACTCCGCTAATCTGAACGCCTCTGATTATGAGATATTGCATTCATAAACTCAATAGAAGCACGTGTAAGTGCTTATAATGCGCAACGCGATCTCATGGCTTTTGAGAAGACTATTATAAGTTCAACAGCCAGAGTGGCTAGTGTGCAGCCGAAATAACGTTACACTCGCAAATGGCGGTTGTTAATGTCAAACCCTGATTTTTATCCCTTAAATGTATGTCACCCTAGTCTTGTCTGAATTTGTTCGTTCGCTTCACGTTATTATTTCCCAGACGTAGGTTTGGTATTGAGGTCAAAGTCCACTTGCCTTGCGTTCGTAGTTTTGAAGTGTTTTCCCTATTACAGCGACTTTCTTTTGGCATGTTCTGCAGACAGGTGACCATCTTAGGTTAAGTTTCCCTCAGGACTTTTGTAAAAGCCAAAATATGACCACGCCTCAGATGTGGTCCTTTTAGAAGTCAGAACAATCCCCCGAGTGCTGTCACTGCTTCCTGCCATTTCTCCTCATTCAGAAAACAGCGGTGCGCCAGACTGACGCTGACTGGACAAGATTTACCGCGAGTTTTCACAACCGTGATAATCACACGCGGTTTTAATGATAATAAAATTTTATACGATATTACTAACCGTCACTAAATTTTATCGTGGTTTATCGTGAAACCGGTAATCGTTTCATCCCTAGCTACAACCAACCAGATCAACGAAGAAGGTGAAGCGGAGCTGGTTGATAGATTAAACTTTCGCCGTATCCGTTCGGCAAAACTCCGAACACATCTTCCTTTCTTAAGAATGACTTCAGAGCCGTTCTTTGTTCTTTTCTCAAAGAAAAGCTTAACTCCAAGTCTTCCAGAGTCGCGGCCAAAGCTGATCGCCAGCTTCTTTGTTTGCCAGTATCACGCGGAACCGCCGCAACTCTGGAAGCGTTTCCAGGCAAAATGGAATAGGAAAATATCATTTTGACACGAATGCATATTAATACATGACATTTTGACATTTGAAAGTCTCTAGGTTGACATAAATGCAGATATAATTGTAATTCTTAAAAATTTACAATATCGATTATAAAATATTTTGTAGCCTATTTGGCCATCAATATTGCAGAGTTCCACTACGTCACCTAGCAGCAGCAGCGCCGCGTCAGACACGCTTCTGGTGTGCAAAGACAGAAAACGTCACGCAGCCGACATGCAACAGAAACGCCACGCTCACGCCACGCTTGCAGTGTGTCGGCCGGCCTTAGACCAATCACCACAGACTGATCCATCTGACCAATCAGAGTAGGCTCTCAGAAAGGAGGGATTTAGAGAGACCAAATCATTGGTCAAGTCGTTTGAGTATCATTGAAATATGTGTTGATGTGTAATGTATACAGGGTTTTTCCTACATTGAAAATTTTTTGGCGGCCGCCAAAACAAATGTTTGTCCCGCCAAAGCCTTATTTGATTAGTTATTGTGATTTATGAGTGATGTAGAATAGATGCTGCGCTTGGGTTAACTGAGTGTCAGAGAGAATGATCAGAGCTCCTCCCTCGCACTCTCTCTGTCTTCAAAATAAGCATTCTTAGCTTTCATATATTTTACATATTACGTTAATCAAAATCTAAAGGTCGGAAGACCGAATCCATGTTGCACGTGGCGCTATCAGACGATGTTTTCCTTTAATTACCGCTGGGTGTGAAATGAGCTCAAAAAACATTGACTCTTCTCTGACCAGCTGACATAAAGCATACTTTCAATAAACGGGAAAGAAATCCTAACCGGTTATGAAGTGTTTTCTGTGTGTTGACAAATCTTCCGCGATGTTCTAAAGACGGGATTCACACACAACGCGTCTGCTAATGTCCGATTCGCCACCTAATGACTCCTTTGAACCGAATCATTTTAACGACTGGTTAGAACTGATCTGTCCAACACTGAACTCACGAATCAGTTGAATCATTTACTCTAAACATCTGAAATGAGAACACAAGTGTGCTTACCCAATTTAGCAAGAGTGGGTGTAAGAGTTAGTTTTAATTATCCACAGTCTTTCAGCTTATTTATGTTCACAATGTGTAGTAAAATAAATAGCCTAAAATCACTTAGTTTAGACTGGAGTGAGGTGAACCCAGAACAAAGATGTTGTTAGCTAGCTGATCATTTTATGAAATTGTATATGGCAGAAAATGAGGCTATTTGTTCATTTTTTAATACTACTTTTTAATATTGATATGATTATATACCAAAACAATTATCAGTCAATAGTGTAAAAATGAGGAACAAAAACAAACATCAAGGTATCCCATAGCTACTATAGTATATTATAGTAAAATTACTCTAGTAAATACTATAGTGTTTTTGAACCATACTATAGTAAGTACTACAGTAAATTGTAGTATATTGTAGTATTTACTACACTTTGTTAATTTACTGTAGTATATTTACTATAATATACTATAGTATTTTTTCATGTGGGATCAAAATAAGATAAGCAAAAGTTACAATCTTTCTTTGAATTTATTTAAAATGTATTGTCAGTATTGCGCTTGCAGATAACGTGGGTAGGGTACTTTTTTACTGTGCGTGCGTGTGTGTGTGTGTGTGTGTGTGTGTATGGATGACCATGTCTGTCAGCCACCACCGAAGACCATTTTTGACCCAGGAAAAACCCTGGTATATTGTGAGGAAATTGACCTTTGATGCATGTAAACCTGTTGTTGGAGATCTAAATTTAGGAGCCTTTAAAATAGCATAACAGGGGCACTTTAACCTGAGACGTGATGTAAAGGCAGAAGTGCATGAGAAGTCCAATAACTATTAAATTAAAATGTATACACATATTTACAGTATTTTGGTTTAAATGGCAACAATCAAGTGGAAAATAGACAGGAATATTCCACTGATGTTTTTTTAAGGGTGGAAGGAAGATGACAGACCTATAATGCCTATCCTATAATGCTCAAAATTTGGTCAAACTCAAACCAAATCCAACTTCCAAAACTACCACCAACTATTCCTTGCTCTGAGAATCCATCATACGGGTTCAAAACACACCATGCATCTCTATTACAAAAATATATAAAACACAACAGTTCACTGTTAGTTCATGTTAGCTCAGGTACAACTTTTGATCTCATTAATGGTTTTAAAAATTTTCAAATTAATAAATGCTTTAGAAGTATGTTTTAGTATTTCATAATTAATGTAGGTTACTAATGTAAACATTAAAATGTTACCCGTATTTTATTTTTTTATTGCAATTCATATTTAATTGCATTTCAGATGCATAAATTGTTATGAAATGTGCCTTACTCTTTGAGATGAAAAGATAAGAGAAAGGAGATGAGAAGAAACTTATTGTCACCATGTGAAATATTACATTAAAAAGGGGAGTCACTGACGACATGTGTAGGACATGAAAAGCAAATAAACCAGAGTAACACACGTCTAACCCAGATTTAAACCAGCAGAGACCTGTGGGTCAGGATTAGATGACACACACAGATCCGTTACAGATGCTTCATAAGACCCACCCTGTTTATGAACATATGAAACACAAAACACAACTTCATGTGTGCTGTCAGTATCACCTCCAGATGATCCATGGAAGTTTTATGAACTCATGAAACATTAGCTTTTATTCACGTCCAAGATACAGTATGTTGTGCATGTTGTGGGATCGAGTTCGGGGAGTTTTAAATTCTGCAGCGGATTAAACTCATGAGTTTCACACGCAGCCACGTGGCGCGACACGCACAGCGGTACACTTCAGCAATAACACGATACAAGTTAAATACAATGACCACTATTGTGTTAGTGGAAACTAAAGTTTTACTTACTTTCGAAGAGTTTGATAAGTGACAAGCGGTTCGAGTTGAACTTCTCCACCGGACTCCCTATAACAGAAAGAGACCGAGGAAGCCGGTTAGCACGAACTTATAGCTGATAGAGGGGTTTCCTGTTGAATGTCATTATTCATATGGAACTGTGCAATGCAGGCTAGACGATTTTAGCATTATAATATGCGTCTGCTTTATTAAAAAGTTGATTATAATCTCATACAATATGTACAAATGTGTAAATATGTATTAAAGTGCACGTATTTTATTAATGTCGCCCCCCAGAGCAGAGATGGTACATTCAGTGACGTTGCAGTGAAACATCCCGTCCTCGTGCCCAAACTAACAGCTGCACATCAAAGCTACAAGTTAAAACGTTCTGTTAAAAATTTGACGCTTTATTTTTAATTGGATTATTATTTTATTCTTTCTTTTCTGTCACTCTTTTCTGTATATGCTAATAGAGGAAAGATACGTTTTCTGATCAATACAATTCTTTAAAATGTTCAAGTGTTATGTTGGGCATTTTGACAACAGTTTAGAGTACCGTAAATTCCACTGTATTTTTTTTTTGTGTGCCTTTTTGACAGTTCTGTTGCGTTTCTACTCCCCATTACGTTTTATTGAATGAAAAAATCATTGAGCGTTGCCTGGAAATAAAGAAACATCTTCTGTAACGACTTTAGGTGTTATCTGAGGATGACACCAAGACACTGTAGTACATGTATTGTTACGACGATACATCATGCATTTAAAGCAATCTTAACATATATGGATTTTTTTCATTCTTTCAGGTTTCTTAAAGAATTGCCCTTACCAGGAGTGGGGTTCGAACCCACGCGGACATTTGTCCATTGGATCTTAAGTCCAACGCCTTAACCACTCGGCCATCCTGGTTAACTGTCAATGGGACAGCACCAGAGAGGGTCATTCTGGGGTCATACTGCAGTTATTTTAACACGCGCACGCACACATATTAAGTATATATTTGTGTATACTAATAATATGTGATTACAATCAAGTCTTGTCTTTTAGTGGCAACTAATGTGGCATTATTGCATATCTTTTTGGCATTATTGTAAAAACAAGACGCTTCAAAAGAACTCAAACAACAAAAAATTCTAAACGTTGACAAAAATACTGCTTTACTGTATTTTATAATGTTTAAATATATATTATTCACAATCACAAAAGCTGTCATAAGAGCAGTTAGCCACATCCAGAAAAATGAATGGATCTCTATGGGCCTCTGCTGGATGTACATGGTAATTACACTTTTATTTTCTAAAACCTACAGATTTTTCTCTAACCAGCAGAGGGCAGGATTCTGCCTCTAACACATTTATAAATATGCAGAAACAATATTTAATTTGATCATTAAAGTGTGTGTGTGTGTGTGTGTGTGTGTGTGTGTGTGTGTGTGTGTGTGTGTGTGTGTGTGTGTGTGTGTGTGTGTGTGTGTGTGTGTGTGTGTGTGTGTGTGTGTGTGTGTGTGTGTGTGTGTGTGTGTGTGTGTGTGTGTGTGTGTGTGTGTGTGTGTGTGTGTGTGTGTGTGTGTGTGTGTGTGTGTGTGTATAATATTTATAGTAATTGTAGTCACGTTTCCCCTCAGTGTCCTCTTTTCATTCTTGTCCAAATGTAAAAGCTAAATCTAAGTCTAAAAATTCAAATGAGTCATTTCAAAAGATGGTTAAAACTTCAAAATGAATACAATGTATTAATATCATGTAAGCTAACGCTCAGTATGAGCGACAACTTTAGTTTATTTTATTACTATTAATTTTATTTTATTAACAACTTTAGCCTATTTATGAACATATTTATTGAAATACTTAAATTACAACAAGCATATTCTTTTCTTCTTCTTTTTAAGGTGCAGAACGCAGCACTGACGAAAGTATAGGGACAGAGAATTCCCTGTAAAGTGTGCTTGAGTCCAAGTGCGGTGCCTGGTCTGGATACAGCATTTTGTGGCCTTTTTGTGCCTTGAATCTGAGACCATCTGAAACGCCTCTGGTATTGACAGATCCGTCCAGTAAATAACAACCACTCCATTAAAATGACAGTAATCGATGCTAGCTCAATTACCAACAATTCACTAATACAGACCATTATAAACCAATAGTACTTAACCTTTAGAGTATAAAGTGACTGTCAGCATCAATAGACAGACACATATAGCATCATATTACTGATACAGTCTACCAGACTAAACTGACACAACATTTTTGTTTTAATAATTAGAAATGCATAGCCATTTTAAATGTTCTCTCAGAAGCAGTCCATGATTAAACTTATATATACACTGTAAAAAAAAAAGAGAAAGTTTTCTAGTGACTGATCACATCTAAGATTTTTAGTTGGCCAAATTGAATTTCTGTGAATTAAATTGCATCCATTCACAGAAATTCAATTTGGCCAACTGAAAAATGTTCATGTGGCCAGTCACTAGAAAATTTTCAATTGGAGAGGCCGGACATTTTTTACAGTGTAACTTCTATTAACCATTTGCAGTTTTGATCACAAATAAAGCAGCATTTTTTATCATCTGTTTGGTTGTTGATTTTCAACAATCTCTCATCTAGAGTATACAGTATTCCACCTAATCTCTGTTTAAAGCGTACTAAAGCTTCTACCAGGAGTGGGGTTCGAACCCACGAGGACATTTGTCCATTGGATCTTAAGTCCAACGCCTTAACCACTCGGCCATCCTGGTCTGGAAAGCTTTAATATATATATTTAGTTAACTTGTTTATGTGAACAGGTTCCACGTAACAGGGTTATAATGCATTTAATTAACATTGTTTATCTCAGTAAACCTAAGTTTATTACATAAGGTTAATTCAATGCCATGTGATTGAATCAGGTTAACATTCTTAATTTTAAACATTCAAAACTATTAAAGGCACAATATGTAAGATCTTTAATATGGTTTAGACAAGGGAACAACTGTTTGGAGACATTCATCAACAGAAAACAAATTATTGAACAGTAATACAGCATTTTGTCCGTCATATAATATGTTTTAAAATGAATTGCATGCCATTTAGCAAAACAAGCCATCCAGCATTTATTAATATGATATTCTAATATCGATCTAGCTCACTGCAGTGTGCAACAAGTGTCTCACAGCAGCCGCGGAGCGAACGCAGAGTAACGTCATAACATGTCAACACACTCAAATGTATGCAATATGATAAAACAACGCTGCGTTACCTCACATACACTTGAGCGGGAGAAGCGGGAGAAGCGGGAGAAGCGGGAGAAGCGGGAGAAGCGGGAGAAGCGGGAGAAGCGGGAGAAGCGGGAGAAGCGGGAGAAGCGGAAGCTTGGCATAATGCTCTATGCTCGTCTCTCATTAGCAATCGCTTCAGCGGCCTCGTTCAGTTCCCACAGCACTCGTCCTGCTCTGCTTCAAACTACAGTAACATTAATAATCTCATCCATGAACATGATTTCTGCCCGTCCCGTCCCGATTCTTTTCCACCGGCTGTGAGGTGAAGATGACAACTCCCAAGATTCTGCGCTCAAACTTGGCGTCATCAAACTACTTGCCTTTAAGTTCAATTATACTAAAATTAATATAAAACAAAACAAGTAATCCAGTTTAATTGATTAGTTTATTTAGTGATTGCATTCAACCATTTTACAACCTATCTATGAAAACCTTTTATAAATTCTTTACTCTGTAAAGACTCTTATTGTTAGGCGTTAGCCAGAAGATGGTTTGATTACATCCATGGCATGCCCAAAGTAGATGTTTTTATTATTATTATTAAAACAATTTTTAATTGCTGTTAGCGGGTCCTCGCCCCAAGCACATGCTCTACACTTCAGCACAATGGTAACCTCCAAGAACAACATAGCAGAAACTCTTTTAAATATAAACATAAAAGAACGTAAAACATGAACAAGTCTCCCCTTTTTTTTCATCTTGATGAAAAAACACATAAAATAACATCTTATTTCAACATTTACTCTACCTATCCAGCCCCGTGCAAAGCATGATTGGAAGGGGAAATCCTGTTCCTAGTTTCTATAATGCTATTTCAATCATTTATGTACACTCAACTCAAATGGATTAAGTAAAGTGGCTGAAAAGAGTCATGTTGAATTAACTTCATGTTCTTCTTTACTTCACTTGAACAAGCATCAAATGTTATTTTTGGCCTACTTAATTGAAACATGTTCTTTGAACATGAAAATATTGAGTTGAGCCAAAATGCATCTGTTTCAAGTCAGTTTAACACAATGCAAATCCGAGAGCTCTCTGACCCCTCCATAGACAGCAATTTAATTAACACTTCCAAGGCCCGGAAAGGTAGTAAAGACATAGTTAAAATAGTTCATGTTTTGTGCCAAAAACAAACAAAAATAATGACTTTATGCAACAATTTGTAATTATGCTGTTTACATTGTACACTAAAAAAAAATTATTTATGATGCTCCACACTAAAAAAAATGGTGTTGGATTTACATGAATAAATCATGTACATCGGTTCCACATGATTCAATTAAGTTAAACAAACATAATTTGTTCACATAATTTCAACATAACGGATTTAAGTAATTTTTAAGTAACCGAATTGAGTAGTCTCACAATGATTTTAATATGGCTCCCTAACAACAGTGGTGCACATGGGGGCTTGAGACCCTGCGTCTTTAATCAAAACACATGTTTATTTTTGTATATTTTTGTTGTCACTTGACTGATCCATAACACAGTACTCAGTAGCTTTCATTATATTTGCCAGTAATAGGACATCATATATGTGCTCAGTGTGAAATGATCTTTAATGACATGTGCTGAGTCAGTCCACACCCTAAGCAATCGCTCCGCTCTTCTCCACTATGGTAACCAAGTGTAATTTAAATGGTTCGAATAATTCCAACATAATTAAACATTAAACACTAATAAACAATATAAAGTCTCCCCCTTTTTCTCATTTTGCCCAAAAACACATAAAATAACACTTAATTTCAACAATTTTACTCTAGTCGTCAAGTCCCAAGCAAAGCATGCTGGGAACTACAGTTTCAGCAAAAATCATTTTCGAGTACTTAGTTGGTTCACATTCACCCCAAATAATTTAATCTAGTAGATTGCACATTTTAGAGAATTACATTAATCGAAAGCAATGAAATCATGATTAGAAGAGAAACACAAATTTGTTGCGTAGATCACAAATAATACGATTAAGTAAATTGGACAACATGTGTTTTCCTGTTTTTTCAGTGCATCCATCCATCCATCATCTTCCACTTATCCGGGGCCGGGTCGCGGGGGCAACAGTCTAAGCAGAGATGCCCAGACTTCCCTCTCCCTAGCCACTTCCTCCAGCTCTTCCGGGAGAACCCCGAGGCGTTCCCAGGCCAGCCGGGAGACATAGTCTCTCCAGCGTGTCCTAGGTCTTCCCCGGGGCCTCCTCCCGGTGGGACGTGCCTGGAACACATCCCTGGGAAGGCGTCCAGGAGGCAGCCGAAATAGCAACCCGTTCTCACTCCCAAGGCGTCAAATTCCGACGCATGGTCAAGTGCTTTTCGCGTCACAATAAAGACGCTAAAGGTACCCCTAGGCGTCACTATATCGACGCGCTGAGTGCTCCGTTCATTTCAATGAGAAACCTTTGGCGTCAGAAACAGACGCGTTGGGCATGGGAAAGTTATCGTCATGATGATCATATATTGGGTTATGATTTTGCCATTATGACATGTTGGACTGTGATTCTCAATTTAATCAGCCAGCATCATTTTATTTACGCTATCTAGACACGTTTTAACATGTAACCCAACCCCATTCCATCCCTAAACCTACCCATTTGTGTGGGATATAAAACGCAGATATAACAGGCAGAGTCGACTGCATGCACAATTTATTCAAAAAGTACAAATATTCCAAATATTCCGAGGCCAAGCGATTGATTTGTGTGAAGGAAATCCCCAAAAGCGATCAGCGTCTCCATCCGCAGAAGATCACGAACACATTAAATTTCAAATATTGCCGCCCGTTACGTCAGGTTTCATAGTGAAATTGCATTGGCTCTCGTATGTCTCATGACCAATTGCGTCATTACGTCAGCTTTGATTGTAAAATGTCATTGGTTCTCATGTGTCTTGTGACCGAATGCGTCATGCTAAAGAGGCGTGTGTATTATTTGAATTATATATGAATGTGTGCGTTCACGGAGTGGCGGGATCATCATCTCAGCGATTAAAACATTAAGATCAACTCTGTTCTTTACATAAAGACATCGTGGGACTTCAGAAGACTTGGAATGCAACATGAGTTAATACTTTTATACTGTTTTGGGTCAGTTTTTGCAATAAATAGATGTGACTGTACTTGTATTTGCCTGTTATGTGTTTTATATTGTTTAGAAGTGGGTAGGTTTAGGGTAGGAGTTGGGTTAGCAGCTCCAAAATATAAAAGTAACCTTTAAATATGAATAAAATATGAACAAAATCATGTCTGCTTTTACAAATGCAAAGAATAACATGCGTCTTGATCTGACGCATTGGGTAAACAACTGAAATGAATGGAGCACCCAGCGCGTCGACATAGTGACGCCTAGGGGTGACTTTAGCGTCTTCGATGTGACGCGGAAGGCACTTGACCATGCTTCGGAATTTGACGCCTTGGGAGTGAGAATGGGTTGGAAATAGATGCCCGAGCCACCTCAGCTGGTTCCTCTCGATGTGGAGGAGCAGCGGCTCTACTCTGAGCTCCTCCCGAGTGACCGAGCTTCTCACCCTATCTCTAAGGGAGCGCCCAGCCACCCTACGGAGAAAGCTCATTTCGGCCGCCTGTATCCGTGATCTTGTCCTTTCGGTCATGACCCACAGCTCATGACCATAGGTGAGAGTAGGAACGTAGATTGACCGGTAAATCGAGAGCTTTGCCTTACAGCTCAGCTCCTTCTTCACCACGACAGACCGGTACATCGACTGTATTACTGCAGAAGCTGCACCGATCCTGTCTGTCAATCTCCTGTTCCATCCTTCCCTCACTCTTGAACAAGACCCCAAGATACCTGAACTCCTCCACTTGAGGCAGGAACTCTCCACCAACCTGAAGTGGGCAATCCACCCTTTTCCGACTGAGAACCATGGCCTCGGACTTGGAGGTGCTGATTCTCATCCCAGCCGCTTCACACTCGACTGCAAACCGTCCCAGTGCACGCTGAAGTTCCTGGTCTGAGGAGGCCAACATGACAACATCATCCCCAAAAAGCAGCGACGAAATCGTATATGGTCCCCAAACCGGACACTCTCCGGCCCCATGGCTGCGCCTAGAAATTCTGTCCATAAAAATTATGAACAGAACCGGTGACAAAGGGCAGCCGTGCCGGAGTCCAACATGCACCGGGAACAGGTCTGACTTACTGCCGGCAATGCGAACCAAGCTCTTGCTCCGGTCGTACAGGGACCGGACAGCCCTAAGCAGGGGGCTGCCGACCCCATACTCCCAGAGCACCCTCCACAGGATGCCACGAGGAACACAGTCGAAAGCCTTCTCCAAATTCACAAAACACATGTGGACTGGTTGAGCAAACTCCCATGAACCCCCCAGCACCCTGGAAAGGGTATAGAGCTGGTCCAGTGTTCCACGACCGGGACGAAAACCACACTGTTCCTCCTGAATCCGAGGTTCCACTATCGGCTGAACTCTCCTCTCCAGTACCCTGGCATAGACTTTCCCGGGGAGGCTGAGAAGTGTGATCCCCCTATAGTTGGAACACACTCTCCGGTCCCCCTTCTTGAAAATAGGGACCACCACCCCGGTCTGCCAGTCCAGAGGTACTGTCCCCAACCGCCATGCAATGTTGCAGAGGCGTGTCAGCCAAGACAGCCCCACAACATCCAGAGACTTGAGGTACTCAGGGCGGATCTCATCCACCCCTGGTGCCTTGCCACCGAGGAACTTTTTAACTACCTCGATGACTTCAGCCCAGATGATGGACGAGTCCTTCTTCGAGTCCCCAGCCACTGCTTCCTCAACGGAAGACATGTCGGTGGGATTGAGGAGATCCTCGAAGTATTCCTTCCACCGCCCGACGATATCCCCAGTTGAGGTCAACAGGTGCCCATCTCCACTGTAAACAGTGTTGGTAGGGCACTGCTTCCCCCTCCTGAGGCATCGAAACGGGTGCCAGAATCTCTTCGAGGCCAACCGATAGTCTTTCTCCATGGCCTCACAAACTCCTCCCAGGCCCGATTTTTTGCCTCCACGATTTCCCGGGCTGCAGTCCGCTTGGCCTGCCGGTACCTGTCAGCTGCCTCCGGAGTCCCACAAGCCATCCAGGCCCGATAGGACTCCTTCTTCAACTTGACGGCATCCCTTACTTCCGGTGTCCACCACCGGGTTCGGGGATTGCCGCCTCGACAGGCACCGGAGACCTTACATCCACAGCTTCGAGCGGCCGCATCGACAATGGAGGTGGAGAACATGGTCCACTCTGACTCAATATCTCCAGACTCCCTCGGGATCCGGTCAAAGCTCTGCCGGAGGTGGGAGTTGAAGATCTCTCTGACAGGGGGCTCGGCCAAACATTCCCAACAGACCCTAACAGTACGTTTGGGTCTGCCGAGTCTGTCCAGCTTCCTCCCCCGCCATCGGATCCAACTCACCACAAGGTGGTGATCAGTTGACAGCTCCGCCCCTCTCTTCACCCGAGTGTCCAAGACATATGGCCGAAGGTCTGATGACACGACCACAAAGTCAATCATCGACCTCCGGCCTAGGGTGTCCTGGTGCCACATGCACTGATGGACACCCTTATGCTTGAACATGGTGTTCTTTATGGACAAACCGTGGCTAGCACAGAAATCCAATAACAGAACACCGCTCAGGTTCAGATCAGGGGGCTGTTCCTCCCAATCACGCCCCTCCAGGTGTCACTGTCACTGCCCACGTGGGCGTTGAAGTCCCCCAGTAGAACGATGGAGTCTCCAGTCGGAGCACTTTCCAGCACCCCTCCCAGAGACTCCAAGAGGGCCGGGTACTCCGCACTGCTGTTCGGGCCGTAGGCACAAACGACAGTGAGAGACCTATCCCCGACTCGAAGGTGCAGGGAGGCGACCCTCTCGTTCACCGGGGTGAACTCCAACACATGGCGGCTGAGCTGGGGGGCTATAAGCAAACCCACTCCAGCCCTCCGCCTCTCACCATGGGCAACTCCAGAGTGGTAGAGAGTCCAGCCTCTCTCAAGAAGTGTGGTTCCAGAGCCCAAGCTGTGCGTGAAGGTGAGCCCGACTATCTCTAGTCGGTACCTCTCGACCTCCCGCACAAGCTCAGGCTCCTTCCCCGCCAATGAGGTGACATTCCACATCCCTAAAGCCAGATTCCGTGTCCAGAGATCGGGTCGTCTGGGGCCTCGCCCTCGACTGTCGCCTGATCCACTATGCACCGGCCCCTTACGCTCCCTCCTGCAGATGGTGAGCCCACAGGAGGGTGGCTCCACGTGACTCCTTCCGGCTGAGCCCGGCCGGACCCAATGGGGGGAGGCCCGGCCACCAGACGCTCGCATACGAGCCCCAACCCCGGGCCTGGCTCCAGGGTGGGGCCCCGGCTGCACCATGCCGGGTGACGTGACGGTCCTTGCTGTAGTTGTCATCATAAAGGGTTTGTGAACTGTTCTTAGTCTGGCCCGTCACCAAGGACCTGTTTGCCTTGGGAGACCCTACCAGGGGCATACAGCCCCAGACAACATAGCACCCAGGATCATTCGGGTACTCAAACCTCTCCACCACGATAAGGTGACAGTTCAAGGAGAGGGATTTATGATGCTGTTCACTTTATTTAAGCAATTCATCTTGATTTAACACCATTATATAAGGTTTCTGGTTCAAATGTAATTGATTCATGTTAAACTGACTTAAAACCGTTACTCTTTGACATAACTTGATGTTTTCATTTTGAAATAACATGTTTCAATCAAGTAACCCAAAGAAATAAGACTTTCACTTTCCATCATGCTTTGCAAAGGGGCTGAATTCGGAGAGTAAATGTTTAAATAAAGTGCAATTTGATGCATTTTTAACAAGATGAGAAAATTGAGAGACTTTTTAATGCTTAATGTTTTATGTTGGTATTTAAAAAGTTTGTGTTATGTTAGTGTTTTTGGAGGTTACCATTGTGGTGAAGTGTAGAGCATGTGCTTGGGGTGAGGACAATAACTATTAAAGTTGTTTTAATAATAAAAAAAATACTAATCTGGGCATGCTATGGATGTAAAAAAACCATCTTCTGGCTAGCAAATCAAATCTTGTAAAAGGTTTTGTAAATGCACTAATCTTTGAATTAATGTAATTAAATCATGGAAAGGATTTCCATGTGATTAAATGGCTTTCTTTCAGCATTAAGCACTTTTGTTAGGCTAACTTAAATAATTTAGTTGGTCCAAAACATTGCAAATTAGTTGGGCTGACACTATTAAATTAAGCTGTGCCTAACCATAGTAAATAAGTTGAATCAACCTTAATAAATTAAGTTGACCCAACGTAAGTACATTCAATTGGAATAACAGAATTGCATAATGCTGAAATAAAGCAAGTTAATCATGTGGAAATACTTTCCATGATTTTTTTATGTTCATTCAAAGAGTTATTTTTTTGAGTGTAAATACAGTGCAGAGATTCCTAGTTCTACATCAGAACACTCGCTCACCATTGGCTAGCTCCTGCGTCAGCATCACATGCATGCGTCGTCGTGCTCAACAGCATCGGCCAATGGTAAGCCAGTGTTCTGACATAGAACTAGAAGCGCTGCACTGCGGTAACAACGTAAACAGCGTAGGACACTGACATAGACGAGAAGAAATTGTTAAATAAAGTTATTTTTGTAGGTTTTTGTTTGCACACAAAAAGTATACTCGTCACTTCATAACATTAAGTTTGAACCACTGGAGTCACATGGACTATTTTAATGATGTCTTTACCTTTGTGGGCCTTGAAAGTGTTCATTAAATTGCAGTCTATTGAGGGGTCAGAGAGCTCTCGGATTTCATCAAGAATATCTTCATTTGTGTTCCGAAGATGAACAAAGGTCTTACGACATGAGGAACGACACGAGGGTGAGTATTTAATGACACAATTTTTTTTTTTGGGTGAACTAAGCCTTTAATCGTCACATTTGATCGGATTGATTTTTCACAGTGGAGTAAAACCACCTGTCACTGGATGGATCTGGATATTCTGGATAATGAAACCTAAAGGCAATGACACATTTTCAATATAAAATCTTCTCACCCAAAAATGTTAGAAAATAATTAACAAAATAAAATAAAAAAATATGTGGATGATGTGATGAAAGGCAATTGGAGGAGCAAAGTCAACAATTCTAAAATAGAGCAATGTTAATAAATTAATCACAAAAAATAATTATAAATGACAAATATTGGTTAAACATTATGTTTTATATTAGTTGCTTCCCTCTTACAATTAATCACTGTACGCAATACACCAAGCATTTCGGTCTAAATCACACAACATACTTTAAATGATGTTTTATAAGCATTTTTTGACATTTATAGGCTATGTCTGTTTATGAACCTGCTTTCTATGCTCCTATTGTGTAATCTTACAGTCTGTTCCACCAGATATATTCAACAATGAATGAAAACTGTGTCGACCAACCCCTGTGCCAATCCTGCTCTTCCCTGCAAAATCCCTAGAATTGGCTCAGTGTTTTTACCAATGTTGTTTTCAATTATTCACATTTATCAGACGACATGTCCTCTCCCCTGTATCATCTGCCCCTGTTTAACCAACTAAAAATAGATTGTTTTCTCATATGAAATATTAATGCATCGAGCGTGCTTTTGTCTACAAAAGCGTGAGCCAAAAGTAGCTTACCTCTACAAAATCCCACACATCTCTGAAAAGATCAGCATTTCTCCACATGCATTTCACAAACAGATGCTTATATATTCAGCTGTGAAATTAGGTTACGTTTTAAAGTCAATCCGACAGTGCGCGCTGCACGCATCAGTGGAAGCGCGAGCGTGTGAGTGTGTGTTGACTTCAGTCTGTCGAGTCTGCGTTGAGCAGATTCACTGTTTGAGGAGTTCCAGGGATATTTCGTGTTTCTTGGGTCATCACAAAGTGACTTTAATATGACTGTTCTACATCTGTGTTTTTTCGCGACTTTTTGGAGAGCTGTAAGTATTTCATCTTAAACATTTTCTTCATATTTAGCTATACAGTGACCACTGGCTATATAAAACTAATTAGCCTAAAATAGCCTACTATAACCAATTAGCCTTTCAGAATGTACAGAACTTGCCTCCCTTTCTCAGATTTCTGCAAACAATTGAGTTATGCGGATCTGTCAGAATACATTTAACGATTATGACAATATGTTTACGAAGACGTCCAGAAAAAAAGCTAAAGGAGTCGTATTGGAATTTCCTGCATGACATTGAATCTATAATTCTGTGCAAACACGTATCCTTTTTTTCCATTGGATATATATTTATCAGTAGGAAAAGTGCAACTGTATCATTCTTATTTCATCACATTAGGGGGGAGACCGGGGATGGTTGTAAAAATTTTTACCTTTCTTTCTATATCTTAGAGTACTTTTAAGCCAGTGTGTTCAAAATGTGATTTAAACTAGTTACAAGTGTCTGCTATTAAATTACATAGCTATTATTTTCTCAACACAAACAGAAAATGCATGGTTTAGTTTTAAACACGAGGAGTGAAATGTTACAATTCACCCCATAGCCTGGGTTAGTTGTAATACCCTGGGGTGAGATGTATGATATCCACCGGGGTGATATGTAACACAATGAAATAAGGATTATGACAAAAAAAATATTTTGAAAGCTTTTTATTCAACACTGACTGACAATATAACTGTCAGTCATCTCAGTCATAGTAATTGACCATAATAAATTGAACTTGAACACAAACATTGTGTGTAAGCACGTTTGTTACTGTAAGTCATAGTATTGGCCATAGTAAAATATTGAAATTGACCACTTGAACGTGTGTGTGTGTGTGTGTGTGTGTGTGTGTGTGTGTGTGTGTGTGTGTGTGTGTGTGTGTGTAAGGTGTTAGTCCCCATCTTTGTGTTAGACCCTCTTTCCACTGTGGTAGCCTACTCTTGGAAGTTCAGCTGAACCCTTCTCTTCTGACATCCTCCTCTTTCTACAGAATCTGTACAAGGTTACATGGCAAATGCCATACAACTTTGCCACAGATCTTATAGACTTTCCCATTTCTTTTACACCATCTGATGCTCTCTTCAAAATCATGAGAGACACCCCTCTGTCTGTCCTTCTCTTCCAAGACCTAGGCATACTGAAATTCGAATAAAAAATAAATAGATTCAACAAAATATTCTTGGGGTAGGTTGTAACATTTCATTATTGTTACAACTAACCCAGAGTCATGTAGGCATGAACTAGCTCACCTTACAGCTAACAGCTAAAACATTAGCACTAACAATTTGCATGAAAAATATATACACAGACACACAATAAACATAATTTACATTTGATGAGTTTAACTACAAAGCAGAAATTCCCATAACAAAAATAAAAAAAGTAAAAAAAGTAACTTTCTTAGCTCAAACTCTCACTAGCATCTGCTATGTCTGCCACAGAGCACTACTTTTTCACATGTGGAATAAGGACTAAAATGAGCATGTGTGAAGTGAATCAGGTGATTTGTAACTAGTTCCTGATTGGACAGATTGGAGTTGTTACAACTGACCCGTGTTACAACCATCCCCGGTCTCCCCCTACGCTTTTGGATAGACTTCAATGATAGGCTAATCGAAACACATTCCTTCTCTTTTTTTTGTGGTCTAGTGTCTTATTTTTAGGGAAAAAAATGTCTGGGAAAAAATGTTGACAAGTGGGACTTTATGTAAGTCAGGATTTGGCAAGATGGGAAGAACGACGTATTTGAAATCAATTCACAGTTTTGCATTACTTTAAAAAGCTGGTATGAACCAATGCCACCTGTACTCTGACAATGCTGGCTAATGGATTCACAATTCTTTTCCTCATCAGGTGCATGTTATCCATCCAGATTGTGCTATTATCTCCCAGTTTATACAAGACAAAAAGGTCTGCATCCAGATTAGGACGAGAGAGATGAAGAACCAGTCCCAACAAGCAGGTTGTAGGCTACTGATGAAACATTACACTATCATACTGATGAAAAATGCATATGTGTGTGTGTGTGTTCCTGTTTTTCTATCCTGGTGGGGACTTCAACCTGAATGCAATGCACCTAAATTGAGGTCCCCATGAGAAAACAAGCTTATAAATCATACAGAATGAGTGTTTTTTTTGTTGTTGTTTTTTTATGTAAAAATGCAGAAAGTTTTGTGTGAATGGTAGGTTTAGGGGTAGGGGTAGTGTAAGGGGATAGAATATACAGTTTGTACAGTATAAAAAACATTACGTCTATGAAGAGTTTCCACAAAGATTGTGGACCACACACACACACACACACACACACACACACACACACACACACACACACACACACACACACACACACACACACACACACACACACACACGCACACACACACATACACGTCTGGTTCACTATCTTTGTGGACCACACACACACACACACACACACACACACATACATACACGTCTGGTTCACTAAGATAGTGAACCAGACGTGTGTGTGTGGTCCAGGTAAACCTATACATGGCAATAGTACAAAGATGTCAATATCTAAAATTCATGTTTGGTCCCCATGAGGAAAACAGCTTATGAATCAGACTAAATTATGTTTTTTGAAATGGTAAAAATGCAGAAAGTTTTCTGTAATGGGTAGGTTTAGGGGATACAATATACAGTTTGTACAGTATAAAAATCATTATGTCTATGGAAAGTCCCCATAAAACATGAAAACACAACATGCGTGTGTGTGTGTGTATGGCCTGGTTAACTAAATATGAAATATGCAGAAATTTAACCATGTTACTTTAATTGAATAAAGTAAGGGAAAGGAAGGAAACATCCTAGTTTTAGTCTCAGCAGAACTACAGCACATGTTAGACGTGCATGGTTTTCGACTACAGAGCAATTCTGTAGTGTCATTTTAATGGATTAATACTAATATTGAAGCGTTGTCCTTTCTAATAGGATTTTAATTGTTAAATAACATACAGACAGTGTGAAAACAGCTAAGCACTGTGGGAAATATCCCCGCAAAAGCTCTTTAGACCAGTCAAGCATAATCTCTGAAGTGACTTGCAGTGTTATTGTTCATTTGAAATGATTTTCGATTGGGGTTCTGATTAAATTCCTCCCTAAGTTCTATGAATAGAACTTCGTTGAATGAGATTCATGCAGACAGACGTTCAACCCACAGGACATATGATAATTATGTTACGTGGCAGCCTAAACCTCCGGAGATCTGTGTTCTTATAACTTGACAATGCGTGAGTGGAAAAGGAGATTGCGTGAAATGGTGTTCTTGCAGTTTCCTGCAGCACATGTTCCGATATATGATTTATTTGAGCTTTCCTCAAACAAGCTGAATTTAATCAAATTAATTACATATTTTGCAAATCACAATTCATCTTGTACATCAACATTTCCTGAAAAAAATCTCCAAATAAGTGTGTTGGGGCTATTGTCACACGACAAGTTTTTGAATTCAGTCTGCAGTATTTTTATATTGCTGATCCCTGTACACAGACCGTCAGTCTGACTAACTGTGACCGGCAGACTTTAAAAGGACATGTCTTCCCCTCAGCAGGGACATAAAGATGCAAAGCTGTCTATGTCTTTAAGGCAAAATGCAGTATTCTCTTCATTAAGCTTACAAACAGGGTTTTCCAGTCTGATTGATTCATAAAACCTTTATAAGATTGTATGATGCTATGATGCACTTTGCCTTTGTTAACAATGGTTCACTGATCTTAAAAATATAATCAAGCCACCAGAACCCATCTAACAAGCAAGACAGAGCAGGACTCCGGAGGGGACTCTGGAGCGGACTTTGGCTGGCAAACAGTGTCGGAGGAAGCCAGCCGAGAAGTGTACACCAGGACCATCGGACTTGGGACCACTGGAGTCAGGTCCTCCAGGACCACTGGACTTTGGACCACCAGAGTCAGTTCCTCCAGGGCCACTGGATTTGGGATCACTGGAGTCAGGTCCTCCAGGACCACCAGACTTGTGACCACAGGAGTCAGGTACTCCAGGACCACTGGACATGGAACCACTGGAGTCAGTTCCTGCAGAACCATCGGACTTGGTACAACTGAAGTCGGGTCCTCCAGGACCATCAGACTTGGGACCACCGGAGTCAGGTACTCCAGGACCACTGGACATGGAACCACTGGAGTCAGGTCCTCCAGGACCATCAGACTTGGTACAACTGAAGTTGGGTCCTTCAGGACCATCAGACTTGGGACCACCGGAGTCAGGTACTCCGGGACAACTGGACTTGGGACCACTGGAGTCAAGTGCTCCAGGACCATCGGACTTGGGACCACTGGACTTGGTACCACATCGGACTTGAGACCATGGGAGTCAGGTCCTCCAGGACCACAGGAGTCAGGTCCTCCAGGACCATCAGACTTGGGACCACCGGAGTGAGGCACCCCAGGACCCTCGGACTTGGGACCACTGGACTTGGGCCACAGGAGTCAGGTCCTCCAGGACCATCAGACTTGGGACCACCGGAGTGAGGCACCCCAGGACCCTCGGACTTGGGACCACTGGACTTGGGCCACAGGAGTCAGGTCCTTCAGGACCACCAGACTTGTGACCACAGGAGTCAGGTACTCCAGGACCACTGGACATGGAACCACTGGAGTCAGGTCCTCCAGGACCATCAGACTTGGGACCAATTGAGTCAGGTCCTCCAGGGCCACTGTATTTGGGACCACTGGAGTCAGGTCCTCCAGGACCACCAGACTTGTGACCACAGAAGTCAGGTACTCCAGGACCACTGGACTTGGAACCACCGGAGTCAGGTCCTCCAGGACCATCAGACTTGGGACCATCGGAGTGAGGCACCCCAGGACCATCGGACTTGGGACCACTGGACTTGGGCCACAGGAGTCAGGTCCTCCAGGACCACTGGACTTGTGACCAATGGAGTCAGGTCCTCCAGGACCATCGGACTTGGGACCAATGGAGTCAGGTCATCCAGGACCACTGGACTTGGGACCACCAGAGTCAGTTCCTCCAGGGCCACTGGATTTGGGACCACTGGAGTAGGGTCCTCTCTGTGGGTGGCAGATTAGGCGTATCTGTTCGTCCTCCTCCGATCGTCATTGGACGACTGGGCCTCCACTGAATGAAAGGAAGAATCAAGGGACAGTCAGTGTGAGAAGACCTCATGCTGCATGGAGACTCTGACTCCCCACGACAATGTAAATAATGCACAAAGTCCCAAAATGGCAGCCTTATAGGCTTAATTGTCTAAAAAAAATTGTCATTAAATTGAGAAAGCATCTTCCAAATAATATCAATGCAACCATGTATATCTGCCAAGTGTCTGAAATCTGTTGAAGACTTGCAATTGCACAAAGCATATTCATGAGTTAATTTGCAAGACAGCCATGCCCTGAATGTATTTTACCTTGTTTTTTTTCCTCAAAGTATTGTGATACTGCCAAACTGAGAATAAAAAATTAATGTTGCTATGAATAGCCATAGACATCTAGGTCATTCTGCAACAGAGGTCTTGAGTGTCTTAAAGGCACAGTTATACAATAACCTTTCCCATTCTTTGATTGTTCCAACTTTACATAATTTTAATAGCATGAATGCATGCAAATGTTCACTAGTGAACAGAAGCTTACTGAACTTTCAAAACTAGATGAATGTCCAGCTAATGAATATTCAGTTACATCATGTTAAGGACACTGATAGTTGTCAAAAATGTGCATTTACTTGGGGTCTGTATATGCCTTTAGGCAGCAACCAGAACAAATATTTTACATGCAGATGGATGAGCAGTCAACAAGAGTTCATCCAATGCAATCACTGATCTGCATATGTTAGCGTGACAAATTACTGTTGCTAGACTTGTTATAAATGAACCCTGTCTATAAAATAATATGGGCTGACTGTGACTGGGCAAACTGGTGCTCTGTTAATGTAGATGGATCAATCACTAGCTCACTTGAATCATTCGGTGTCATTCAAACTATTTGGAAACTTCTGACTTTGAAAATATTGGTAAGAAGGGACAGAAGAGTGATGGAATGAATTTAACATACTGTATTGTCAACAGCTTTTGTTAGACTTATTTTGAGTATGCCATGACAGTTCCTCTGTATGTCTCAGGATGTGGGACAGATTGGGATGGGATCCGCTGCTGGCATACAGCCAATTCGGGACAACTCATTAATGTGTCCTGTTCGGAAGTCTTCAAGCATATCTCTAACACTCAAGGTCAGATCTATCTATCTATCTATCTATCTATCTATCTATCTATCTATCTATCTATCTATCTATCTATCTATCTATCTATCTATCTATCTATCTATCTATCTATCTATCTATCTATCTATCTATCTATCTATCTATCTATCTATCTATCTATCTATCTATCTATCTATCTATCTATCTATCTATCTATCTATCTATCTATCATCTGTCTGTCTGTCTGTCTGTCTGTCTGTCTGTCTGTCTGTCTGTCCGTCCGTCCGTCCGTCCGTCCGTCCGTCCGTCCGTCCGTCTGCCTGTCTGTCTGTCTGTCTACAGTTGCAAGAAAAAGTATGTGAACCGCATGCAGAATCTGGGAAAATGTGAATAATTTTAACTAAATAAGAGAGATCATACAAAATGCAAGTTATTTTTTATTTAGTGCTGTCCTGAATAAGATATTTTACATAAAAAATGTTTACATAAAGTCCACAAGACAAAAAATTGCTGCATTTATTAAAATGACCCCGTTCAAAAGTTTATGAACCATTGATTCTCAATACTGTGTGTCGTTCCCTGGATGATTCACGGCTGTTTTTTTGTTTTGTGATGGCTCTTCTTGAGTCTCTTGTTTGTCCTGAGCAGTTAAACTGCCCAACGTTCTTCAGAAAAATCCCCCAGGTCCTGCAAATTATTCAGTTTTCCAGCATCTTTTGCATATTTTAATCCTCTCCAGCAGTGACTGTATGATTTTGAGATCCATCTTTTCACACTGAGGACGATTGAGGAACTCAAACACAACTACTAAAAAAGGTTGAAACATTCACTGATGCTCCAGAAGGAAACACGATGCATTACAGTTTTTCTCAGTCGCTTTGGTACATTTCTCAGAATTGAAATTCTCAAAACTACCTGTTCAATCTTCACATCATTCACTCTAAGAAAAAAGGTTCTATATGGCACCAAAAATGGTAATCACATACTTTTTCAGCGGTTCTTCAGATGTGCTATATAGCACCTTAGTCAAAGAACCGGTGAAGAACCTCTGAAGAACCGCTGAAGAACCACTGAAGCACCAAAATTGGTGCTTATATAGCACTAAAAAAGGTTCCCCTTTTTTAGAGTGTTGTGTCACTTGTGTACATCAAAAAAGCAGTTTCTCATTTCTTTGAACAAGTTGCAAATGCTTTGGATAAGTCTTTACACGCAAAATGGTTGAACAAGTTGTCATAATATGTCAAGCATATTTCTATACTATATATATATTTCCACTAGAATTTTTTTCTAAAGATATTCGTTGTGATGTGGTCATGTGGATGAGAATTTGTGGCCCAACAGACAGGAACGTCAGGAGGTTTAGGAAGACTGCACTGTAATTCCTAGAGCACTGCATGTACAGTTTTCCCTTAGGAGATAGTCCTATGTTCACATTTCGACTTTCTTTTTTTTGTGCTATGCAGTGCTATCTTTTTCTTTCTGTATCGCAATGACATGGTCTGTCAACAAATTACAGTACAAACAGTAAAAGCGTAAATGTAAATCTTGTTCAGTCTCTTGCAATCAAACACCCACATACACTAAGGTGTAACCTACAATTTACAATAATTGTCATCAAAACTTTAGCCATATTTACATCAGAACATCCCTCCAGAGTAGTTATATTGACAACATGACTAAGCAATTTGACTGTCTTATCCGTACACAATGACACAAGGACTTGTCATTCTGATGGCACTGACATGTTCATTGACACGGATATTTACTTTTGAGAGATGAACTAAGGATTTTGAGCAAGAGACTGTTGTTTTGCTATTTGTACAAATTGTTTTGAGAAATGCACAGTGCAAATGTCGAGGATGATTTGGGAAATGCACCAAATCTTTACAATCTGAGAAAAACTGTAAGTGAAGATCAAGGTAAATTGTTCTTAATTTGTCTTCCGGGAAACATGCAAGTATCTTCTGTTGCTTTCAAAGGGCAGTACTAAATGAAAAATATATATATTTAAACAAAATAAGAACATTTTGGACCTCTTTATCCTGTTCAAAGATTTTCACCCCCGGATCGTAATGCAATCGTCCTCAGTGTGAAAAGATGGATCTCAAAATCATACAGTCACTGCTGGAGAGGGTTCAAATATGCAAAAGATGCTGGAAAACTGAATTATTTGCAGGAGCTGGAGGATTTTTCTGAAGAACATTGGGCAGTTTAACTGCTCAGGACAAACAAGAGACTCAAGAACAACCATCACAAAACAAAAAACATCCGTGGATCGGTGACGACACACAGCACTGAGAATCAATGGTTCATAAACTTTTGCATGGGTAATTTTAATAAATTCAGCAATTTTTTGTCTTGTGGACTATATGTAAACATGTTTTTATGTAAAATATCTTAGTCAGGACAGTACTAAATAAAAAATAACGCATTTTGTATGATCCCTCTTATGTTGTTAAAATTATTCACATTTTCCCAGATTCTGCAAGCGGTTCACATACTTTTTCTTGCAACTGTATCTGTCTATCTGTCTGTCCGTCCGTCCGTGCAATCAACCATCCATCCGTCCATCCATACACCGTTCTATCATTCTATCGGTCTGTCTGTGTATGTACCTATCTATAATTTCTTGGCTCTTTATCGTTACTGTCATTCTTTAACATGCGCTGGTGTGACAGAGCTTCAGGCTCATGTCGCTTGAAAAGTTTGTCAAACAGCAGCAGATTTTTTTTCTTCTCTAAAGCCTGTATGTTGTGCAATAATCGGGGCTGAAAGCTGTCACTGTTCTAGTCAGGGGTTGTAATATTGTACGGGTCAGTAGTCTTTATAGTTACAGGGCTATGATTCTGTGAAATGTTGAATATGCAGACAGAAAGTTACAGAGCCCTAGAGATATTGGGATTCAGCTTGCACTTAGATGACCTGTGTATATCCACTCAAGAATGGATTTTTGCAGCTGGCTAAATTTAGTTAATTAAATTCATGAACAGTTTTTCACAGCTTAATCTCATGGAATTCAATCAATTTAAATTCCTAAAATGGAAATTTACTTAATCCATTTGCATTGGGACTACATTAATAATTTTTACTGGCCATAACTAGATATATGGAAACACAAGATGACAGAGATGTTGGGCAGATATTTAGTGCTCTAATAAATTAAAATTAGGTTATTTCATTTTGTCTTGTTGCATGTCCAAAAAAAGAAAATGCTTTATATTTGTTCTCAAAAATGTCTGAAAGGCATAACAAAACACAACTGTGTATATAGTACATAATCATAATTTCATTCAGACTGCAGACTCTGGTAAAATATAACTTTTTGCAATGAAAAGCTGTGAGAGATCTTAAAATCAATATTGACATTAAATGAGGATTGTGATGAATGTGAAAATCATTTTATCCAGTCCCATTTAACCTAGACCTTATATGAGATTAATCTTTAATCCTTGTCAATGTTTTCTTCGCTGCTTGTCAGTGTCTTCGTGAAAAGGATGTTTTTTTTAGAAATATGATTGTCTCCTTCTGACAACATAAACCCATAGCATTTTTACAATCCATAATTTCATTAAAATTCTCTTCAACAAGGAATTATGATGTCTTTTACTGCCCTTAAATATTAAACATCAGGTGGTATATCACATCTGTGTGATTACTTTTCCCCTAAATCCAGAAAGTTTGGATTAAATCTAGTCTGGTTCTGTAAATATTTTAAATCCTCTGCTTACAGCTCAGGATGTTCAGATGACAGTAGACACTTACCAACAGATCTTAATCAGAGCAGACACCATACTTCAAAATGAGGATGGGAGGGATAGATATAGTACAGATGTACACACACAGACACACTCAGACGCGCGCACACACACACACACACACACACACACACACACACACACACACACACACACACACACACACACACACACACACACACACACACACACACACACACACACACACACACACACACACACACACACACACACACACACACACACACACACACACACACACACACACACACACACACACACACACACACACACACACACACACACACACACACACACACACACACACACACACACACACGCTTTCCACAAGGTTTAGGAGTGTGTTTATGGGAATTTTTGACCATTCTTCTAGAAGCGCATTTGTGAGGTCAGACACTGATGTTGGACGAGAAGGCCTGGCTCACAGTCTCCGCTCTAATTCATCCCAAATCGGGTTGAGGTCAGGATTCTGTGCAGGCTAGTCAAGTTCCTCCACACCAAACTCGCTCATCCATGTCTTTATGGACCTTGCTTTGTACACTGGTGCGCAGTCATGCTGGAACAGAAAGAGGCCATCCTCAAACTGTTCCCACAAAGTTGGGAGCATGAAATTGTCTAAAATGTGTGGCGTGCCCTACACCACTGTATCCGGTGCTTTGCAGTGCACTTGGTTTGGATGCAGCTGCTCAGCCATGGAAACCCATTCTATAAAGCTCTCTACTCACTGTTCTTGAGCTAATCTGAAGGCCACACGAAGTTTGGAGGTCTGTAGCTATTGACTCTGCAGAAAGTTGGCGACTGTGTGCCTCAGCATGCGCTGACCCCGCTCTGTGATTTTACGTGGCCTACCACTTCGTGGCTGAGTTGCTGTTGTTCCCAATTGCTTTCACTTTGTTATAACACCACTATTGTTGACCACAGTTGACTGTGGAATATTTAGTGGTGAGGAAATTTCACAAATAGACTTATTGCACAGGTGGCAACCTATCCCGGTACCACGCTTGAATTCACTGAGCTCCTGAGAGCGACCCATTCTTTCACAAATGTTTGTAGAAGCGTCTGCATGCCTAGATACTTGATTTTATACACCTGTGGCCATGGAAGTGATTGGAACACCTGAATTCAATCATTTGGAGGGGTGTCCCAATTCATTTGGCAATATAGTGTGTATATATATATACGGGTGTATGTATATGGGTGAATCAATCAACAAAAGACAAAGAACAATCACTCATTGCTTGTAATGAGGCAGGCAAGTTGATAGAACCCAAGTGCAGTTTATTTACAAAACAAATACAAGGACTTGACTCGAACAGAAACAGAACCCACCAACAGCGGTACAGGGAGCAATACTAGACAAGGGAACAAGGCAAACATGATGGCTTAAATACACAAGGACTAATGACTAACATGACACATGACGTGATCACATGAGGGCACAATGGAATCACATGACAAACCAGGAAACATGACATTGAACATAACAAAATAAGAACATGAACATGAAACAAAACCAAAATACACATTGATATTGCTCTTGGCTGAATAACTTTCGTAACTTTAATAAAGATTAACCTCATGGCTGGTAAAAATATTTATACCCAGTAAATTTAAGTCACCGGCCATTGGCAGGTGCTAACAACAAGCTAAATCATGTTAGAAACATGCTAATTCATGCTAGCAACATGCTAATTCATGCTACAAATGTGTTAAATCATGTTAATTCATGTTAACAATATGTCAAAAAAAATTGTAGCAGCATGCAAATTCATGCTAGCAAAACATGTTAAATAATGCTATCAACATGCTAATTCATGCTAGCAGAAATGCTAAAACATGTTAGCAACATGTAAAATCATGTTAATGGCACGCAAATTCATGCAAACATGTTAAAACGTGTCAACAACATGGTAAATCATGTTAACAACATGGTAATTCATGCTAGCAGCATACTAAAACATGATAGCAATCATGCTAGTGACATGTTAATTAATTCTATCAACAAATGCTAAATAATGCCAAGCATCATGCTAATACATGATAGCCACGTGTTAAAACATGCTAGCAACACCCTAAACCAAGTTAACAACATGCTAATTAATGTTAACAACATGTTAAAACATGTTAACATCCTGCTATTTCATGTTAAATCATGTTAGCAAAACATGCTAAGTAATGCTACATCATGCTAAATATGTTAGCAATGTGTTAAATCATGTTTTAAAAAAAAGTGTGTTCCCCCACTGTCCCAAACTTCAATTTCAACAATTCAAACTTTAAGCTTGTCAAAGTTATTTCAAACTTCCAGACAAGGCTTTTTCAAGCCAACTTCAAAGTTTGTTTACACACTTTATTAATAGCTATAGTTCCTATTCATTTCCAGCTTTATTCTATACCTTATAATTTGAAAATAGTTTTAGTCAGAGTTATAGTTGCTGGTCAGACTCACAGGGTAAAGCAGGTGAACCCGTGATGCACATACGGGGGCTGAAGAACACCTGTTCTGCCACAGGAAATGCAACCAGTAGCAGGTTTTGTCCCAGTTCTAGTGATCATGTTTTCCCCTAAGCGTTCTCCAGGCTTCTGTAGGTATTTTTGGAAGTGTTATGAAATGGTAATTGTGCATACTGCTCTCTGAAACGAGGGCTGATCAGCAGGAGTCTGTAACAACTGATAAACTTGAGACTTATTGGCACTCAAGCGCGTGAGATTTTAATGACTATTCATTATGTGATCTAGACAAAAGCCCTTTAACTGGGTTTCTCGAGCAATAAGGTTCAGTGAAATTTTACCAAGCCTTTCAGGGACAAACGGTGCACTTTGGTTATCTTTAACCCATAATTCTTTGCTGTTTATTCGGCAGGTTTTATACACAGGAACTGCACGGCTCATGGCTGGAGTGACCCATATCCTCCATATGAGGAGGCCTGCACATTTGAAGATGAACCAGAGTCTGAGACTGTGGTGAATATATTCCCATAATGCATACATATTTTAACATATCATAACATTAGCTGTGTGGAGTGGCTCGGTTTAATGAATGACTTCCAGTGCATGTACGTGTCCTTGAACGTCCCGTGATGACCACTAGTGGTCACTGTGTTTTGTTTTTGCATGTGCATTTGTTTCCTGCTCTTCTTTTAGGATTATTTTAAAACTAAGCAGGTCATTGACTTCTTCATGCTGAAATAAAAAAATAATAATTACACAAAATATACATAGTAGTCATTTGTTTGGCCTTTAAGATCTGGAAGGGTTTTACTATAGGCAGTTTTAATCAAAATCCAAGGTATTGGTTACTGACATATAATGAAATTTAAATCTGCTGGAATAGTTTGATGTGATACAGTTTGTCTATTGATGTCAATGACTTTATTTTTTTCAGACAACTTACTTATCGACTTTGAAACAGCTGTACACTGCAGGATACGCAACATCGCTTATATCACTCATTACTGCTGTTATCATATTCACGTGCTTCAGGTAACACTTATCATTGTTGTGGTATCCAAACGCAATTGTGATACACAAAATGGAATCGGGGTGAATTAAAATATATGTAAATATTAAGTATGCAATCTTCAGAATAACATTACATTATATTATGCATCGTGCTCTGTTGATTACAGGAAGTTCCACTGTACCAGGAACTACATACACATCAATCTGTTCATTTCCTTCATCTTGCGGGCTAGTGCAGTCTTCATCAAAGATGCCGTTCTGTTCTCAGATGAAACTCAGGACCACTGTTTAATGTCCACGGTGAGTGAGAGTGTCTCTGTACGATAAAGAATTCACAGGTTCACTTTCCCTGCAAAAAGTCACTTTGCATACCGTATTTCCTCAAATAAAAGCCTGTAGTCAATTAAACGCCGGGCCTCTGATAGTGGCCGGGGACGTGGCCAGCACAAATGAAGCGGTTCTTCAGAGGTTCTTCACTGGTTCTTTGACTAAGGTGCTATATAGCACCTGTGAAGAACCACTGAAGCACCAAAATTGGTGCTATATAGCACTAAAAAAGGTTCCCCTATGATTACGAGCCAAGAACCATTTTTGGTGCCATATAGAACCTATTTTTTTTTTGAGTGTATGGCCGTTTCTGGAAGCCAGTGATTATAGTTTATAAAGTTATAAATATGGGGATTTTCCTTACAAAACACATCTCTTCACTTCAGAAGGCCTTTATTAACCCCCTGGAATCGTATGGATTACTTTTATAATGGATGGATGCTCTTTTTTGGACTTCAAAATCTCAGTTACTATTCACTCCCATTATATAGCTTGGAAGAGCTAGGATATTTTTTAATATAACTCCAATTGCGTTTGGCTGAAATAAGGGTAACATTTTATTTTACAGTGTCCTTGTTACATGTACTTACCATAGTAATAACAGTAAATTATGCATAATTACATGCAACTAACCCTCAACCAATCCCGAATCCTACCCTTACCCTATATTAAGTACACGTAGGTTAATTATTATTACTCAGTCAGTACTTAAATATATAATTACACTGTAACAATGACACCTTAAAATATAGTGTAACCAGTTATATGCATATAGGATGGCTTGAGGGTGAGTAAATTATGGGATAATTTTCATTTTTGGGTGAACTACCCCTTTAAATTATGAGTTCACTTATATAAAATATTTACTTGTTTTAGAATTATTTATATACAATTAGAGTATTTATGAATACCTTGCTCCTCATTCTGTATCTGTGTGTGTTGTTGTTCACAGATAGCGTGTAAGGCTGCTGTATCCTTCTTCCAGTTCTGCATCCTCACTAATTACTTCTGGCTGCTGGTGGAAGGCATGTACCTGCAGACACTCCTCGCCCTCACGTTCGTCTCGCAGAGGAAGTACTTCTGGTGGTACATTCTAATAGGATGGGGTTGGTACATCCTGAAAAAAAATGGATTCCAGGAGAAAGGCTGTGTGTAATCAGATTAAGAGATGTCTGTGTCACCAGTGTTGGGGAAGTTCATTTTAAAAGTATCAAGTAAAGGAACATGCCACTTGTTTTTGATAATAGGCTCATTTTCCAACTCCCCTAGAGTTAAACAGTTCAGTTTTACCGTTTTCGAATCCATTCAGCCGATCTCCGGGTCTGGCGGTAGCACTTTTAGCATAGCTTAGCATAGATCATTGAATCTGATTAGACCGTTAGCATCTCACTCAAAATAATGAACAAAGAGTTTCCGGAAAGACTGACGGAAATGAAAAGTTGCGATTTTCTAGGCCGATATGGCTAGGAACTATACTCTCATTCCTGCGTAGTAATCAAGGAACTTTGATGCCGTCCCATGAGTGTAGCGGCGCAATGATATTACGCAGCGCCTGAAAATAGTCCCCAGCACGCTCCCTGTGCAAGCAGGTTTCACGTTGATTATGTTGACAGAAGTTAGCCTATTTTCAGGTGCAGCGTAATATCATTGTGCCGCAGCACTCATGGTACGGCTCAAAGTTCCTTGATTATTACGCAGGAATGAGAGTATAGTTCCTAGCCATATCAGCCTAGAAAATCACAAATTTTCATTTTCCGTCGGTCTTAGTGCACGATGTAACTACAGAAGAGTCAAGTTTTAAATAGGAAAAATATCAAAACTCTTTGGTCAGCAAGATGCTAACGGTCTAATCGGATTCAATGATCTATGCTAAGCTATGCTAAAAGTGCTACCGCCAGACCCGGAGATCGGATGAATGGATTCGAAAACGGTAAAACTCAGCTGTTTAACTCTAGGGGAGTTGGAAAATTAGCCTCAAAAAAAGTGCCGTGTTCCTAAAAAGTAGCTATGTTAGTTACTTTTTATGGGAGGTAATGTGTTACGTTACTTTTGTATGAACTTTTCTTACCTGGGCTGGGATTGCTGATTTGGTTTTTAATAACTAACTCAATTACAAAAATTGACTCTTATGACTGTTTTTGTGGTCTAGGGTCACAAATATGTAACAAAACTGGAGGTTGTTTTTCTGTGAATTTGGAAAAAGTATGCATTGTCTGTTTTTTGTAGGTGTCCCATCGGTTGTGCTGATTGTGTGGGTGTTGACAAGACAATTCTTTGATAACAGAGTGTACGTCACATCTTCAACTTTAAAATGATCATGAAACTAAACAAAACTGACCCAATTTACTTTCTTAAAGGGTTAGTTCACCCAAAAATGAAAATTAGCCCATGATTTACTCACCCTCAAGTCATCCTAGGTGTGCATAGCACGAGTCAACTTGCGCTAAAAGAGTAACCTTTTATTCTTTTTCCGTCTGAAAGAAGAATGTCATGTACACCTAGACTTGAGGGTGAGTAAATCATGGGCTAATTTTCTTTTTTGGGTGAACTATCCCTTTAATTCACTTTCCTGGTCTGATTGTGAATGCTTGCAAATACAGTTTAATGTTGTTACAATAAATACATTTCTCATGTTTGCAGATGTTGGGATGACACAGATAATATGAACATCTGGTGGATCATTAAAGGACCGATCACAGCATCACTGTTTGTGAGTTATGATGTTGTTGTATGTCAGATTTTGAGATTGACAACATTTATTCAAACAGATATTTATTCAGAGATATTACCTGAAATATTACCTGCTCTACTGTTATTGTAGCTCTTTCTCTGTCTGACAGGCTAATATCATCATCTTCCTAAATGTGATTCGAATCTTGGTTCAGAAATTGAAAAGTCCTGGAGTTGGTGGCAATGACACAGGCCACTTCATGTGAGTCAAATAATAACGTGCAAGAAGTGCTGAAAATTAACATTTTGCCACAGATGTTAATGGTGGGTGAATAAAAAAAAAAACAGTCATAAATATTTCTTGCCAAGCATTTTGCATTCTTTCTTTTAAATATTTGCTTTTGTCAAACTTAATTGTTGTTTATTTCATTATACTTGCAGCAAACAGCACATAGTTATTAGCACATTTAGTAACTAAAACTACATAATCAGGGCTGTACAGTGCGACATATAGGGGAGACCAGGGACAGTTGTAACCCTTTTTTGCAACTTTTAGCAATACATCAAAAACCATTTATACTGGAATAACCAATTTATTATAAACTTCAATCTGTCAACTGCTGAAACAATGTATTAAAGTGGTTTTATGAAATATGTACAGGTTGCAAAATTGATTTTAATACAGTCTCTCCACTGTTACAACCATCCCAGTGTACAGGGGCGGTTGTAACATGTCTAAAATATGCATAATGAATCAATCATATACTCAAAATGGAAAATATTATGTTATTGTGACTATTCATTTCATGTTTTTAAGTAATGATTACCTTTTTTTCATACTACATGATAAAAACAAATAGGTGAAACCGTCAAATTATAATGCAAGAAAATTATTTAATGGGTAGAACACCTCAAAAAAGTTTAGACATGAACTCAAACATTTTATATATTTATTCTTAAATGCTCTGTTTTGTATTTTATAGCATTTTTTAAAAGCATTTTTTAGAGATGGTAACAGATGTTTTATACATGTACAATTGGTTGGCCTGTGCTACAAAACTTTCAACCTCTGTAGCACCTGTGCTATGTGCAAAAAAAGTTAATGTTAAGTTAAAGTTAATGACATTTTTTTTAAATGCACTCTTAGAAAAGATTCAATGGGATTCTACAGGTGCTGGTCATATAATTAGTCATTACACACAGACTGATATATTTCAAATGTTTATTTCTTTTAATTTTGATGATTATAACTGACAAATAAGGAAAATCCCAAATTCACTATCTCAGAAAAATAGAATATTACTTAAGACCAATACAAAGAAAGGATTTTTAGAAATCTTGGCCAACTGAAAAGTATGAACATGAAAAGTATGAGCATACTTAGTTAGGGCTCCTTTTGCCTGAATTACTGCAGCAATGCGGCGTGGCATGGAGTCGATCAGTCTGTGGCACTGCTCAGGTGTTATGAGAGCCCAGGTTGCTCTGATAGTGGCCTTCAGCTCTTCTGCATTGTTGGGTCTGGCATATCGCATCTTCCTCTTCACAATACCCCATAGATTTTCTATGGAGTTAAGGTCCGGCGAGTTTGCTGGCCAATTAAGAACAGGGATACCATGGTCCTTAAACCAGGTACTGGTTGCTTTGACACTGTGCAGGTGCCAAGTCCTGTTGGAAAATGAAATCTGCATCTCCATAAAGTTGGTCAGCAGTAGGAAGCATGAAGTGTTCTTAAACTTCCTGGTATACGGCTGCGTTGACCTTGGACCTCAGAAAACACAGTGGACCAACACCAGCAGATGACATGGCACCCCAAACCATCACTGACTGTGGAAGCTTTACACTGGACCTCAAGCAACGTGGATTGTGTGCTTCTCCTCTCTTCCTCTAGACTCTGGGACCCTGATTTCCAAAAGAAATGCAAAATTGACTTTCATCAGAGAACATAACACAGCAGCAGTCCAGTCCTTTTTGTCTTTAGCCCAGGCGAGACGCTTCTGACGCTGTCTGTTGTTGAAGAGTGGCTTGACACAAGGAATGCGACAGCTGAAACCCATGTCTTGCATAGGTTTGTGCGTAGTGGTTCTTGAAGCACTGACTCCAGCTGCAGTCCACCTTTTGTGAATCTCCCCCACATTTTTGAATGGGTTTTGTTTCACAATCCTCTCCAGGGTGCGGTTATCCCTATTGCTTGTATGCTTTTTTCTACTACATCTTTTCCTTCCCTTCGCCTCTCTATTAATGTGCTTGGACACAGAGCTCTGTGAACAGCCAGCCTTTTTTGCAATGACCTTTTGTGTCTTGCCCTCCTTGTGCAAGGTGTCAATGGTCGTCTTTTGGACAACTGTCAAGTCAGCAGTCTTCCCCATGATTGTGTAGCCTACAGAACTAGACTGAGAGACCATTTAAAGGCCTTTGCAGGTGTTTTGAGTTCATTAGCTGATTAGAGTGTGGCACCAACTGTCTTCAATATTGAACCTTTTCACAATATTCTAATTTTCTGAGATACTGAATTTGGGATTTTCCTTAGTTGTCAGTTATAATCTTCAAAATTAAAAAAAATACACATTTGAAATATATCAGTCTGTGTGTAATGAATTAATAATATACAAGTTTCACACCAGCAACAGTATATACGTAGAACTCTATAGGGTTTTAAAGAACTTTATGCCAAAAAGTTTCTATTTAAGAAGATATGTCATAAATGATTGCATAATACTGTCATGTTTATTGGGTTATTTCAAATGTTTCTAGTGATAAAGTATGTTTACAAGCTGTTTTATAAAACTGAATCAAAACAGAAAATTAACAAAAAGGAAAACTAAATCCATTAAAAAAAACCATGATGAACACTAAAAGGTAAACATATTATGTATGCTGTTCCAGATGAAACCAGGGGCCTATACCATGAAGCCGGTTTAGCTGGCTAGCCAGATATGTTTAAGCTTAGTTTGTGCCAATCCTGGGTTTTAGGCACCATTAAAGTGGTTTGGCTTTTAGCCGTGTTCATCTCCATAGTAACTTACTCTCCACGGCTAACCTGCTCCAGGGCAGGTTATGTTCTGGATAAGACATCTCAAACTGAAATATATTACCCTTATATATTTTAGTTAATCAATCATTAATAGGCACTTAGTTAAAATTAATATTAATAGCCTATATAAAGGTCATACAAATAAGCTTTAAAATCAATAAATAAAGCTATAAATGACTACATGTGATCTTAAATGTTCAATTCTCTCTATATATCAACTAAACTATCTTCATAACTTTTACTTGCATTGACGTATAAGATATTTCTTTAAGTTATCCTCTTTCATAGACAGCTCTTTTCTTCCTGTCTATTTGTTTAAATTCTTAATATTTTTCTATCATGTAATATTCTGCAGAAGAGAGAAATGAATCTCAGTTTCACTGATCCACAGCATGTGATTGGCTGTTCACTACTGATGTCACAGCTAAACTCCTAAATTCAGGATCAAAGCCTGAGTTGACAGAGAAAGCTGATGATCAGCATCATGGGACCAACAAAGCCTGAATAGATTGGTTTGGTTTTGTCAACTCTAAACTAATCCTGTAACCCTGAGTTTGTTAAACTACCATCATGGTACAGGCCCCAGTTTAGAATCAAACAGATGGCATGTGTTAATGTGAGTGAAATGCATATCTTCATTTCGCTGCAAAATGTCTGTTCATTAGAACACGCTGCCAGGTCGTGCTTCATGCATGAAAAAATATTTAGCTTGACAGTTCACGCAAAGGTGAGTTTCTGTTTTAGGCCCCATTGTGTCTTAATACCTGTACCTCCTGATAATTCAATGTTTATGCAAAGACGAAGAGAAATTGCATTTAGCCCATTATCCAGAGGCTTATTCGTTTCTGAAAGTGCAGATCTGTCTTTCAAATTTGATTATGTGCCGTTTAACTTCATACTGGCACTGGGCTTGACCTTGCAACCCGAGAATTTATGAACGCAATAACTTTAGGTTATTCTCTATATCAAAATAAAGGGACGAGGCCTGGTTGATTTGTGTTAGTAGTGTGTTGAAACTCGCGGTTACACTCTAAAAAAAAGCTTCTATATGGCACTAAAAGTGGTTATTTGCTCTTAATCATAGGGGAACCTTTTTAAGTGCTGTATAGCACCAATTTTGGTTCTTCAGTGGTTATTTTGCTGAGGTGCTATATAGCACCACTGACTAAGGTGCTATATAGCACCGCTACCATATACATAATATGTTAAGATATGGTGCTATATAGCACCAAAAGTGGTTCCTCTATGATTACGACGAAGAACCACTTTTTGTACCATATAGAACCTTTTTTTTTTTTAGAGTGTATGGTAAGGGCCGTGATACTTCCCAAACACTGGTCTAGCCGTCCAATCAAAGCACATTGCGCTTTTCAAAAGGAGGGGCTTCATAGAGACAGGAACTAAACAGAGCGTTACTGACAGACTGGGAAGAGAAGAGCTGCAACAATGTCAAACATGTGAGTTTTCCAAGCATGAAAACCTATTCTAGTAGACTCCAAAATCAAGACTTTGTAAAAAAGACCATAATATGGCCTCTTAAAATTAAACTTCGCTTTAATTCATGTTACAAAACATGTACTGTTTATACTTGAATAGGTAGCTACTGTTCTTAAAGGTCCCGTTTTTGCTGTTTTTTTGAAGCTTTGATTGTGTTTACAGTGTGCAATATAACGTGTTCATGTTTCGCGTGTAAAAAAACGCAGTATTTTTCACACAATTTACTTATCTGTATACCGCTGTTTTCACTGTCCTAAAAACGGCCTGATTATTTCCTCGTTCTATGAAGTCCCTCCTTCAGAAATACGTAACGAGTTCTGATTGTGCCAGCGGTTCCCGTGTTGTGATTCGACAGCAGCTTAGCGCACGTTGCCCGGAAAAACGCAACACTTCCTCTTCTCCAAGTGGGAGAGCAGCAAGACCACGCCCCCTTTTTTGCATATTCTTGTGGGCGGAGGTTAGTCAACAAACTGTTCTACTGATGTCATTAAAGCAGGATGTACCAGGATGTAGTCCAAACCGGCCGTTCGCTGTAGGCTTTGAAAGGGAACTTCTGTTGAATAAAATATCTCGCTTGGCATTGAACTTTGAGCTTTATAATTTTACAGGTATTATTTATGCTCTAACAGCAGCATTACACACTAACTAAAGTTTGAAAAATGGGATCACGAAGAACAGGACCTTTAAAGCTGCAGTACGTAAGTTTAGCCTCTTTGTCGCTATCTCTGTTTGAAGCCTGCAATTGCGTGGGTTGTGCATCGGCACGGCTCCTCAGCGCGGATTAATCTAATGTGTTGATGAGTAGGCTATGTGTGGCTGTCAGTCACCGCACCGGTGTGGATGTAACTTCAGAATCACAGATTCTACGTCTTGGAAGTACGACCACAAATAAGAATTTTCACTGGAAAATGTCATCTGAACAAGTAACTTGTCAGCCACTTTTGTTCTGACAAACTCAGAAAAAGGGGCAAAAACTACACCGACCAATCATCCCACTTGTACACCGACTGAACAACAATAATGAAGTTAATACTGCTTTTTACTGCAGTTTTTTATATTCAGTAATATTCTTCAAAATTAGATACTAATACCACATTACTGTCATGGATATTCTGTATAATATTCATCAATCAAAGTAGCTCAGATGGAAAAACGCTGCCCTTGCAAAGCGCTCTCAAGCGCCACCAGCTGGCCGTTTTCAGAAGAGCACCAGGCGTTTTTTAGCTGGCTAAAAATGCTTTGATGGACACATGATAATTTAATATGTATTGCAAGGCATATGGTCAATTACTATTATACTGGAGCCAAACCTGAGAAAGAAGTCCACGAGATTCCACAGCGTTCCTGTAAACGTCATTTGCAGTTGTAACTCATGGGCGGGGATTATGCTAATTATGAATGAGCCTGCACGCACGTCCTATTTACGAATGTTTGGAATTCATTAATATACACACGTTTAACTACCGAATCCGTGGAATGCGAAGCGTTTGTGAATCTGGAGGAGAGTTTTTGTAAAGGTCCATTTTACGCGCAAATTTGCTCATATTTTAACGAACGTTTCATGAATGAGGCCCAATGTGTGTATGTAGTGTGTACTAGCGTTACTTGTAGATTTACATTTCTGTTCAGTCTAATCTTTTGCTTTTGACTTCGGGTGAATCTCCAGTTGTCACTGATGATTGTCGTTTGGACCTTTCGGGATTACAATCCAGAAACAATCAAAAATGATACGTTTAATATTCCCAGCTGCTGTGAGAAAAGGCTATAAATGATCTGCCACCTGCAGCATCCTCACATGCGAGCCTTCTTTATTTGTACAGACGTGACGTAATGACACAAAGGCATGCTCGAATTTCAGAAAGCTACCAGTACCACTCAAATTATAACACATTATTAATCGGCTACAGTAAGAGGATCGTTTTGAACTGGTTATGTACTTGCTCAAAAATTTATTTAGGATCATTTTTAACCAAAATCTTTAACTAAAACTAGTTAAGTACTGCAGCTTTAAATGAAATAATTACTGGTATGCTAAAGATGGTACACACTAGATAATGTACGTCTAGTAGTTGTGCTCTGAATTGTTTGTGTGAAGGCATTCAAATTGATTCACGATTATCTGTGATCATCACACAGGAGACTGGCCAAGTCCACCTTGTTTCTGATTCCTCTGTTTGGGATGCACTACACTTTGTTTGCCTTTCTGCCAGAAAACACGGGTGAAATCGTCCGCTTCTACATCGAACTCGGCCTGGGCTCCTTCCAGGTACAGAGGAATTCATTTGTTATGAAGAGATGATCTGCTGAGGATTATTTTACAGATTCAATTATGTGGAAATGTCTTTTATTCCTTCTTCCCCAGGGCTTTGTGGTGGCACTTCTTTATTGTTTTCTCAATGGAGAAGTAAGTATTTGTGGAAAAAATCTATATGGTATTGATATAATATATACAGTACAGACATTTAGAAAATGTCTTAAAGATGTTTATGATTTAGAATGTATGTACTGACTTTTTAAAGATGTTTATCAGATGTCAGCAGAGGCTTTCCATACTCTTTATAAGACATCTTGAAGACGTATATGGGCTATAATACAATATCCTCAATCAGAGACATTCGCATTTGGACGGGATTCGATTTCTCAGAGGACCGTTGAGTTTGCTGAAAAACAGTAGGTCATTTGCCCTGGAATTTTTACTGAGGTTGTGTAAGAAAAACACAGACATGGCAGTTTCAGACAGGATTAAAATCACAAGTATAGCCCTATTTGGACCTTAATTGTTTCTCATGGGGTTGTAAGGTATTTTTAACATTTACAGTCTGTGATTTTATTGCCGTCCGAATCCAGAATGTCAGTGTTTTTCTCCCACCGAAATCGCCGGCTGAATTATCTACTATTTTAAATTAAATTGCCGTCCAAATCCACATCACTGAGTTTACAAGAAGAGATCAATTAAAAATTCACAGTTTAAATCCTTTTTGACCCCTGTCGAGCACCGTACGATAACTGTTGCGGTTTGGGTGCATTTTTTATATCTAGCCTACACTTTTATCACTGAAATGCTGGAAAGTATTTACAAGAACAATATTTCATCACTGCTCAAAAGAGAAGAAAAGCACGTAAATATTTGAAATGGGCCGTTATTATGGCAGCAATTAAATATATAAAAAAAATAACCAAGCAGCTTTATCTTTACCTCATGTAAATAAGAGCCTGCATTAACTTATTTCCAGGTAATTTCCACATTTCTAACATGACATCCATCATTTTGAGATACAATATAAGACCGAAAACTATTTTAACTATAGTGAGTTTTCCTATTTTTAAACAGAAGATTTATATAATCAAATTATGATTAGGATATTGTTTTCCTATTATTAAATCAAATATTTAATAACCTATTCTTATTATTCCAAGCATATGACATTTTATTTTCAGCAGGCAATCATGCGACTGCCCATGTGAGCAGTGCGTTCCTGGGTTTGTCTGATCACAAAACTCGCTCCTCCACCATGAATAAATCGATATCTGAATGCGCAAGTTTTTTCTCTGTGGTGCCATGCAAATGTACTTTTACGGACATCCACATGAGAAACAGTTGTCAGAACAGGGAAACACACATTTCTCTAACCCGTGATTTTCTGTGAAATCTGTCAAAAGTCTGTAAATTTCGACAACAAGTGTCAAATACTATCGACTGGAGGAGCCTTAAATGGTTAGTTCCCCTAAAAATGAAAATTATCCCATAATCTACTCACCCTCAAGCCATCCTAGGTGTATATGACTTTCTTCTTTCAGCCAAACACAATTGGAGTTATATATACACTCACCTAAAGGATTATTAGGAACACCATACTAATACTGTGTTTGACCCCCTTTCGCCTTCAGAACGGCCTTAATTCTACGTGGCATTGATTCAACAAGGTGCTGAAAGCATTCTTTAGAAATGTTGGCCCATATTGATAGGATAGCATCTTGCAGTTGATGGAGATTTGTGGGATGCACATCCAGGGCACGAAGCTCCCGTTCCACCACATCCCAAAGATGCTCTTTTGGGTTGAGATCTGGTGACTGTGGGGGCCATTTTAGTACAGTGAACTCATTGTCATGTTCAAGAAACCAATTTGAAATGATTCGAGCTTTGTGACATGGTGCATTATCCTGCAGGAAGTAGCCATCAGAGGATGGGTACATGGTGGTCATAAAGGGATGAACATGGTCAGAAACAATGCTCAGGTAGGCGGTGGCATTTAAACGATGCTCAATTGGCACTAAGGGGCCTAAAGTGTGCCAAGAAAACATCCCCCACACCATTACACCACCACCACCAGCCTGCACAGTGGTAACAAGGCATGATGGATCCATGTTCTCATTCTGTTTACGCCAAATTCTGACAGAAATTGAGACTCATCAGACCAGGCAACATTTTCACAGTTTTCAACTGTCCAATTTTGGTGAGCTCGTGCAAATTGTAGCCTCTTTTTCCTATTTGTAGTGGAGATGAGTGGTACCCGGTGGGGTCTTCTGCTGTTGTAGCCCATCCGCCTCAAGGTTGTTCGTGTTGTGGCTTCACAAATGCTTTGCTGCATACCTCGGTTGTAACGAGTGGTTATTTCAGTCAAAGTTGCTCTTCTATCAGCTTGAATCAGTCGGCCCATTCTCCTCTGACCTCTAGCATCAACAAGGCATTTTGGCCCACAGGACTGTCGCATACTGGATGTTTTTCCCTTTTCACACCATTCTTTGTAAACCCTAGAAATGGTTGTGCGTGAAAATCCCAGTAACTGAGCAGATTG
The DNA here is from genome assembly GCF_949357685.1 of Gobio gobio. Classification (NCBI taxonomy): domain Eukaryota; kingdom Metazoa; phylum Chordata; class Actinopteri; order Cypriniformes; family Gobionidae; genus Gobio; species Gobio gobio. The sequence continues at coordinate 54,556,632 of NC_137102.1, read as the reverse complement.
TGAAATACTCAGACCGGCCCGTCTGGCACCAACAACCATGCCACGCTCAAAATTGCTTAAATCACCTTTCTTTCCCATTCTGACATTCAGTTTGGAGTTCAGGAGATTGTCTTGACCAGGACCACACCCCTAAATGCATTGAAGCAACTGCCATGTGATTGGTTGATTAGATAATGAGAAATTGAACAGGTGTTCCTAATAATCCTTTAGGTGAGTGTATATAAAACAATTAATCGTGGCTCTTCCAAGCTTTATAATGGGAGTGAATGTGGTACCTTAGATCTTGAAGCCTAAAAAAGTGCATCCATCCATCATAACAGGAATCCATTCAACTCCAGTGGGTTAATAAAGGCCTTCTGAAGTGAAGCCATGTGTTTCTATTAGAAAAATATCCATATTTATAACATTATAAACTATAATCACTGGCTTCCGACCTGATACATGATGTATTGATGAATGTGGAAGCGCAGAAGATAGAGCAAAACAAATCACCGGTCATGAATTACAAGAATTTTTAAAGAGAAGAGCTTGAGAGCTTGATTTCGTTGCCCAGCTCTATTTGTTTGAACTGTGAGATGCGTCTACTCACCTGAGCTTACGCTACTCCTACATCCTACATCATGCTTCGCAATACTTTCTCTCCTCCTTCAGGTACAGGCAGAGTTGAAGCGCAGGTTATGGACGTGGCAGACCCAGACTCATCTGAGCCCCAGTAAAAAGCGCCGGGTCACCGTTACTCAGACCATGATGCATGAGACCGCTCATCCACAGACTGACGTCTGCAGTAGCTCCATCACGTCAGTGTGAACGCACCTGGATGTTGCAAGCGGAACAACATGCTAGAGCCTTCAAGAGCTTCCCGCTCGGCTCTGGAGTGTGGAAGACCGCCGCACGCGAGGAAACAGGACACCGTACCACACTTATCAAGGTCATGGTGAAAATATCAGAGTTATGGATTTGTAAAACTACAACCAGATGTTAGATTTTGTGACACAGCAAGTGTGTGGAGGGTTGATTTGATGGAGGATAATGTGGCCTGTTCCTGAGGCTGGATTTTTTTGGCAAAAGGTTGATTAACATTTGAACCATAGACTGTAAAAAAAAATGGACGTAGTGTCCGTGACGTCCCCCATAGGATTCTGAAGAGCCGTTTTGAAGCGTAAAGTAGGGTCGAGCTGGCCGTTGCCATCTTGTCAGCGCATCATCAATGATGACTAACAGACAGCAGACAAAAGGCTATCCATCTGTCACTCAAAGTGGCCATGCCCTTAATTATGCAGAACTTTAAGGCTTTATATAATGTAAAAGAATGAGTTATAAAAAAATTCACCCCACTCACAGTTGTCATGAAGGGGCAAAATTAGCCGTATAGACCAAAACCACAATTTGTGCCAGGCTGTAAACATGTTTTTATCTACTGTAAAGCTGGGCATTTTAACATGGGGCTCACTGAGATTCTGCTGCCTTCTAGCGGCCAGTCGATGAATTGCAGTTTAAGTCGCTTCCGTATTGGCTTCAAGAGAAACTGGGGGAGGTTGCCGCCTGATTTGAACCTGATTACATCAGTATTTGATTTTGGTATGCATATAAGAATGATTATAAAATGTCAAGCATTTTACATCCTCAGTCCAAGTTTTGAGCTAGATCAGTTTGGTGGCATTATTTTCATTTTTAAGTGATTAATAAGCTATTTATTATTGCTGATGATGTGCTCTAAGGATACCGGTTAGGTTTTTCTTACATGCCAATGCTTTTTTATAGCTGTTTTTTTAACTTAAGAATTATTTTGACACTTTGTACATTGACAGAAACTGATAATAGTGCTTCCCAGCCGCATATAGATGTATTTAGATGGTACTGTGGGATATAAACTTGTCAGTTTGATTTTTAAGTGTACACTTCTGTTCAAAAAATTGGGGTCAGTAAGAGCTTTTGAATGTTTTTGAAAGAAGTGCTCGCCAAGGCTGCATTTATTAGATCAAAATAACAGAAATATTGTGAAATATGAATGTAATTTATGTGATCAAAGCTGAATTTTCAGAGTGTCACATGATCCTTCAGAAATCTAATATGCTGATTTGATGCTCAAGAAACATTTCTGATCAATGTCGAAAACAGTTGAACTGATCGATTTTAAAGTTCATAGTTAATGTATTTAAAATAGAAATCTTTTGTAACATTATAAATGTCTTAACTGTCAATTTTGATCAATTTAATGCATCCTCACTGAATACAAGTATTCATTTCTTTCAAAGAAAATCACACTGACCCCCAACATTTAAATGGTGTTGTACGTCTGCGGACATTACAGCTGAATACCAATAACGCACAATATTAACTGGAGCACTTAGATTGTAAAAAAAGGGAAATGTCAACAGTTATGTTCCACTGAGAAAAATGTTTACAGCTCTACATTAAAAAAGTATTTTAACTTTGTACCCCTTTTCGAGATGCGGACAGTTCATTTTTATGTCTGACTGACATGCTATTTTTAAATCGTTTGGCTTTATATTAAATTTGTATTATATTAAATTACAGCTGACTATTTTAATATTTCATATATTTATGAAAATATTTAAATGTGTCAAGTTTATTTGACTATGCTGGCTGTAGCGTGGCTTATTTTACTGTTACTACTTTGACTATTTTACTTTATAGTTTTTTGCTTTGTAATAAAAAAACATGCATTTGAATTGAGGTGTAGACCTTCCCTACACATTTGTCTTTTTGTCAAATTTAAAGGTGCAGTAAGAGATTTCTGAGAAACACTGTTGATATCTGACATCAACCCAAACAAACACACCCCTCCCTTTATTGACCCGCCCCCAAAATCCACACACAATGCAAGAATGGATGTCTCTTTATCATAGCTGAAGTGAAGCAAAATAATGGTTTGTGAAAATAAAGCGATGATGAACAAACGACAAACGAAGAAAAAAACTGAACATTCAGTACACAAGAGTGCTCCAGACAAACAATGTCACTCAAAACTGTCCTGTTACTAGAGCTGACATTACAACAACAGCATATCTTGGTTATGTGAAACAGCAAAACCAGTGTCACGTATGGAGCAGAAACGACGCAACCTCTGCAACCTCAGGCCTTCCCGCTTAGGTCTCTCCAGCTCTATAAAGCTTTTCAAAAATGAAGGCGGGTCTTAAAGCTCTTACCAGATCATAACCCTTCTCTTTCCAGTGATATTCCTCTGACCTTTCTCTTTTGTAATGTCTCTCAGCCATCTCTCTTTCTACAGTGTTCAAATCTATCTCTTGCTCACTCTCTCCTCCCCCATCACGAATGGACACGCCCCCTACTGCTGATTGGCTCACTCTCTCTCCTCCCCCATCACGAATGGACACGCCCCCTACTGCTGATTGGCTCACTCTCTCTCCTCCCCATCACGAATGGACACGCCCCCTACTGCTGATCGACTCACTCTCCTCCCCATCATGAATAAATACAGCCCCTACTGCTGATTGGCTCAGTCTCTCCTCCCCCATCATGAATGGACAAGCCCCCTACTGCTAATTGGCTCACTCTCTCTCCTCCCCATCATGAATGGACACGCCCCCTACTGCTGATTGGCTCACTCTCTCTCCTCCCCATCACGAATGGACACGCCCCCTACTGCTGATTGGCTCACTCTCTCTCCTCCCCATCACGAATGGACACGCCCCCTACTGCTGATTGGCTCACTCTCTCTCCTCCCCATCACGAATGGACACGCCCCCTACTGCTGATCGGCTCACTCTCTCTCCTCCCCATCATGAATAAACACAGCCCCTTCTGCTGATTGGCTCAGTCTCTCCTCCCCCATCATGAATGGACAAGCCCCCTACTGCTAATTGGCTCACTCTCTCTCCTCCCCATCATGAATGGACACGCCCCCTACTGCTGATTGGCTCACTCTCTCTCCTCCCCATCACGAATGGACACGCCCCCTACTGCTAATTGGCTCACTCTCTCTCCTCCCCATCATGAATGGACACGCCCCCTACTGCTGATTGGCTCACTCTCTCTCCTCCCCATCACGAATGGACACGCCCCCTACTGCTGATTGGCTCACTCTCTCCTCCCCCATCATGAATGTACACGCCCCCTACTGCTGATTGGCTCACTCTCTCTCCTCCCCATCATGAATAAATACAGCCCCCACTGCTGATTGTCTCACTCTCTCCTCCCCCATCATGAATGGACACGCCCCCTAGTGCTGATTGGCTCACTCTCTCCTCACCAATCATGGATGGACATGCCCCCTACTGCTGATTGGCTCACTCTCTCTCCTCCCCATCACGAATGGACACGCCCCCTACTGCTGATTGGCTAACTCTCTCTCCTCCCCCAAAATGAGTGCACATGCCTCCTACTGCTGATTGGCTCACTCTCTCTTCTCCTCCATCACGAGTGGACACACCCCCTTCTGTTGATTGGCTCACTCTCTCTCTTCCCCCATCATGAGTGGACACACCCCCTAATGCTGATTGGCTCACTCTCTCTCCTCCCCATCACGAATGGACACGCCCCCTACTGCTGATTGGCTAACTCTCTCTCCTCCCCCAAAATGAGTGCACATGCCTCCTACTGCTGATTGGCTCACTCTCTCTTCTCCTCCATCACGAGTGGACACACCCCCTTCTGTTGATTGGCTCACTCTCTCTCTTCCCCCATCATGAGTGGACACACCTCCTAATGCTGATTGGCTCACTCTCTTCTCCCCCATCATGAGTGGACACGCCCCCGACTGCTGATCAGCTCACTCTCTCTCCTCCCCATCATGAATAAACACACCCCCTACTGCAGATTGGCTCACTCTCTCCTCCCCCATCATGAGTGGACACGCCCCCTACTGCTGATCGGCTCACTCTCTCTCCTCCCCCATCATGAGTGGACACGCCCCCTACTGCTCATCGGCTCACTCTCTCTCCTCCCCCATCATGAGTGGACACGCCCCTTACTGCTCATCGGCTCACTCTCTCTCCTCCCCCATCATGAGTGGACACGCCCCCTACTGCTCAACGGCTCACTCTCTCTCCTCCCCCATCATGAGTGGACACGCCCCCTACTGCTCATCGGCTCACTCTCTCTCCTCCCCCATCATGAGTGGACACGCCCCCTACTGCTCATCGGCTCACTCTCTCTCCTCCCCCATCATGAGTGGACACGCCCCCTACTGCTCATCGGCTCACTCTCTCTCCTCCCCCATCATGAGTGGACACGCCCCCTACTGCTCATCGGCTCACTCTCTCTCCTCCCCCATCATGAGTGGACACGCCCCCTACTGCTCATCGGCTCACTCTCTCTCCTCCCCCATCATGAGTGGACACGCCCCCTACTGCTCATCGGCTCACTCTCTCTCCTCCCCCATCATGAGTGGACACGCCCCTTACTGCTCATCGGCTCACTCTCTCTCCTCCCCCATCATGAGTGGACACGCCCCCTACTGCTGATTGACTACAAGTGTGTTTTGTTGTTCAATCCGCTTTCAACACAGTGTTTCTAAAATCGCTTACTGTAACTTTAACTAAAATAAAATCAGGGGAGTTTCCCATTTTGCACAGTGCAGTTAATCGCCAACCATATTTATACCATATCTCTCTCACACACACTCAAAGAAGACACATGTATGCGTACATAAAAAAAAAAACACCAGAAACTCCAGAAAGTTGTATGTCAAGAATGGAATTCAGACGCGTACAAAAATGTTCACAGGTCAAACATAGACGTCATCTCTACATCAAAGCAGAAGAAACAGCAGGCAGCTTTACAGAGCAGCTGAATGTACATTACAGTTGTTGTCCGGGCGTTACATTCAGACTGAAATGAGTTAGTTCACAACATGAAGACATCTCAAAGACACAATGAAACTTCAGACCTACGCACAAGAGACAAACCTCGTTCCTCGAATATACAGCGCTCAAATATACAATCAAATAAAAGCGTCATCTACTGGCAGATAGATGCATTACAAGCACAAGAAAACACGCCTGTAACAGCTTTGAGACATGGTCGTTACCTTCTGAGCGCTCACACTCAGAATGACGGCTGGTGTCAAGAACATAGAAAGCAGCAAAATTCTCTTTTTTTTTGTCTTTTTCATGCAGATATATCTAGAAAGAGCCAAAGGGGGAGCTCGGTCCTCCCGTTACTATACCCAAACACATATGAAGCTCTATGTTGTCACATGATCCAAGCAACATCTCTGTTAGGATTTCACAATTTATTTCAACAGACAAGTTCACTATCACTGAGAGCTTGTTCAAGATCATTAATATTTACAGGCTGAAAAATGACGATAAGAAAAAAAAACGAGAAAGGTCAAAGAGTTTTCATCACCGGTGAGCATTCATGGCATATTTTATTTAATGACCCCCCCTCTCGTCTGCCATTGGTCGGCAAACAGTTACAGCCCCGCCCCAAACTAATAATAAAAAGCACACCAAAAAGCCCCTGTTTACACTCAAGCAAAAGCCAGCTACAAATGACTTCCCAGCTAACAACTGTACATTATAAGAATGTTTCCGTAATGTTTCCATTAAGTTATAAAAACGTTATTTCTGAATGTTCTTAGAACGTTCCAGCCTTTCATTATATTAAAGTTCTAAGAATGTTCTTAGAACATTCAAAACATCCAGGGGTTTTTTTCCAGACGTGGTATTAACGTTCTTGTTTGGTTATAAGAACATTATTCAAAACGTTATTAGAACGTTCCAGTCTCTCATTATATTAAAGTTCTTAGAATGTTAATATGATGAAAGAATGGAATGTTCTTTTAATGCTTTTTTAAAAAAATATGAAAAACGTTCTTAAAAATGTTAGTTGTCTCTATTAAGAATAAAACGTATTTTACACCGAAAAATATTACTTTACTTAACTACAATAGTCTCAACCAATAGCGCGAGTTTGGGGCGGGGCTATTTTTGTCCAGCCAATGGACGATGGATGGGGAGACATATTTGTGTTTCTAGTGGAACAAATTACTCGCTTCAACTTTAAAATAACACCTGGGGGGGGGGGGTTGTACATATACATTTTCCACATTCTCTAAAAGAAAGATTTGTACGATCTACACAACCATTACTTTTACTGTACATTTCAATAACCTCAACTCTGCCTCCTATATGATACACCGACGAGCTGCAACAAAAGCATATTGCACTTCAAAATTGGCACGTTCATAAATCACAGAAGTTTTACACACACCGTTGGTACTTCATGTTGACTGCAAGTGTTGGCTAATGTAAAGAGAGAGTGCTGGTACATCCATCATTTACTGTCACATGTGCATCTTGAACTTATACAGAGAATTTACACTCTACAACTTCACAGCGGAGAATAATACTGCACTGGAAATAAACAACACCGTTAGCGGATACTGTTGTCACTTTATACACTGATGCACGTAGTTCCTGTGATCAAACATGTTAAATGGACGTGATAACTAATTATGATTGTCAGTCAGTGGTGATGAAGTAAATTTGGTTGGCTTCATAAATTGACATCAGAGATTGTACTTGTAAAGGGTTGGGGTTAACTGTCTCTCAAGCTTTAAAAGGGTTCAATCCAAAATGTATTCAAATCTGTCATCGTTCGCTCACCGTCATGAAATTTCTCATTTACAAAAATTATGTAGTGACCAAAGAGCACCATTAAAGTATGACTCTGTTTTGGCAGTACAATCAACTTGGATTTTTAAGTAATTTCAACTTAAATTACATTAAAGGAACATGCCGACTTTTTGGGACTTAAGCTTGTTCACCGCATCCCTCAGAGTTAGATAAGTCCGTACATATCATTCTCATCTCCGTGCGTGCCATAATTCTGTCTGACGCACCCACCGCTAGCCTAGCTTAGCACAAAGACTGGAGGTAAATGGCTCCAGCTAGCCTACAGCTCAATAAGTGACAAAATAGGGGTGTCCAAAGTCCGGCCCGGGGATGAATTTCAAACGGCCCACTGCGTGTCTATTAAAATATATTATATGTGGCACGCCACGAATAATATAAGATGTCAATGCAAGGTGGCAGTACTAGATTTTAGGCCAGGGAAACAGCGCCAAAAACCGAACCAAACAGCGCTACTTGTGCTCAGCGCAACTCATGAGCTCTGAGTCTGAACAAATGTGTTTAGCTGCCGAGTGTCTCGATCACGCGCCCACTAAACAGCCCGTGAGAAGATTCATTTAAATCCAGTTGAAACAGCGCTGACTTAATCAACAAGACTAACGTGTAAATCAGCAGAGCCGATTCAGTTAAAATACTTTTCAAACAACAAATCACCATCATTTATCATGTGTTTACTGTGGTAACACTACCTGTAACCGTGGTCATTTGTCAGAAATGTAGGTTAATATCTATTTTTATTTAATTTGTAATGTAGACATGTATTGAATGAGTAATAAAAGCCAAATTGCAGACTATTTTTGTCATAAACTTGTAGTTTTGTGTATTTGTATTTATGTTTATAGACCATAAAGCCATTCTAGATATATAATTTTTTGTTGTTGTTGACTTTTTGCCTTGTGTGCACTGCAAAAAATGCTGTCATTTAGTATTTTTGTCTTGTTTCTAGTATAAATATATCTAAAACTTCTTAAATCAAGATGCATTTACTAGATAAGTTAAATGACATTAGATATTTTTTCTTATTTCCTGGAAAATAAAATGAAATTGAAGTGAGTTTTTGGTTAAAACAAGCAAATATCTGCAAATGGGGTAAGAAAAATAATGTTTCGGTTTGGGAAAGAAACAAGATTATTTTTCTCATCCATTGGCAAATCATTTTGTTTGTTTCAAGCTAAAACTCAAGGAATCAAGCAAAAAAGATGTAATTTTCCTTAGTAAAAGCATCTTGATTTAATCATTTTTTAGATATTTGGACTGGAAAAAAGACAGATATACTAAGAAAAGTATTTTTTGTTGTGTGGTTTTACCTGTGGTGATCTAAATAGAGCACTTATTAAATTTAAATAAGAATAGAGTTCTAACTCAGTAATAATATTTAAACTTCACCCATTAAAACTTTTTGGTTGATGAAAGTTTTACAGATATTGTTAAATATCTATACATTTCCTGTGTCCTATCTCAAGCTACTCTACTGTCAGCTCAAGCTTTTGTCAAATCTGTCATGTTTCCAAGAAACAAAAAAATGTCATATTTATATATATAATAGAAAAGGGACCAGCCCCCGGGTATGTCCACAACATCGAATCTGGCCCCCTTTAAAGTTTGGACACCCCTGGTCTAGAAAATCGCAACTTTTCATTTTCTGCCTTAGTACACGGTATAACTATACACATCACAACATGTAAACAGGAAAATGTTGGCGTTATTTTGTCACTTATTGAGCAGTAGGCTAGCTGGAGCCATTTACCTCCAGTCTTTGTGCTAAGCTAGGCTAGCGGTGGGTGCGTCAGACAGAGTTATGGCATGCACGGAAATGAGAATGGTATGTACGGACTTATCTAACTATACGGGGATACAGTGAATAAGCTAAAGTCCCAAAAAGTCGCCGTGTTCCTTTAAAATGACGTAATAAAATGAGTTGAATCTTGAAAAAAGCAATGTAAAAACATGTGCTGACATAACTTATTAATCGTATCATTTTAACAGTGTATGTTATATAAACATGCAAAAAGGGGTTTGGAACGACATGAAGGTCAGCACATGATGACAGAATCGACATTTTTGGGTGAAATATCCCTTTAACACGTCGCATTCAGATGTTTCCTTTCTCCCACAGTTGAACAGCCCTAAAAAGCATTTATAATGCACCTGATAGAAACGTGATGGCAATGATTTGCACATCTCAAAGCTTTAGAAATGACTATATATGCATTCTAATTCCACATATAAATGAATATAATCCTACCCCTGCGACCTGAACAACTGAATCGGTTCATCTACACTACTAAATGACTAATACTTAACTCAATACAGCATGGCACTGGTTGTTTAGAATAGATCCATCAAAGCTATTTGCGTGACCAACAGGCACTTCAGAATAAATCAGAGGGAATTGTGGGAGTAGCTTCCTCGCTCCGATAATTTTTCGACAATCCTTGATTCGATTATATTGGCTCTGTGTGGTTATAAACCATTCGCGTGACAAGAAGAATACACCGTCTAAAAGCTAAACCGAAACACAAAACCATAACAACATTTACATATAATCTAAATTCATGAGTCATTCATAAGTCTTTATATTATTGACATACTCTGTACTTACGGCTGATTGTAAAAAAATATGTTTTACAATCTCTCTGTGAAGAACACTGACTCAAATACACAGCATTTGAACGAGCAACACGAAGTTCTGTACATTTTCTTTTATAGTGTACTTCTTGATAAACACAGTAGCTTGCAGATAAAACAATACTTAAATAGTCATGTTTTGGCACTTTATGTTATTATTATTTTTTCCTTGATCTTATCATAACACTGAACTGTAACCCGTCTCTCTCTCCGATTAGACACTAACTAATGTTCATAACTAGAAAGCATTGTGCTATTTGTTCGACAGAAATGAAAGGATGGATGTTTCTCCGACTACATTCTATCCACAAACGATTCACATTCTCTATGGCTCATAATGCGATATGAAAAAAATTCACTGGAATTTCTGCTGCGATCTCATTTTGGCGTCTAGGGCAGCGGTTTGAAGCGTACAGCCCCTGCTCTGCATTATTATTGACTGAGAAAGAACATAATATTCTTGTATGCTCGTATTGTTGTTTTCTTATTCGGTTAATTAGAAAGCCTTCAAAAAGTTGCGTTACGGTCAAAAAAGCTTTCTAACCTGAATTGCAAATTTTGTTAGCATGAGCTCGAAACAGTTTTGGCACTATAAATATATCCCTGGACGAATCTTTTCTAACCTATAATGGGCGATGCGATCTGGATCTTGTTTGGAATCTTTAAATACTGTCCAGAGAATTCGTGAATAATAATGAATAGTTCTTCTCTAATTGGGATTGGCCGGCCCTACTGCAGGTGAAGAGGGTGAGTTTAGGGGCGGTCAGGCAGAGGAGTGGACCAATCAGGCGCTCAGGTTGGCAGGTTGAGGTTGACCGTCTCGGCCAGCGGGCTGGACATGCGTATCTGTGAGCTGCTCTTGCTGAGGATGGACAGCTGCGTTCCCCCGTTCACCCCACTGCTCGCTAGCGAAGGGTGACGCTGCTGCTTCAGGTCTACAGCAAAGTACCTGTTCACCGTCCAACTCCTCCATTTCCTCTTTATCTCCGACTGCACCTTTAGGGAGAAACTTGAAAAGGTCATTTTTTAATGTACTCAGCTGTAAAGGTGCACGCGTTCTCCACCAGTCCACACTCTCTCTCATGCTTTGCACCATGTCCTAGCCAGATGTGATGTGACGCGTTTCCGGCATCAATTTTACTATCCTCACGGAAAGGAAAATCCTGCACAAAATCAAATATTTGATGTTTTATGTTTGGACCAATGAGATTTCACTGTGGGCGGGGCTACCTAGAGCAACGCAACACAACATTTCTGTTTGTGTGAATGGGTGGTAAAACACGATTTTACTTTTCTAACTTTAGCTAGTGTGCTAATGTTGCTGTTTGAGCATAAACAACATCTGCAAAGTTACAACGTTCAAAGTTTAAAGCAAAGGGAGATATTTGCTTTTAAAGGGTAACTAAACCCTAAACCAACTTTTTTTAGTTAATGATCTGTAATACTGGGGCTTTATTAATGCTGTTCATTGATTCGAGTAAATATTCTGACATTTGAGTATAAAGTGTTTTAATTCTATAAAATATGGTGTAAAACCGCCAAAGTGCTGCCCTCTTAAGGTTGAACGGTGGCTACTGCAGTTGAATTTTCCTATTGGACGTTGTGGTACATCGTGACGTAGGATGGTACTTCCAACGGCTCACTATCCGCGCCCCTGACACGAGCTCACCACGCCCTCAGAAATGTTTCCCCCAATCAAATGATGAGAACGGCTTCACTCCAGTATGAACTGTCATGTTACATGAAGTAGAAACATTATGAATGAAACTGACTTGACACTTGCTTTAACATTGTAATGAAGAAAATGCGGTTAAATAATGCAGTTGTCAGTACACGTCAGGATTTTCTAGCGATATTATTGCCGCCCGTCATGTGTACAGATAAGTTTCATACACGAGACGCGCTTTAAAACCCTGACACGCAAGTGGTTGCCGCGGTAACGGACATCAATACCGTAACGTGCTGGCGTATATTCTATAGTCTAACTTATTTGAGGAAATCTGTTTATAAGAGCGTTTTATGTGAAGGTAGGAGAATGACCGCTCTGTTGCAAAGCTGGTGTCACTCCAGTCATTCTCCATCTTTGCGACTCGCGAGTCAGACAGCTGTCAATCAATCCGTCACTGCGGGTCTCAGGTGCACACCCTCCGCTCAGCCCCGCCCTCGGTTCGTCCCCTCTGTCTCCGCTGGGCTCTGCCCACTTTTCCAGCATTTTTTAAAAATTGCCAGTGGGTGGAGTTAAGCTCTGAGCAGGGGTTTAGTTACCCTTTAAAGAAATCAATTTCTAAGGACTACAGCAAACGGCCGGTAGGGACTACTAGACATTCCTCCAGGGTTGCTGACATCACCAGTCCCAATATTTACATAAACCCCTCCTCCGAGAATATTAAATAAGGGGGGGCGAGGCCATTTTTTACTGATGTGAGGAAGAGTTGTTGTGGTATATAGTAGGCTGGAGTGTTGTTGCCGTAATGCCGACGAAACGCTGTTATTTTCATCCGGATTGCACGTCCACTTTGTTCAGCCTTCCAAGGGACGGGGGAGTTTGGGATCAATGGTTAAAATTTATTTTTAACTCGGTCCCTCATAATTATTATCCAAATCTCGCTCTCTGTGCTGCACATTTCACGGAGGAAAGCTTCCACAATCGTCGCGAGTTCAATGCAGGATTCGCACAACGGCTTGTCCTGATAGATGGATTTAAAAACAGAAGTTGTTTACGGGCCACAACCTGTAAGTATGATTTATGTTTCGTAGATGTGTTTTCCTTTTAATAGTTTGTATTGTTAATTGTACGTTGTAGCAATGACGTAAACAAATGACAACGCTGTTTGGCTCTGCAAACCAGTTTGTTAAATGCTCATTCATACTTAACGTTATCCGACAAACACCTAACGTTACAAACTTTTTAAAAATCTCAACAGCGAACTTGGAATTAGTGTAAATGATTCTTTGATTAGAGCTTTTATGTATTGTTTATCTACAGGCATGCTAAACATGGTTCTGTTTGATTTGGCTACTATAGTAAAGCCAATGTTTAGTGTTCGTTTTGGGTTAATAGTTCTTGCGACAGATATTTGGCTATAATCGTTCTAAAAATACAAAAGTAACAGTGCCTTTCAGTAGCGATCACTATAGATCCGCAGTCTTTACTCTTGAGGACTGAACAAGTTGAACAGGTTCTGCTCGATCATCTTCACTAAAATGTTCTGGGTCCGATTCGGGCTCAAATTGGTATGTTTTTATTGACGTCATTGTTTCTAATTCTACCAAAGCACAGTCTACCGGTAAAGGTAAGGGGCGTGACGTTTCCAACAAACGTGCACTAGGCGGTTAGCGAATCACAGCACACTGGGCCAGCTAACCAATCTGAGCCCATTGCATATTTTTGAGGGACCGACTTCATAGAACCCGGAAACCATCAGACCGTTTTTACAAGGAGGGACAAAGCAGTTTAGAATAAAAGTAAAATATATGAAAAAAAAATCATTTTAAAAACGAAGCATGAACACATGTTACAGTGCACCCCACAAACACAATCAAGCCTTCGAAATAATGTGTTTTACCACCCCTTTAACATGGAAGAAATTAATCGCGTGTCACTTTATGGCATCATGTCTGGTTAGGATATGGTGTTTTTCATTCCATGGCAGTGACTAAAAATATTTGTTTATGCAGTAATATTGGAAAATTATTGTGGAAATGTATTGTTTTCTAAGCAAAAACTTGATTGCATGCATTTGAGAATTTCAAAACAAAAGCGCTTACCTCTCCATTCAGAAAGCAGTACAGCACGCCCACCACAAACCCCTGCGGAGATAATATTCATATTTAGCAAGGATCCATTCATTGATTAAAAGTGACAGTAAAGTTACAAAAGATTTCTATTTCAAATAAAGCTGCTCTTACGAACTTTCTGTTTATCAAAATGTATCGTAGTTTCCACAAAAATAATAAGCAGCACAACTGTTTTCAACATTGATAATAATTATTATTTCTTTAGCATTAAATCAGCATATTAGCATGATTTCTGAAGGATCATGTGCCACTGAAGACTGGAGTAATGATCAGTGTTGGGGAAAGTTACTTTGAAAAGTAATGCATTACAATATTGCATTACTCCCTTAAAAAGTAACTAATTGAGTTACTTAGTTACTTTTTAAGAAAAGTAATGCGTTACGTTACTTTTGCGTTACTTTTGCGTTACTTTTGCGTTACTTTTTCTCACCTGGGCTGGGCTTGCTTTTTAGTTTTGTTTTTTAATAGCAAAAAAAGTCATTTTTTGTGCAAATGTAAAGACCTCTTCATACCAAAATTGAAATAATAGGCCTCAGGCTGAGGTATAAATGTGCTGCCATTCTGGATAATGGAAGAATAGGACGCAGGAGAAAAACGTTTTACCAATAAAAACAAAAAATCTAGTAATTTTTGCTCATTGAAAAAGTAACTCAGATATTTTGTTGTAAATTTGAAAAGTAATGCGCTACTTTACTAGTTACTTGAAAAAGTAATATTATTACGTAACTCAAGTTACTTGTAATGCGTTTCCCCCAACACTGGTAATGATGCTGAAAATTCAGCTTTGATCACAGGAATAAATTATTTGAACATATATTTAAATGGAAAACCGATATTTTAAATTGTAACAATATTTAAAAAATCTTACTGGAGGAGATAATGATGAGAAACGGTTAGAGATTAGGAGGAAACTGCGGCTTTAGTCAAGCTTTTATACAAACAAAAGGCTATTGGCTGTTTTAAAAAAGGGGTAGAGCAGTTCGATACGTCCCACTCTGTCTTCCTGTTTCAGGGGAAATTACTTCAGGGGAAATTCTGGATTTTCCTAAACCACAAAAGCTTAGATTCTGAGCAAAGAAATGGCATAATATCAATGGGATTGCACCTATGATGCAGCTCACTAAGGTTTGAAACAGAGAAATAGTCTCCAAGGAGGTGTTTCTAAAATACAGTTCTAAAGTTGCTACTATAAAAGCAGATGTTTAGTACCTGGAAGGAGCCCAAGCCCAGCTCAAAGACCAGTCGCTCCCGCTTGCTGAAATCCTCCGGGGAGAAGGCAAACACAGTGTAGTGGATTCCAAACAGAGGGATGAGGAGCAGGGTGGACCGCGCCAGCCGCCTGTCAACACACACACATACAGCGCTTCAGACAGATGATTGAATCTCTCACTATGTCAACACACAGTTACTGTAATACACTGGAGATCAAAGCCATCCACAACAATCCTGCTCCATAGGAAAGAAGGTCTCTCTAATATATCTATAGTTTCTCCTAGACAGCAAAGACAATAAATAGAGACCTGATTCTCAGATGTTTTTCCTGAGCAAAAGACCCCCAATGGTAATATAAACTGACACGTTACTCCTCAGAAGAGCAGTATAATAAGTATACTTATTAATTTTATTTTATTTTTCATTGTCACGTTTCAGACCAAAGATGATGAAGGAGATTCAAATAGAAGTGTTTTTACTTAAAAGAAGTAAACCCAGTTAATCCACAGATGCGAGACAGCATGCAAAACAAACACAAGAACATACCAGAACATGAATGTGAACTAAAGAGGAACTTAAAAAAAAAAAAAGATAATGAGCTGAATACATATAGGTGTACTTGTTAAACGAATTTCCATGAGAACTCACTAGTGGCGGGAAACTAGAACAAAGGAAACTGAAGAGACACAAACAAAAAAATCCATGAAAATGAAACTAAAGCTGAACTGAACATAATGGAGACGGAATGCCCATCTCTGAAAAGGCGTAGCCTCATGCTGTAAAAGACTGACAGAGGGGTAGGGAGTCGGATGAGGGGCTAGCGAAGAACCAGACCTAAGCCGGAGGGCACAGGGGCGGAACAGACGGTGGAACGACCCCTGGAGGAGCTCATGGTGGACACAGCCATGGAAGGCGATGGCAGGAGGACGCAGGTGGAAGCCCAGAGCACAGGTGGTACACAGGCCCATTGCGGAATCGATGGTGGGAGGAGCCAGGGTGGAGTTAGCGTCATGACCACCAGTGATGGAGCTGAGAGATCTGGAGACCCGGGGGAGGCGGAGACGGTGACAGGATAGGGCAACACTGTAGGATTTAGAGGCTTAGGCGGAGCCGCAGCGACAAGCCAATGAGGTGGAGCAGGTGGACTCCAGTGACTCAGATGCAACCGAGGTACAAAGCGGATCTGGAGGGAAGTTGGAACCTGACAGAGCTGAAAAGGTGGAAGGACGAAGCACAGCAAGAGGCCAGGAATTATTTGCCGCAGGCAATGCGACATCTGACCAAGGTGAAGCCGGAGGGACGAGGGAGCCCGGTGGAGCCATGAGGACGACGGTCCTAGGTGAAGCCAACTGATCGATGGACCTAGGTGGAGTTACGGGAATGGTGGCCTGAATTGAAGCAAAGCCAGTCTTGTTCCAACAGTGGAGCCTAGGGACAGAAAGACGCCAGTGAAGGTGGGGCAGAAGGAGCGACTGATATGGGGAGAGGGAGGCAGGGTGGGTGTATTATCCCCAGCAATGAAGTCTTGTGATGATGGGTTTGGGCTGGGCAGGGCCAGCAGCGATGAAGGCTTTGGGCTGGACTGGACCATCAAGGATGAAGTCTTAGAGCTGGACAGGTCCAGAGGCGATGAAGGCGATGAAGGCGTTGGGCTGGATTGGACCAGCAGCAAATTAAGGTTTTGGGCTGGACAAGAGCAACTGTGATGAATTCTTAGATCTGGGCAGGACCAGCGGCGATGAAGGCTTTGGGCTGGGAGGAATCAGCTGACGAAGGCTGTCCTCATCCCAAAACTCCTCTCTATTTCCCTCCGGCTCAGATGTGGAAGTCGGCACAAACACCTGTCCGTGGTACTAACCGTGGAAAACTAAACTAAAGCTTAACTGAACATAATAGTAACACTATGTATGTCAACAACTATTTCATTTTGTGTTTCCTTACAAAATATAGGAAGAACTGAGCATCTGAGATTAAAAGTCAATATTACAATAAAACAACTGAGAGCTTAACTATGCATCATAGAGTTTTGAAAAAGCAAAGCATCAACAAATGTCTTTTTTGTCAACTACTCAATAATGAATTTAGTTCTTAGCAAACATTTATATCTAGACTAAATGTTTCACAAAGTTTTGGCAGCTGTATTGGGATAATGGTTTAAGCTATTTTGCACTGGTTGAGCTGGTAGACCATTTTGGATCAGCAGCAAGTGAGCTACCATGTTTCAAAAACCAGCAGGACCACCTTAAGATGGTATGTAGTTAAATACGGGTTTTTATCATAGGTCATTATTAACCATAACTACTTGGCTGATTAACAGTTGTGGTATAGCTCACCTTGTATAAACCAGATTGGACCAGCCTGAACCTCAAGTTCCAAAACACAGATGCAACTTTAAGCTGGATTTTCCAGCAGGTAAAAGTCTTGTTGCTCAAACAGTAAAGCATGGCACTAGCAACGCCAGGGGCATGGATTTGATTCCCAGGTGAAGGCAACTGATAGAAATATATGTATAAAAATAGGAATGCAATATACTGTAAATAGTTTTGGATAGAAGCATCTGCCAAACATGTAAATGTAATAAAACTACAGAAAAGACCACAAAAACGATCAGCGGCGATTATTCACAGCCATTTTTCTTCCATGAAGATTTTAAAACAAAAATGCACATTTGTTGGCCAACACAGACTCAGACACACACACACACACACACGCACACACTCACACAAACACAAACACACACACTTACAGCGTGATGGTAGAAAGCTCTGACATCCTGCACGAATGCTGGGCGGCCTGTGTGGGCTCACTGAAGCATTTCTGTGCACAGCTGCTAAACACGACAAAGACAACAAACACTCTTTAGGACAGAACACACGCGCACACACAAACACGCATGCACACACACACACTCATAAAACTGACCGCACACAACAGACCTCAACACAGAGAGACCTCAAGGACATTTCATAGCTCAAGCACAATACTGTTCCATGCAAATACAATATATAGGGTTTCAAAAGCTTCAAAAATCAAGCAAAAGCACCATAAATGTGGTCCTTCTTGTGCACTAGATTATTTAAACCCCAAACATACATTAAAGTCACTCTCAATAGACTTCTGGGTGACTTCCCTTAGCTCAAACAGTAGCGCATGGCGCTAGGTAACTCCAAGGTAATGGGTTCGATTCCCAGGGAAAGCAAGAACGGATAAAATGTATACCTTCACTGCAATGTGAATCGCTTTGGATAAAAGTGTCTGCCAAATGCGTAAATGTAAATGTTAAGGGACTATTTTCACAGACGGGGCTTAAAGGTGCTCTAAGCGATGTCACACGTTTTTTAGGCCAAAACATTTTTTGTCACATACAGCAAACATCTCCTCACTATCCGCTAGCTGCCTGTCCCCTGAACACGCTGTAAAAAAAACGTGGTCTCTGTAGTCACCACAAGCTCCACAAACGGCAACAAAAACAAACATGGGCAGTCTGGGGCCCGTTCTTCGTACCTCGCTTAATACATCTAAGATGATTTGACAGATCCCAGATCTTTTAATCGTGATAACTGATCTCTGGCTAATTTGGTTCTTCAAACGAATTTGCGGATTGGATTAAAATATCTGGATTAAATGATCTAAGATTACTGAGCGTTCTTTCTTTCCCTGAAGAGGGCAGATGCATCGATACTCAAAACCACGATCAGTAATGCAGCGATTGGCTGGCGTCAAGACAGCAACGTAATGACGTCATATAATTAAAAAAGCCATCTGGCAAAAAACTTGACAAATTACACAAAAAACCCCCACAAATTTCTGAACCTTTATAAGGAAACAGCCAAACGACCAAACCAACATAAAAGTTATAATAGATACATTTTTTTTTACATGATTACCAATTATTTATGTTCACGATTTTATACAGTATTTGTACACCCTTTACATTTTTATTTCAAATGTTGTAATTTAATTTTTAATTCAATTTGAAGCAGATTTGTAACGTGACAGTTATTCAAGTTTCTTATGGGTCAAGATCAAATTATCCTCTCTTGCGCTGCATCAAGCAACTCCCATAATATCCGTCATCACTTAATGCGCGGCTCAGATTAACTGTACAACATGTGTGTAAACCAATAAAAATAAAATTATATAAAGTAATTATTCCATCACAAATAAATCGCTCAATCAAGTGGCTGTGTCTATAGTATTATACTCAACATTATACATTCTCATATACATATACAATATAACATTTTTATATTATTTAAAATTATTATTATTGCCCCTGGTTCAGTAATTCACTCTTGTAATAAAGTAGCAGTGGCTGGGACAGATTTTAATTATCACCTCAAGATGCAATCTAATCCTGTTTACATGAAATAAGCTGCTCCCGAGCAGGTTTAAGCTTACGGACCTGTTACTATGACAGCAAGCCCAGGATGAGCTTCGAAGAACCAAACAATCCGAGATCATGCCAAATCGTCAACAATCAAATCCAGCTAACTGAGTTAGCGAGGTACGAAGCACGGGCCCCTGGACAACGGAACATAATAAACAGTGCTCCAGCCAATAACCGACAATAATGATTTGGGGGTGGAGGTTTGGGGTTAGTGCGCGTGCACATGAATTGTGTGCGTAGAAGAGAGAAGCATGAAAAGGGAAGTTCGAATTATATGATTTTGATATGGCCGACACACGACCAAAGAGACGACGTTCTGATGAACAACTTGCAATGAAAAGGGAAAAGGAGAAGGAACGCGCAAAATCCCAAATTTACATCGGAAAAGCCTTCGAAAGGTGGCGAGAACTCCGGCGGCAGAAAGGCTTCCAATTAGGAAGCATGGAGGGGAGGCGGAGGAGGAGGAGGAGGAGGAGGGAGGGTCTAGCTAGCCTCTGTTTTGTTTGACAACACTTCGAACGTCAACAAGAAGTTACTCCACCCAGGATCGCTTAGAGCACCTTTAAATTTAAGAAAGGATTAGGCCTAAGTTCAATTAGGGGTGTGCGATATTGACAAAAACAGAAAGCTCGATATTTTCTGGGATTTTCTCGATAACGTTAATTAGACGATATTTTGCTCAGTGTGTTATTGTGCTGGTACTTTGGCAGGTTTAGGGCTGCCATGGTCAGCTGACTCCTAAAGTGTATGATATTCTTCATATTCTGTGTGGTGGTCAGTTCAATCATCTTTACCTTGATAAATTAATTTTGTACATCTTTTGTGTCAGTTTCATAAATGTAATAAAAATGTTTTATAATAAGACACAATAGGGCTGTTACCAATTAAATAACTATCAACAAAATTAATCTTTGCAGTGCAGAGGAAACAGAAGCTGCATCTGAAGTGGCATTTAGATCATTTACACAGACTGTTTGCTGTTTGATCATTTACGCAGCTCAGAAGAGACAAATGAATAACCTACAGTTATGCATAAATAATGTTTTGATGTTTAAAACTTAAAATGTTGAATACTATTGATATTTGAAATTATTTAAAACATGAAAAGATACGTTAACTGTGAACTTAAAAGCGCCAGTATAGGTGGCAGAAAGTCACGTTTAACGAGTGAGTCATTGAGATTCAAACAATTCATTCAAAGAGCTGATTCATTCAAGGAACGAAGCTTTTGACTATCTTAATCTATATCAGTGTTTCCCAACCTTTTTTCGGTCATGGCACCCTTTGAAAATGTTCTCCATTTTGTGGCACCCCCTTGCGTATGTTATGCAAGGGGTGTAACGGTACAGTTTGCTCACGGTTCGGTTTGTACCACGGTTTTAAATTCACGGTTTCGCACACACAAACATGCATTCACACACACTCATAAAACTGACCGCACACAACAGACCTCAACACAGAGAGACCTCAAGGATATTTCATAGCTTTCGGTACGGTTCAGTATTTGCTATGTTCAGAGAAAAAAGGACTACTGTCAAATAAAAATAAAGAAAATAATAAGAATAAATAATTTAAATACAAGCAGCAGCACAAATAAATACTATTGAGCAAAGATAGGCCTACTAATAAAATAAACTGAAATGCTTTTCAGGTTTTTCAGGTACGTCTAACATTAGTTTTCAGGTACAGAAATTGATCAAATGTAAAATAACATTGCATATTTGAGTGCATAAATTAAAGATTAATCCTATTAAACTTACAAAAGCTATTCAATCAAGAGCAGTGAGTGATGTCCTTGTCTTTTGTTGTTTGAAATTAAACAGACAGCTGTAAAGGCTACTGCCCCTTTAAGATCTAATGCTCGGATATGCGTCGTCTTTCTCGACTATTAAGTTTACTTAAGGCATATACAGACTATGGGCCCTATCTTGCACCCAGCGCAATTGACTTTGTACACCGACGCATGTGTCATTCCTATTTTGCACCCGCGCAAAGCGCGCTTTTCCCTCCACAGAAGCACGCCGCTAAACTAGTGAATGAACTTGCGCTACCTGGGCGGTTCAGCGCAAAAAAGGAGGCGTGTTCCGGCGCAAACAATCCCTGGTGCTATTTTGCTGTTCCATTAAACAATTGCGCCACTGACCAGAAAAAACCTAGTCTAAAGTCAGTGGCGCGTTGCCCGTTGTTCATTATGCTATTTTAAGGGCGCATGCTTGACCATAATGTATAGCGTGCACAACGCGCATACACTTTGCTCATGTAATCTACACAGATGCAACAGTTATTTTTGCAAATCATAAATTGTTACACTAAAAAAATATTAACACATGAGATGACGGAAATCATTGTGGTGTGCCACGAAGATGTGAAAAAATAGGCATAAATCTAGCTTACAAATGATTCAGGCTAATTGTAATAATTAAGGATAAGACCTGTTTGCCCAATAGTGGCAAGACATATATGTATATAAGGACATCTGACAAATTGGTTTGTCCGTCAAGAACCAGGAAAAAAAATCGACTGAAAAACTGAAAAAACTGAAAGAAAAAAAAGACTGTGAAATCACCTTTACCATAATGTACAACATTACAACTTCACTTCTCTGTCTTTCACTGCTCTACAAGAACATCAGTCTCCTCGGCTGTGAACCGCTCCTGGCGTGCGCCTGGTAAATACGCCATAATAATAGCAATCCATAATGGAACTTGCGCACCTGCTTTTAAAGGGAATGTTGGATGACGCTCGGATTGGTTTATTCACGTTACGCCCAAACCACACCTATGAATAATGAAGCTACTTCAGACCAACCCATTTTAGATTTGCGCCGGGCGCAAGAGCCATTTATCCCGCCGGGAAAATAGCAACAGCGCCGAGACCCGCCCACAAAGTTACTTGCGGTTCGCGCTTTGACACTTGCGTTTCAGATCGTTAAAATAGGGCCCCTTGTCTGCTAGAATACTCATCAAGATGGACATGTTGACATACTTTTTGTGTGAGTTTGTCCGTTCAAGAGCAAGACTTGAAAGAGAACTCCATATTGGCGCGCTGTGAGACGTGTGCGAGCTCTCGGATGAGCGCACAGAGACACATTTTCTCACAGCGCGCGACTTCTCATTCACGTCTTCTGGCACTACACCCGGGTGATGACGGCGAAAATGACTGGTCATATTCGAACATACAGCAGCACTCGAATGCATTGAACAAAGTTTACAAAGAGAGAATAAAAAATAAAAAAAATTATATATATATAGGATTTTAAGGACTTTTACACGGCACCCCTGCTCTCGTCACACGGCACCCCGGTTGGGAAACACTGATCTATATTAGTCATTGATTCATTGATTCAATTGATTCGTTCAAAAAGCTGATTCATTCAGTTTGAAAACACAGCACAGAGACGCAAATACAGTGCTGTGTCTTTGTTTTGAACTATTTTTCGGTGGCAAAATAGAGCAAAAACAGGCAATATGGAAGTCTAAACTGTAAGTCACTTAATATTAACTTCTTGTTTAGTAAACTTGCATAAAACCAATATCACATTTGAAAAACTGCAATCTTTGTGTGATATCTTATTAACTATATTATATGATATAAATATAGCACGCAGTGAAAGCGTGTACTCTAATGCGCACCCGCACTAGTCTAATCAACAAAACTACATAACGTAGTGTGTGTGCACTCTCTGGGTGTGTGTGAGGGATATACTCGATAATGTCAGATCGCACATCGTTAAAACAACAATTACGATATTATCGCAGGCGATATATATCGCACACCCCTAAGTTCAATAAGGACATTTAAGTATCTTCTATAAAATGCCTTCGAAAAAACATTTACTGGTGTGAATCTTGAGACAAAACAATGGCACTGATATATTTTAAGATATGTCAGTGCAAGTTGCATTTAGTTAAAACATGCATTTTAGGTTGGGACTAGCTTAAGACTTGTCTGTGAAACCGGGGGAAGTCTTCATACCCATACCCAATAGATGGGTTATCCAGAAAATAAAACAGTCATTGTATTTTATTTATCACTGACCGCCTCAGTCAACACAACAATGATTCCTCCTGGATTCTCCCCTGGAATCAGCACACAACTAAATTACAGAACATTAAAAACTACAACCGTTCTAACAACAAATTCGTTCACACATTCTATTATTACGCCTGTATGCATGCAAAATGCTACAGATTACACTATCAACACTGAAATGATTTAAACTGAATAATGACTGTTTAATATTGTCTTTATAAAGCTGCATTGAATCATTATTTTCCCGTTATCACTGTAAAGCTGCTTTGAAACGATCTGTATTGTATAAAGCGCTATATAAATAAAGGTTAAAAAACCTGTTACAATCTCATTTCAACCACCGCGTTCATCATGAGATACTCCATATCGACCAATCAGACACAACACATCAAAGTACGCTGTTTCCATGGTGATTGAGGCACGGGTACTCACAGGTAGATGCTGGACTCTTTCCCGCCGATGTCTGGAGACTGCAGCTTCTGCACCAGGATTATGATGATTCCAATGAAGAGGACAAAATTAATCTGAAAGCAAATGCATGCATTTATTATGGTATTCATGTTTTATTTATCCATGATTTCGATTTTTTTATTCACATTTCTTGGCTTACCATGATTGATGCCACAACAGGTCCCTTGATCACCCACCAGAGGGCAGTATTATCATTCATGTCCCAGCAACTGCAGAAATACAATTGATTTAAGAAACTTCGTGGCTATTGGTCGGTTCGGTCACATGATTTAGCAGCTCAGAATCCAGAATGATATGCTGCATGCTTTTTGAAGAAAATAGCTTTCAGTATGTGCCAGATGCCCTGCTTCATTTGCATAAATGCACAATGTTTGACAGTGCACACTTAATGGAAAAAAGTCACACAATGCAATGTGCTCAAATCAAAATTGACCTTAGTTATATTCGTATCCCTGTAAAGCCTGGCATATGAAACTATAGTTAGAAAATCATATTCCAGTTTATTGAACATTTAGACAAAAAAATCTGCTAACACTTTATTAAAAGGTGACATCGTTTCTACATGTAGTTACTATAGTAAAAACAGTCAATAATGCATATTTACAAGTAACCTTACACCAAAACCCTACATAACTCAATGTAGTTAATTAATATTACTTATTTGAGTGAGTACAATGTAACTATGCCATCTTAAAATAGTGTTACCAAAAATCTAAATTATATTTTTGAGTATCATATTTGATACACCATGACTCATATAATGAGAATATGGAGCTCATGATCGAGGAAGGAAAAACACCCCAATTTTATTCAAACTGAGCAAAAATATGCCATTTTGGTGCAGATGCTGATATTTATATAGCCAAAAAGTAAGATGAAAATCTGGTAAATTAATAAGATCTTTCTAACGTGTCAAAATGCATTTAAATATCAGTCATAACTATATCCCCAAATAATATGTCTTAGTATGATGGTATTTAAATACTTAGTTTATGATCAAACCTGTATTTTTTATCGTAATGCAATGCAATACAACGACTGAGAGATTAAAGTTGGGGTAAGCAGCATTTAAAAAATGCTTTAGAAAAGTGTCTCGGGCCGAGTACCAAAACAAACTTATAGCCAATCAGCAGTTAGGGGCGTGTCTACTAATGACAAGGGGGAAGAGAGCGCTCAGTGCACGTCATTATTCAAAAGACACGACACAGGACGGACATTAGCCGAGCGACGACAGAAATAGAGAGATGGCAGATAAAAAAAACAAATGTGGAAAATGTCTGTGGAACAAAAGAAGGCTTACGAGAAGTTAAGGCCTGTACACACCGTGACGAATATCGCGCGCGCTGGCGATGCGCAGAGTGAACGTGCACATTCAGTAGATAACGCTCCCGGTACACACTGCGGCACTTTACGTTTCTGACACTCGCTTGTCACACTGAAGAAGAAGAGAGACAGTATTTACGTGCTTGCCAAAACCATTAACACACTTTTTACTAACTGGCAAGCAGCATTAGCAGCTCATCTTCTTCTTTGTCTACTTACTACTTCTTCGTCGTATCAATGTGTGCTCGGCAAGACCGTTTTGTGCTTGAGCGCCACCAAGTCGTGTTTTACTGTCACTACGTGAACAAAAGCGCCGATCTCATTGGTCGGCCAGTTTTTAATGCACCACGTCAAAATATATATATATTTTTTAAATTAGGCTTTTACGCCTGGCATTTTGGTGTGCACGTCGGTGTGCACGCTCACATTGGCGCCCTTTGTTTAGTCACGAGGCGTTAAACGTCGGCGATAAACGCGCGCGAAAATCGTCCTGGTGTGAACAGGCCTTTAGACTGGTCCTACCAGACTCTCGTACATTTCATTTGTACAGAGAGTCTGGCCACTCTCCATTGACAAGTGTTTACTTCCTTGAAGGCGGGTACTCTGTACAACTATTGGATCTGCCCAGAGCCACTCTGGATCTGCCATAACCAATCGCTAACGTTTGGTCGTGACGTATGTCATCTCAAACTAGCGCACGACATCATCGTCATCGTTCTCAGCCACTCCCTCTGTTCGCTGATTGGACCGGTTAAAATTTGACCGGAGAAAACCAGAGAATATATCGCAATCCCAGACGGAGTACTGAAGGAAAATGAAAATTGAGCAGAAGTACGTAGGAGGGCGGAGCCAGGCTAGCAAGAAGTAGGACCCGTGTAAATATTGGATCAGCTTTCCAACGCTGGAGAGAACTCGAGGAGCGAAGGCAGAGTTTGCTTTATTTCTTCTCGACAGACGAGTAACATTGGTTTACTTTTGTTTCACAGAACTAATATATGCTGGCTTTTGCTTGAATATGCTTGTGTGTCATGTTTGCTTGCTTGTCTATTTGCGATCGTATTGTCATTCGCTTCAGCGATGATAAAGACCCATTCACTTCCACACCGTATAAGCCTGGAGCGTCTCTAAACCTCCGCACGGTCTGTTTCAAGCGTCAGCTCGCAGTGTGTCCGAAAAGTACGATAATAAACTCCTAATATACACTCACCTAAAGGATTATTAGGAACACCTGTTCAACTTCTCATTAATGCAATTATCTAATCAACCAATCACATGGCAGTTGCTTCAATGCATTTAGGGGTGTGGTCCTGGTCAAGACAATCTCCTGAACTCCAAACTGAATGTCAGAATGGGAAAGAAAGGTGATTTAAGCCATTTTGAGCGTGGCATGGTTGTTGGTGCCAGACGGGCCGGTCTGAGTATTTCACAATCTGCTCAGTTAATGGGATTTTCACGCAAAACCATTTCTAGGGTTTACAAAGAATGGTGTGAAAAGGGAAAAACATCCAGTATGCGGCAGTCCTGTGGGCGAAAATGCCTTGTTGATGCTAGAGGTCAGAGGAGAATGGGACTGATTCAAGCTGATAGAAGAGCAACTTTGACTGAAATAACCACTAATTACAACCGAGGTATGCAGCAAAGCATTTGTGAAGCTACAACACGCACAACCTTGAGGCGGATGGGCTACAACAGCAGAAGACCCCACCGGGTACCACTCATCTCCACTACAAATAGGAAAAAGAGGCTACAATTTGCACGAGCTCACCAAAATTGGACAGTTGAAGACTGGAAAAATGTTGCCTGGTCTGATAAGTCTCGATTTCTGTTCAGATGGTAGAGTCAGAATTTGGCGTAAACAGAATGAGAACATAGATCCATCATGCCTTGTTACCACTGTGCAGGCTGGTGGTGGTGGTGTAATGGTGTGGGGGATGTTTTCTTGGCACACTTTAGGCCCCTTAGTGCCAATCCGGCATTGTTTAAATGCCACGGCCTACCTGAGCATTGTTTCTGACCATGTCCATCCCTTTATGACCACCATGTACCCATCCTCTGATGGCTACTTCCAGCAGGATAATGCACCATGTCACAAAGCTCGAATCATTTCAAAATGGTTTCTTGAACATGACAATGAGTTCACTGTACTAAAATGGCCCCCACAGTCACCAGATCTCAACCCAATAGAGCATCTTTGGGATGTGGTGGAACGGGAGCTTCGTGCCCTGGATGTGCCATCCCACAAATCTCCATCAACTGCAAGATGCTATCCTATCAATATGGGCCAACATTTCTAAAGAATGCTTGAAGCACCTTGTTGAATCAATGCCACGTAGAATTAAGGCAGTTCTGAAGGCGAAAGGGGATCAAACACAGTATTAGTATGGTGTTCCTAATAATCCTTTAGGTGAGTGTATATGTTTGTTTCCTTTGGTTCCTCTTTTCGTGATCGATA
This sequence comes from Gobio gobio, assembly GCF_949357685.1. Taxonomy (NCBI): domain Eukaryota; kingdom Metazoa; phylum Chordata; class Actinopteri; order Cypriniformes; family Gobionidae; genus Gobio; species Gobio gobio. The sequence goes on along the minus strand of NC_137102.1, from coordinate 54,528,704 downwards.
TAACCCTCTAATCTTGTCATCATTGTAATATGTTCATTAGTTGGACTGTCGTGCTCGTGCTATCGAGTTGTTCATGAGAACTGTGTTTGTGTTTTTGGGATGCAAGGGATGACTTTTCCACTCTGGATTACCATAGTAACACACATTGCTTTCACTTATTGATGACATCATACCCTCGGACGGGTGGCACAACAGATTTCGCCATAGTTGTTGCCTGGGTTACATCTGTGTGGGACAGAGCTATCAAAATAGGGGCGTGTTTGTTTTGGTGATTTGAAATCAACATCGGTTACCATAAAGCACTTACCCCACCTTCCTCAAAAGCCTTTTAACATGATTTAAAAAAGAATAATGTACTGATAATCAAGTGAACCTAAGTTGCTTCAGTCCATTTAGTGTTCAACTTGAAATATTAAATGCAAAAGGTATAAAAATCTGTATTTCTCTGCATTTTTTTAAGCAAAGTTTTGATCGTGATTAAAAATTTGCATATCAGATATGATACAGCCCTTATGGGGTTAATACATGTCTTATTGTGCATGATTGTATCACATTACAGAAGTAGAATGAGTTGCACTATTACATGTTAACCATGTTCAACTCATTTTTTATGCAAAACTGGATTAAAAACATATGCTTTTCTGAGATAATAACCATATGGCACTTGCTGAATTAAACATGCTACACAGTGAGGTTATGTAAGAAAGTAGCACAATCTCATTTAAAACATTTATTGTTGTATACTGCATACAGTTATTGTTTTAAATAGTATGCAGTATACAGTATATGATGTGCAATGATCATTACACTAGCATTCCTTTCCAAACATAGACTCATTGTGAGTAGTGACACTGAATGCTAATAGTGTAGTTCAGTGCCAGCATCTGCGTAGGTATCAAAGCGACAATTACAGTATATCACTTTTTTGTTTATGCGGCATTTCACGTACCCAGAATCATCAAAATGAAGACGCAGAACAGCCCATATGGTCACACAAATGGTGGGCGTTCCTGAAAGCGTGAGAAGAAAAGGAAATTTGTCAGACCTCAAAGCTGTTCTCTAATGCATTTAGACCATCAATATTAATGCATTACATATGCCAGCACAACAAATAACATCATAAAGAGCCAGTGGCCAGTTAATACAGACGCTGCACTCCATTTCCTTCCGTATCTATGAGTGTGACATATAATCAATCACGTAACAATCAGTTTTCGCATGATGCATCGCTGTGACATACCCCAGCCGATGATGGTGTACCAGTAGAAGTAGCGTCTCTCGGGGAAGAAGGTTTCCACCAGCAGTGTGAAGAGATAGAGACCTTCGATGAAGAGCCAGAAGTAGTTTGACATCACACAGTAATGGAAGAAGACCATCACTGCCTTACACCCCACCTGAACACAGAGAAACACATTCAGATTTGCATAGAAACAAGTGGATCCCTGTTAGAAATCCATCAGACGACTCCGTTATGGCACGCTTTTCAGTGTCCTGTAACCGGAAATGTATAGCATAATCAAAACACCCTGTAAATACACAGCAAAATCTCAGACTACACTGATAACTTCATCAATTATCAAAACCGATGGTTTCAAGGTAGTCACATACTAACTATCCATGTTAAATGAAAGTAATACTGCAGCAATTCCCACAAACAACGATACGATACGATACGATACGATACGATACTACTTTATTGTCTTATTGGTCTGATATCTGGGTGAAAAGACACCACAATTACTAAAAAAATAAAACATTACATTTGCAACAATTAAATTGGCAGAAAACACATACTTTCAGTTAAAAACGAACCTAGAATTCAAAATAATAAGCATTAATAGGGACAGAAAAAATTAATTTCCTAAAGCACAAACATTAAAATAATGTTGGGAAATAATTGTATACAGCATATTCACCATTTGTGAAATGAATACATATAGAAAGCTTTAAAACTTTATTTTTGTATTATTTTTTAAGTCATCATTTTAATATTGCATACTTTTGATCTATTTGCTATTTGCAATTTACTATTTTTAATAGTAAATACAATTTTTAATAGTAAATCATTGTATACAGTACTGTATAATCAGTTTGTTCTTATCATATCAAAATTATCATATTAAATACAATTAGAAAATGTTACAAATATTTCGTAAATACAGGTTTTATTTATCAGATGCTCTCATATTTATTTTGTCCAATTTTTGTAATGTTTTTGTTGTCATCATTTTAATATTGTATAATTTTAATATGCTTGCTATTTACAATGTTTTACTATTTTTAATATACAATTTTTAATAGTAAATCATTGTATACTGTATATTCAGTTTGTGAAATTATCATATTAAATACAATTAGAAAATGTTACAAATATTTCGTAAATACAGGTTTTATTTATCAGATGCCCTCATATTTATTTTGTTAATTTTTTTAAATGTTTTTGTTGTCATAATTGTAATATTGTATCATTTTAATATGCTTTCTATTTACAATGTTTAACTATTTTTAATAGTAAATAATTTTTTATAGTAAATAATTGTATACAGTACATTCACAGTTTGTGAAATAAAAGTATTACATACAATTAGAAAATGTAAAAAAAAAAATGAAATACAGTTTTATTTATCATATGCTCTCATGTTTATTTTGTTTCATTTTTGTAATGTTTTTACATTGACTCATAATTAAGTCATACTATTAATATTGTACAATTTTGATCTGTTTACTATTTGCTATTTTCTGTTTTTCGTAGTGTGATTTTTGGCGAATTGTATTAAAACCAGCAAACATCAAAAAAATTATTAATTATAATAATACAATATGTAACTCGCAACAATAAAAATATGTATATTTTCACCTATTCTATTAATAAGTGAAATTTCAATATTTTGACCACTACTGTAGGTAGATTAGTATGAATTAGCGATTAGCTGATTATCAAAGGCTTCCTTGGGTCAAATAAGTCGGTAAAGCTGGTTTTTAGAACATAAGAGCTGATTTGTTGCTTGTTTAAAGTGCTCTACCAGGTCATGTATCTGATCAAACAAGCCCAATGATCAGCTATAAGCAACTGGATCAGTGATGCATTCTTTCGTCTGACAGATGGCATGTACCCTGTACATTTCCATTGACGATATCTAGCCCGCTATGTATCAGAACACCCTGAAGTATTTAACCATGTTCATCAATTACCCTCTGATCCAATTCAAAGCTAAGTGATGTCATTACCATGGCCTCTGATTGGCTGGGGGAAAGAGCTCAGAGCCCTCATTCAGGTGTATAATGAGAGCGTGCACGTTTTTTTAAGCTATTCATATGCTAATACAGAAATAATGGAATATTTCCAGAGCTCGCTGAACTCGGCTTCATGATAATTACAGCTGTTTGTCAGGCACAGATGGGGGAAACAGAACATGTTGCTGCAGAACGTGGGCTTGAACATAAACGGATCGAGTTATTATTAGTCTGTGGATTTCACATGCAAATGGCATCCAGGCAAACGCTAACAATTCAGTCTCATATTCATACGTCTCCGTTTGTGGGCGATGTGCTGTCAAAGTAAAGCTTATAGAGACACCGAAACCAAAATTTAAGTTTTAATTTAGCAGAAAAAATGTTGACACGGAAATAACGTTTATTTAATAAATCGATTACTTCATTAAATTGCTTTAATCATCATCACTCAAATAAATACTGGGTTGTTTATAAACAATTAAATTGCTCATAAGCAGTTTTTATATAATTATAGTTCTACTCTAGACTTTGAGCTTGGTCTGGTGATAGCCAGACAAGTTCTACTCCAATTCATAGTTGAAATGTTGTATTGACAATATTTTTGTTCTCCGTGATTAATTTAGTCCAAAACCAAAAGTGTTTGTAGCAACTCAATGTAATAACTGTGCATAATGTGAAACGGCACATAATGTAATCATCTTACATTATTATTATAATAATAAAATGTTCATAATGTAATAATATTCTCAAAATGTAATAAAAAATCTTGAGCTCATAATGTAATAACAATTTTACATTATGAGAAATATTACATATTTACCAACTCACCAAAAACACATTTTCATTATTGTAATAGATAAAAACATTTAAAAAAAATGATTACCTTAAATCCAGTCTTAAATTACCTGCGAAATGCAACAGATTTAAATATTCATGCTATTATTATTATTATTATTATTATTATTATTATTATTATTATTAATAAACAAAGCATTGGTATTCCTTTACAGTACATTTTAAAAATCTAAATCCAGTCTTAACCTGCCTACAAAATCCACCAGATTACTGATACTACTACTAGACTAGTACGACTACTACTAGTAGTAGTAATAGTAGTAGTAGTAGTTAAAAAGTGCAAAAGTTCTGATTTTATGTATTTATCTGGATTTCGATTTTTCTAAATGTACTGTGAGACAATACTAATATTTGTATGTTTTAAAAGCCATTACAATAATGAATATATGACATGCTTTGGTGAGTTTATAATGTAATACTTTTCTCATAATGTAAAAATTGTTATTACATTATGAACATTTTATTATAAAAAAAAATTACATTATGTGCAGTTATTAAATTATGAGTTGCTACAGTGTTCAATAACAGGGGTTAAGCAAAAAAGAAATTAGTCGCTGGTGATGTGCTCTCAACCTTATGTAAAATAAAAAGGCTTCATTGTGTATTAGTGAACATAATTTTAAACAGATTTGTCACAGTACTCATTAGCATTAAAAACAATGGCAGATGTGCATAACTCACAGTATGAACAAAGCAGTGGTCGCTTTCCTCCTCTGCGTACAAAACCCCATCTTTAATGAACACAGAGATGGCTCTCAGGATGAAGGACACAAACAGGTTCATGTGGATGAAGTTCCTGGTGCAGTGAAGCTTCCTGTTGACAGACGTTCAAACGAAGGATTACGCCATTATAGGAGATTGAAATTCTAATGTGTTTGGGTGGGCAGCTGAGGGTCTGTATCAATGACCGTGTAAACACTCATCAGTTGTTCTTTGAAGCCCTTTGCATCTTACCCTAATTTACATTATACATAGGTTCTCCAGATCACTCTATTTGGTTTCAGGGTACTTTAAAGCACCGCTACAAAGACGGATTTCTAAAAAACTAAATAAAACAAAGTACTTTGTGTAACTCAAAAAGCTTCTTCAATTGAATCAGGCTGAAAAAGCCTTTTAATAGGAAAACAGTATTTTTGAAATTTATGGGTACAAGAAAAATATCTGGGTGATAATACCAGAGGTGGACAGTAACTAAGTACATTTACTTGAGTACTGTACTTAAGTACACTTTTTGAGTATCTGTACTTTCCTTGAGTAGTATTTTTTTCTGGAAACTTATGACTTTTACTTCACTACATTTGAAAGACAAATATCATACTTTTTACTCCACTACATTTCTATCAAGGCCCTCGAAGTAGAAAGTCGTAGCCGTTTCGAAAAATAGTGGATGATTTGTTTTCTTCTTTAAAACGTGATTTTTTTTTTTTGCAGAAAGCCTATGAGTAATCACTCTTGTAGGATCACATGAAGTTCAATGATTTCCAAGTATTTTTTGAACACTAATCCATTGATGGCAAAATAGAAGGCGGCAGCTCCCAGACGCAGTGCGCGGAACCATAGTCATACTTAAAAGGTAAAATTCAGAAGAGCAGACGTGGATAAGTCTGAAAAAGTGCGACAACACGAAAATGCACACAGAAAGCTGCCTCTCAGATGCCAGACCACAAGTACTGAATTTTAGTCTATTGAATCTACTTATTATACTCAATTAAAACTAGACTAAAACTAAAACAATTCAGATGCCTAAAATGTTATAGTCAAAAGACTATGACTAAAACTAAATCAAAATTTTCTGTCAAAATTAACACTGGTATGAAATATGGTTGGTCAAATTATTTTTATAGATTTACCCGCCAAGTTGCCATAGCCTTGTTGATAGAGCGCTAACGCATAACGTTCGACAATGATGTTAGTTAGCATGCAAAAACGTAGTTGGGCTAATAATGTTAAATTAAGTCCTTTCAGAAATGTTTTTTTTTTACATAATCCTGTCAAATAAACACAATGTAGAAAGCTTTTTTTTCTAGTATGACTTTGATTTTGATAAGAGCTTTGTAACTTTTAAGCAAGTATTTAAAAGAGTTCAAGGTATACTAGCATGTCAGATGGAGCATTACTGGCTTAAACCACCATGATGGGACAGCGTGCATTCATACAACAATGCAACAATAATAAAAATGCGTTTACTTTTACTTTTGATACTTAAGTACTTTTTCAAAAGCAAGTACTTCTGTACTTTTACTTAAGTAAAACTCTATCTTTACAACGTTCACTTGTAATGCAGTAATATTTAACCAATAGTACTTGTACTTTTACTCAAGTAAGGGAGTTGTGTACTTTGTCCACCTCTGGATAATACACGCCAAAAAGAAAAGAAGAAATTATATTTTGCATGAAGAACATGCTGCCTGTATTTTTAAGATATTATGGTAAAAAAATATATATATATATTTGACATTCATTGTGTACTTTAAAGTTTGACCAGTATATACATGTTTTAGAAATATTGTTAACATTTAGATTTACACCGATCAGGTATAACATTGACCACCTTCCTAATATTGTGTTGGTCCCTCTTTTGCTGCCAAAACAGCCCTGACAAACATGTGATTCATCAGACCAGGCCACCTTCTTCCATTGCTCCGTGGTCCAGTTCTGATGCTCACATGCCCACTGTTGGTGCTTTCGGCGTTGGACAGGGGTCAGCATGGGCACCCTGACTGGTCTGTGGTTATGCAGCCCCATATGCAACAAACTGCGATGCTCTGTGTATTCTGACACCTTTCTATCAGAACCAGCATTAACTTCTTGAGCAATATGAGCTACAGTAGCTCGTCTGTTTGATCGGACCACACAGGCCAGCCTTCGCTCCCCACGTGCATAATGAGCCTTGGCCGCCCATGACCCTGTCGCCGGTTCACCACTGTTCCTTCCTCGGACCACTTTTGATAGATACTGACCACTGCAGACCGGGAACACCCCACAAGAGCTGCAGTTTTGGAGATGCTCTGACCCAGTCGTCTAGCCATCACAATTTGGCCCTTGTCAAACTCGCTCAAATCCTTACGCTTGCCCATTTTTCCTGCTTCTAACACATCAACTTTGAGGACAAAATGTTCCCTTGCTGCCTGATATATCCCACCCACTAACAGGTGCCGTGATGAAGAGATAATCAGTGGTCATAATGTTATGCCTAATCGGTGTATATGGACATTAAACATATTTTGCTTTAGGAAAAATAAATAAATATTTTGCTTTTGACAATAAATAAAGTAATGGATTTTAAATTATTTATTTCAATAAATAATAAATCACATGCCATTAAGTTTCTACAAAGCTGTTTTGATATCTAAATCAATTTCCTTTAATTTACACATACTGTATATGACCAGAGGTTAAAATGCGCTGAATTGTTGAAGACAATTCTGGACAAATATGGCATGTTCTCGTGAGATTCACCCTAAAAGCCCTTTGCAAGCAGGTTGGATAATTCTCCACTGAATCTTCCTCAAGTGACCAGCACAAAATTACATTCTCCAGAGAAGCAGCATATTATGAAAAGGTCAATGTTGTCTGATGACACTGACCTGAACCGGCACAGAATGACCATGGCTGTGGTCAGAGACACCAGAGACGTGCTGTAGCCCACCGTATAGAGAGCCTTCACAGACGCGTAGTACATGTCCTTGGGAAGGGAAGAGAAAAACAAAATGACATTTGTTTAGCAGCCATTTTGCAAAGGTTATTGTTTTCTTCCATTCCTTTAAGTAGAATACAGAGCATGCACAGTCCTGGAGTGACTATTTTCCACAAATTAGATGAAAAATAAAGATTAAAATTATGAAATTACCACAACTTTAAACAACGGGGGTCTCTTATAACCCTAAATAACTATACTGGTTATGACCATGATCCAAATGGTTTCTATCAATTCAGTCAGAGGAGATACTCACAGGCTTGGTTTCGTTGTAACCTATCATACAGGCATCAACATAGTGCGGAAACGGTTCGGACCAACCGAACTCCGTACAGTTTCTGCTGATCTTGCCAAGCCCTGAAAAGCAGTCAGGCAACAGCCAGAACAACCATAAATCAAATGTGTTTCCCGCTTTAAAAGTACTGGAAGCAACTGCTGCAATTTGCTGCTTTCAGCAGAACTGCGAGAACAAAAGAGTACATACATCACACCACATACATTTATATTGACTCATGATCTCACATATAGACTAATGTTCGCTGTTTCAGTCCGATGTTATGCCTGATTCAACAGTGTTGCTGTTTTTCACCATAAATAAGGACAACAACATTCAAAAGTTTGATGAGAAAATACAGTTTTGAATTGTAATAATATTTAACAATATTAATGTGTCTACAGTATTTTTTATCAAATAAATGCAGCTCTGTTGAGTATAAGAGACTTCATTTTACAGTAATATATATACCGGTGTGTGTGTGTCTATATATATATATATATATATACACACTATATATATATATATACACAGTTGTGGTCAGAGATATAGGCACCCCTGGTAAATATGATCAAAGATGGCTGTCAAAATTAAATCTGCGATGTTTATCCATTTGATATTGTATTTAAAAATGTGCAAAAATGTTGCCTTTCATTGAAGTAAAAGAATTGAGAGTGGGGGGTAAATCACATTATGAAATAATTTATTTTCTCCAAAACAGGTTGGTCGTAATTATTGGCACCTTTTTATTAAATGCTTTTTGAAACCTCCTTTTGCCAAGAGAACAGCTCTGAGTCTTCTCCTATAATACCTGATGAGTTTGGAGAACACCTGACAAGAGATCAGAGACCATTCCTCCATACAGAATCTCTCCAGAACCTTCAGATTCCCAGATCCATGTTGGTGCTTCTCCTCTTCAGTTCAGCCCACTCATTTTCTATAGGGTTCAGGTCAAGCTTCATTTTGTGTTCAGTGACACATTTGTGTGTTGATTTTGGTTTTGGGTTGTTGTCCTGATGGAAGATCCAACCACGGCACATTGTAAGATTTCTAGCAGAAGCACTCAGGTTTAGATTTTTTTATCTGTTGGTATTTGCTAGAATCCATGATAGCATGAATCTGAACAAGATGTCCAGGACCTCCAGCTAAAAAATAGGCCCACAACATTAAAGATCCAGCTGTATTTTTAACCGTGGGAATGGGGTACTTTTACCCGTTTGCCCCAAACACATCTGGTGGGGTTTCTGCCAAAAAGCTCTTTTTATAGACAAATATTAATGGGAATATACCTATATATGAGATATTTTACTCATAAAATTTTTTTAGGGGTGCCAATAATGATGGCCAACATGTTTTGGAGAAAATAATTTATTTCATAATGTGATTTACCCCCGACTTTCAAATCTTTTTCTTCAATGAAAGGTTAGGTTTTTGCACATTTTTTTAAATAAAAGATCAAAAGGATAAACATTGCAGACTTATTTTTACATATTTACCAGGGGTGCCAATAATTCTGACCACAACTATATGTGTGTATATATATATATATGGTAACACTTTACAATAAGGTTGTATTAGTTAACATTAGTTAATGCATTAGTTAACACAAAATAACCATGAACAACACCTCTGTTCAGCATTAGTTCATCTTTGTTAGCGTGTTAATAAAAATCCAGCTGTTCATGGTTTGTTTGTTCATGTTAGTTCACGGTGCTTTAACTAATGTTAACAAGATTTTAATAATGCATTAGTAAATGTTGAAATTAACATTAACAACGATTAATAAATTCTTTATTAGTGCAGTTTATTATTAGTTCATGTTAACTAATGTAGTTTACTATTGCTAACTAATGAACCTTATTGTAAACTGTTACCATATATATATATATATATATATATATATAATCAGAAACCAAACAAACACAGGAAGGAAAAAAAAGACAAAAAAGTCACAATCAGAACATTACTGTACATTTCTGCAAAGTTGTTTTGCCATCTAAATCAATAGTTTAGTATTATTAAGTATGACAATCTATCGGTAGGAAAAATACAGTTCAATCAAATTATTAATCTATACAATGCTATAGCAAAGGACCAAGGTTCCAAAATCCTTCAGTAACATTTTACAATAAGGTTCCATAAGTTAACATGAGTTAATGCATTAACTAACAATAAGCAAAACATCTGTTGGAGTATTTATTCATCTTCTTGCAGTATTTATTCAATACTTTGTACTTGTAAGAATGGGTTTTCGAATACATACGAAGCAACAATATATATAAAAAAAAATGTCATCATGTATAAATGTCTCTCACCCTCCTCTGGACTCATGAAATCAAAGAGCTCCGGACAGCTGACCTCCACGACCTCACCGACCTCGGCTGGCTGCCAGCAGGTCAGATTGTCCCACTCCCACGGACACTCTGAAAACAACACAACAATTATCACATTAGCAGCACACCTTCCATCTGACAGGAGCTAGTTCTTTTCGATGTGTTGGGACTGTTTTCACCAGAGATTTGAGGCCTCTTTGAAAAAAGTTTGGCATAAATCTCATTACAATGTTTGCAACAGTATTACTGTACCATGTATTGTTTTCGACATGAACCATGGTATTATCTGAACGACCCTAGAGTACCATGAAAATAGCATGGTAATATATATATGCACTATAATAATAATTCAAAAGCAAATTGAAAACACTTTACAATAAGGTCTCATTTGTTAATATTCATCAATGTACTAACTAACACGAACTAACAGTTTACAACAGATGTTTTACAACATTTATTAATCTCTGTCAATGTTAGTTAAAAAAATACAATTGTTCATTGTTTGTACATGTTAGTTCACACTGCATTAACTAATGTTAACAAATTATACCTTATTATAATTCAATACCGGTAACAGTTTCCAGTAAAGTTTCATTCATTGTGGTAATGCCTATCGCGATAATACCTGTACCACAACAGAACTTTTGTCATAGAGCAGCACTGAAAACAACCTCTTTTGCATATAAAACAAAGTCTTCCTGAAAACACCAATGCCAAATTACATCTGGACTCCTGACATTATAACAGATGTCTCTGTTTCAGTCTAAATTATACTGAAGCCTTTCTAAGATTAGCCCTTGACGGGACGCCAAGGTGAAAGTGAATGTGACCAGCAGGGGGCATCAGCGCGGGTTCCTGTGACTCACCGCCTGCCTGAGGACATGAACATGATCAATATGTGATATGGATCCAAATCCATCACATTCAGAACTGCATTTGACTCCTCGTTTCCCTCAGCTCATTACAGAAATGATTCTAGAATTAATTACAGAAATGCCTCTCACTCATTCTGGTGGCAACAAGCGGATGCAGTCCAAGCAAAAGATGAACGAAAGAACATGGAGATTCTTGAAGCTGTCAGAACATCAACAACAGCTTTTGACATGAAACGTGGCAGATTTAGATTTGAATGTGTCCATTGACATAGAAGCACTGTTTTCAATGACAGATCTTATGATTTATTCATTTATTCTATTGCAAACGGTTTCATTCTATTGTTTAATGGAAGAAAATTTAAGAATGAAACACTGTATTTCAACTGATTTTCAACCGTAGGAATGAAAACAAACATCTCCAGAGTTTCAGAAGAGATCTTTACGTCTCAAACTCAGATCTTAAACTAAAGGCAGTGATCTGAACACTATAAATACTAAATACAAATTAATTAATTAATAAAAACAAGTCTCAAAATGAAGACTACTAATACAAACTAAATTAAATGAATGACTAAAGGAATAACATTCAAAATATATAAATAAATTCTATTGCCACTAAATACAAACTAAATAACAAACAAACAAATAACTAATTAATACATAAATAACTAATAAATAACGCGCACGCACGCACACACAAACACACACACACACACACACACACACACACACACACACACACACACACACACACACACACACACACACACACACACACACACACACACACACACACACACACACACACACACACACACTTTCATAGTCATAATGCCTTTTATACTGTACAAACTGCCAACCCAAAACAAACCATACCCAAATTTGTTCTTCTTCTTCTTCTTATTTTTTTTTTTTAACATTTTTAAAAAACATCACTTAAGCCGCTTTCTTCATGGAGATCAAAAAAATGTCCCCACAAGGATAAGGATTTAGGATATTAAACACAGATACACACCTATTATCAGCACATACACACTTACATACACACATACACACACGCATACATACATACATACATACACAGACACATAAATACATACACACATAGATACATACATGCATACATACACACATAAATACATACATACACACACACATGCATACATACACACTTACATACATACACACACATACATACACACATACATACATACACACATAAATACATACACACATACATACATACATACACACATAAATAAATACACATACATACATACACAAATAAATACATACATTACATACACACGCATACATACACACGCACACATACACACACATGCATACATACACACTTACATACATACACACTTAAATACATACATACACACATAAATACATACACACATACATACATACATACACACGCATACATACACACTTACATACATACACACACGCATACATACACACTTACATACATACACACATACATACATACATACACACGCATACCTACACACTTACATACATACACACTTAAATACATACATACACACTTACATACATACACACTTAAATACATACATACACACTTACATACATACATACACCCACGCATACATACACACTTACATACATACACACTTTAATACATACATACACACTTAAATACATACATACACACTTACATACATACACACTTAAATACATACATACACACTTACATACATACATACACCCACGCATACATACACACTTACATACATACACACTTTAATACATACATACACACTTACATACATACACACTTTAATACATACATACACCCACGCATACATACACACTTACATACATACACACTTAAATACATACATACACACTTACATACATACATACACCCACGCATACATACACACTTACATACATACACACTTTAATACATACATACACACTTACATACATACATACATACACCCACACATACATACACACTTACATACATACACACTTTAATACATACATACACACTTACATACATACATACACCCACACATACATACACACATACATACATACACACTTAAAAACATACATACACACTTACATTCATACACACTTACATACATACACACTTAAATACATACATACATACATGCATACATACATACACACTTTCATACATACATACATGCATACATACACACTTTCATACATACATACATAAAAATACTATCCAGATTAATTTTACATTTACTCTAACTCAAAAATGCGTTGCATTTGAATCATAACTGAAGCAACATTTAAGCAATTTTCATCTGGGATCTCTCCATGGAAAAATAAGTTCTCTACAGCTCCTTTCACAGAACTGATCAGTGAACACTCATATTAACGTAATTCATGAACATGCAGTCAGATGTTTTTCTAACTCGAATGAAAAAAGAACAATACATAACGCCATCGGGAATGAAGTCATAGTTACTTTGGCCAAGAGCCTGATTAACTAAACGCTGTACATTTAGTTTGATTAGAGTCTCTAGAACGGCATTCAGTTTCTCAGAAAACAGCCTGTTTGTTCTTTCTATATGCGAGGGACTATGCAAAGTGAAAGTGGAGAGCACTAGGTTTCGTCCATCGGGTGGCACATGTTCTTTCTCATAGATCTCAAAGCAGTCTGGACATAAAGCCAATTACGTGAAAGGCCAAACGAGAGCTCTCTAAATCAGCAGGAGAGAGCAAGAGAGAGAAGGAAGAATAGCGAACTAACCAGACACAGATAAAAGTGCTCATATTGATACGGAATATTGACTGTCTGAATCATTTCTACTGAAAACTCTCTAAAGATGAACACATATGCTCAGATCAGAGACTGACTCACTGCTGTAAAGGTCAATGCAAAGATCGTCATCAGATTTATTGGTGAGATTTTGCCGATTGGACTCGAAGACTAATTCAAGTGTGACGTCATTGATGAGTCATGAGCCCAAAGATCATACGGCTCTTTTAGCATAAGCGTCATTAGAGCTTCATTCATACTAAAGAACATGAAACAAAGCAACACAAATATAGAATAAGCTGTTAGAATTTTTGCAAAATAGCATGCAAAGAAGCATTAAGTATGCAATGACGAAGCAGTATATAATTGAAATCAATCTTTTAAAAATCTTGTCTGGCTATCACCAGACCAAGCTCAATCTTTTAAGACTGAACATTGGTCTGGGGAGTCTGCTCTGTATTTTCTACTGCACAAGAGGCGTGACAAACGAGCATAAATTAAATTACTCTGTATGCAATTGGATAGTCCTTCAACCAATCAGACCACAAGAGACGTGATTAGTGGGCTAGTTCAAATGACTCTCTGTACTAGAGCTGTAACGATTTGACCAAAAATAAAAATCTCGATTACGATTAATGAACTATTATTTTGCTCTTTTTTTCTTTTTCGCTTTCTCTTTTTTGCCCTCATAGTTCACTGATAAGGTCAGTACTGTAAATATTTTCTACTGTTAAATGTGGGATATTTTTTTTCTAATGAAAAAGTGCATTTCTTTGTGATTTTAAAATACTTGAAGGAAACGGTTCACATTCAGCAGTTATTGTCTATGGGGCAGATTTCTGATTGCTGTACATCAGATACAGCTATATTAGCACAGTAGGCCTATATAAGATTTATTTGAATGCATTAATGAGAGAGTTATTGTGTGTGTGAATTACCGTCTCTATTAATTATGAAGCTGTGGTTTGTACTTACTTCAAAGGTATGAAAATCTATGCTATAACGGTTGAGTTTCTAAGCTACTTTAGTGATAAATCACAGGGCAGCGTTGACAATGAGTTTCTGCGCTCATCTCTGCGCGCGATCTTCACGAGCTACTGTCTGTGAGTGTTCGTGTGTCACAATATATCATAATACACATCTGATGGACTTAAATCGCTTCAATGTTCAAATTGGCAGGCCTTAAAACACATAGAATTCACAAAGCTTTGTGAGGACGCAAGTGAACGTGATCTGGCTTCAGGGTGCGCGCATTGTCAGAGACACAACACGGCTCTCCGTGTCACAGAAAAAAGCTCATGAGCCTTGAACGGAAACATTTTCCATAACGTTGTTCTTGAATAGTGCACAATCGCTTTAATGTTCAAACTGGCAAGCCTTTAAACTCATTTAATTGACAAACTTCATAAGGACGCAAGTGAAAATGATCTGGCTTTGGGGCTTGTGCGCGCTGTATCTGTGTGTGTATCAGCGCATATAAGAACGGCGATTAACTTGCATGTGTAAAACATGCAATTACCATAGTAATTCTGAGCATCTATAAACAAAGATAACTGCTCCTAAGTCCTGCATCTTTCCGTGTGCCTGCAAACTGCACTTGATGTGACTGACGGGGCGGAGTCACATGACTTAAACCGAAATAACCGACATGGGAAAATTACGTCGGTTAGAGGTTCTAAATTTCGGTTTTGATTAGTTTTCGATTAATCGTCCAGCCCTACTCTGTACGCAATTGGATAGTCCTTCAACCAATCAGACCAACGATCCATTGCTTCTATATTGTGTTAAACCCGCCAATAGCGCGCCAGGTGGATAAGCCGGTTTGTGATTGGTCCCCGCAAAATTGTAACAGAAGCAGGATAGAAATATAGAAAACAGGTTTCCAGCCTGAGCTCCAGGACAAAATCAAATCAGGCTGTGTTTACCCAGTCTATTAAAATTCACTGTGGATAATTGAAATACAGCTAAAATTAAAAAATATATATATATGTACTAGATTAAAAACTTAAATAAAAGGAAAAATTGGAAATGATGCCTTTGCAACTAACTAAAATAAATAAGTTGAAGTTAAAGTCCTAAAATCACTAAAACTGACATTAAAATAAATGTAAGATATATCAAAATATTTTAAAGAAACAAAAACTAATGAAAATGACTAAAGTGACAACTGGAAATATTAAAAAAAGCTAATTCAAAATATTAATAAATTCTATAAAATAAAAGTACAATAGTATATAAATAATACTAAAATGACACTTTCACATGAGCTCATTATGCATTCATTAAATTCAACAAGTGTTAAGTATCATCTTTAAAATTTGATATGTATTAAGATCTTAAAAATAAATATATTTCTCAATGTTAAGTGGTCTCTAATATGTATTACATTGGCTTTGTTAGTTTTTGTTCATGTTATTTCAGTGCATTCGATAATCACATTTTAATCTAAAATATGTATTAGTAAATGATGAAGATTAAATGCTGTAGAAATTGTTAGTTCCATTAGTAATAATTTGTTGTATATTTTATTTTATTTCAAGTAACAAAAATTTTTTTTATAAGTTATAAAGATTCAACTAATTTTTTAAGCCGATTTAATGTAATTTAATGTATTTAAGTTGATTGTACTTAAAAATTGAAGGCAGTGTACAATCAAATGATGAATCAAGATTACAAAATTAAAAAATACAGTTAATACGGCTTCCTTTTTAATTTGTCAATCGCAAAATGGATACTTATTTGTAGTAGTGTTGTCTTGCTTACGCTCATGGTCCAAATGACACCATCGCTCTCGCTCACTATCTCTTTTGTGTTCTCTCTCTGTCGCATTTTCTCTCTCTCACACACTTGATTTTTCTGTCTGCATCTGTCAATCTCCTTCTCTCCCCCCTCTTGCAAACGTGGCTGTTTTATTTCCGGCTGAATGATTTTCTGTCTGCGCCTGCTGTGCTTTAAGGAACAGGAGAGGACGAGGATCAATGAAGCAGATGTAAACAGGCTACGCACAGAGGTCATTCCTCCAAAATACTCTGGACCATTTCAGAAACGCAGACACGTGGCCCCTAAAAGCATTCGGACACTGAAGTCACGCGTAAAAATGTCACTGCATTACATGCACCAAATATCAAACCAAGGAGAATTTACTCTAAAGAAAGATTACATAGGCACACATTTCAAACTAAATATTTCACAAAAGATGTTTGAATGGATCAAATGCATTTAAAGGTGTAAACTGCAGGTCTCTGTACTCAGATTGAGTTCACTTAAACCATGCCAGTCAGCGCAGCGGTAAGTGATCATGAGTATTTTGCAGCTCCAGCATCATTCTTCCCCAGCAAGAGCTTTCAATTTAACAAGGCCTTCAATTACTTGCGTTTTAATGGTTTTCACATATCTTGAAACTGACGCCTAATTCTCAGCTGGTAAACATGTTGCTCTTCGTTGCGGTTGAGGGCACTATTGTCGTCTAATTAGCTTAAACGCCCCCAGAGGATGCTGATTGGACGGCTAAAATTTGCCAAGGATTTAATGGGTTTGAAGTGAGACTGAAAAAGGAGATGTGTCTGAACACACGAAGCCAAACATTTGACCTCCTTTTACATCAAATTTATTGAAATTGCTAGTCTCTTTTGCACTTCACAGTGCATTTTCAATTTAAAACTGTTGGGGAAAACTTTGGTAACACTTTAACACTAGAAGTCCCAGGGAGCAGCCATTTGGCTTTTCTACCTATAAAACCCGCAGGACAGCCGATGGGCTGGAAGGCTTTAGGCTAATATCCTTAATCAGCTGTGAACAGTTGCTTTTGTTATGTAAACGATGTGGGGCCATGCTGAGCCACTTCAAGGAAACTTGTGTTTCACTTTGCCATCTTAGGGAGAAATCAACACACGTTTTTTTTTTCCTTTGTTGCTGAGATTTATTGATAAAAACAGTACAAAATAAAATAAAAAAGAAACCAACCATTTGTACACATTTTTACAAATAATATTAAAAAGTGAGTGAGTACATTCCAGCAATCACTCACAATCCTGGCACTGCCATGGTATCTCCCGTCTGCATTTACCACATGTGTATCTGTAGCAGTGAACACATCGCACAGTGGCATGATTGTTCTTGCATTGGTGTTTGGTGTTCCGGCTAAGAAGTTTATGCGCAAGTGACAGCGATGTGAAGAAATTGTCCGTGGTAACATTTCTGCCCTTGTCTAGGAATGGTTCCATCAGCCTCATCACTACATTTTCAGACAGTCTCTCTCCACTGGGACGACTAGGGTCCTTTCCAAGATATGGGAGGACATTACAAATGTACTTGGATTTTAGGTCGCAAGCCACCCAAAACTTGATCCCAAACTTGTCAGGTTTAGTTGCAATATACTGCAGGAAACAGCAGCGAGTCTTTGATGGGAAAAGCTGTTCATCAACGGTGAAATGTAGACCAGGGTTGTAGGACGTGATGCAATTGGTGACAAATGATCCCCACACACTGGAAATTGCAGCAAACTTATCAGTCTTTGCTCGATCACTCCGGGTGGACCTGTCATCAAAGCGTAGGTGTCGCATGATGTCTTGGAAGCGGTTTCGCGGCATTGTTCCAATGATATGTGGGTTTCCCAGGTTTGCTGACCAGCAGTCACGTAGTGATGGAACCTTGGTAAGCCCCCGGAAGATGACAATTGCAATAAATGCCATTAGTTCAGGGAGGGCCATGAACCAATGAACATGCTCCGTTTCCTGTGCATGTTGAATAGTCCATTCTTGAATGCTATGAAGCATGTCAAGAGTGATGAAACACAGGAAGCTCTGAAGGCGACTCGAGATACTTTTCCTGGCCTTAGCCGTTGGCTCTCCATCTGCAGCGTACGCTTTGATTGGGGTGAAAGGGAGACGCGTCCCCACCTGTTCTTCACGCCACACTGTGCCATCTTTCGCTGTCTCTGTCAGGTCAGTCCCCAAACGGGCTCTCTTTTTTTGGTTGAGGAGCAGTCTCCTCATCTGCAGTGTGAACAAATTCAAATTGTGACCAATGGAAAAGTCAAATGATATCACAAATGCATGTATAGATACTAATAATAATTCCAGTATCTCCTTCTCTGTATCGGAA
Source organism: Gobio gobio (assembly GCF_949357685.1). Taxonomy (NCBI): domain Eukaryota; kingdom Metazoa; phylum Chordata; class Actinopteri; order Cypriniformes; family Gobionidae; genus Gobio; species Gobio gobio. The sequence goes on along the minus strand of NC_137102.1, from coordinate 54,509,557 downwards.
TAATGTCTGAAATATCTTCCTAAATAAAAAGATACAACTAAAGCAAAGAAACAACTAATAATGTTTTGCACTTCAGATGGCAGTGAATGTCTGCTAAGTAGTACAAACAAAAAAGTGAGAGTAAATATTTATGTCACTCCACTCTGCTTTTTTTGTGTTTTTCTCTAACTGGTTTGAAATGAAATAGGAAATAATATGAAATGAAACTTAACCTGAAGACAGATCAGACAGCTCTGAGTCCGAATCCGGCTGAAGTTCTATGTCTTCTCCATCTGAGTCACAAGGGTTTACTTCACTCAGGATAATTTCCAAGGCCTGCCGAGTGGTGAGTCTTGTTAGCAGCCCTCCCTCCCCCACACATACAAACAAGCCACCAGCAACCATTCACACACACACCCCCAACCCCCCTGCAGATTGCTCAGGTAATGACCACATTTACACATGAATTGATGCTAATGATAGCCAAAAGACTAGCCAGTTAGCTTCCACTTGGCTAAAGGAGGGGTAAAAATCTCCGGGACTTCTAGTGTTAAAGCCATTAAAGGGGTGGTTCCGTGGTTTTTTTCTAGGATTGGTTGTGTTTATGGGGCACAGTATAACATGTCTTAATACTTCTTTTTTTTTTAAAAACGCTTTTCTTATATTTTACCTTTATTCCACACCGCTGTCTCCACTGTCCTTTGAACGGCTCGTTTACTTCCTGCTTCTGTGAAGCCCATCCCTCCGAAAAACGCAATGGTCTTAGATTGGTTAGATGGCCAAATGTAGTTTGTAGTTCTGCAACAGCTCTCTCTCTTTCATAATGACTGCGACGTGGCCTCGCCCACTTTGTTGTGTGTTCGTGGGGGCATTGTTTATGTTAATAGCAAGGGTTTATGATGTCACCAACCCAGGAAGAAGCTTGTTGTAGTCCAAACCGGACGTTTTTGTAGGCAATAAACTGCCATAACTTTAAAAGACAATATCTCAGTTTGCATTGAACTTTCAGTGCTGTGACTTTGCAGATACTGTTTATGCTCAAGCAGGAACATTACCCACTAACTAAAGTTAAAAAAGTGAAATCGCATGCAACCACCCCTTTAAAACGTACAACTTTTTTTATAAAGCCAGTTTAATGTAAATTAAGTTGAAATGACTTATGCATCTAAGTTGATTGTACTTAAAAATGTAAAGGGATGGTTCACCCTGAAATGAAAAAAAAAGCCATACTCACCCTGCTGTTGTTCCAATGCCCTATGTCATTCATCTTTTTCGGACCTCAAAAGCAGACATTTTAAAAATAGTCCTGCGCAGGCTCCTCCATATAATGGCAGTGAATAGCTAAAACTTTACAAAAATTATACAAAATTATCACACAATGATACAGTGAGACGCGTGCCATATATGGAAAGTGTTCAGGAGGCATAATATAAGGTTTTGCGAGAAAGAAACCGTATTATTCAGTCAAAATAGCATGTCCTGTGAGTGCGTGCAAGCCATCAGCCGCCCCTCACGCAATGTTGTCATGACAACCAGTACACAACATTCACTTCAGGAGGTTTTATTATTAGTGTCATTTCTTATCATATACATTATAGAAAAGACAAGAGTCGTGTTGTTTCTATTGAGCCTGATTTGTCAAAATGGTGCATGTGTGAGCTTATCACAGGAACGCGCACAGAGTAACGGCTGAGCAATATATTTCAAATATTCGGGGGGGACTTGTTTATTTTCATTTCAGGGTGAACTATCCCTTTAAAGCAGTCATTATGCAGCGCTCTGTTAGGATGACAAAAAGGTTTAAAAGTTACATTTTAGTCTGGTTTGCCTCAGTGGTCTAACAGAGTCTCTAACGTCATCACTGGCGGCCATCTTGTCACAGGCAAGCTTTCTGGCGGGCTCTGATGTAAGGTGAGTGATCTGCACGAACACAAATACTCTTATCTCGCTGAAATCTTGACGGATTTACAAATGGTTTGGTTTCTTACAAACGTTATTAACGTGGCTGTAATTCTGGATGCTTGATCAAATTATGAATAATTATTCATAAGTGTGCAGTGTCATAACTACATCTCTGAAGTTTATAACAAACCAAACAGTTTGAAAATCGGTAGAAAATTGAGAAAGTTATGGTTATTTAAAAAGTGCATGCACCATTACAACACAATGTTACGAGTGAGCGAGCTGACTGTGACAAGATGGCCGCCAGGTGCGGACGTCGACCTCCACTGGCCAGCAGCGAGGACGAGAGATCTAGCCTTTATTATGTATATCTATGGGTCTGACAGTGCTCGTCAGTGTCAAAATGATTGAGATGGCCAATCAAATCAAAGTAGGCGGGGTTTACGTTCTCTTTTGGCTCGTGCCTCGTGCACAGTCTTCACTTAGGGTGTTCGATTCCAGGTTTTTTGGAGTCGACTCCGATTCCCGACTCCCACTGTAGGAGTCTATGGAATCGACTCCTCGACTCCATTTACTTTACATCAAAACAGGGCCAGAAATAAGACAAAATTGAAGTTGTTACACACTTAAATTATTTCTCCCATGACACAAAGCCTTAAAATCCCCTTATTAAAACCTCACACTTTTAACGTGATCGTCCAAATTAGTCCAATTTAGCGATGACTTGATGAGTGGCTATCTCTAGCTGTTGCCGATACCTAATTTTACAGTGGAAAAAAAAGTCATGAAAAAAGCTGTTGTCGAGTAATGGGGCTAAACGCGCATGATCATTGTCTTAAAAGGTGAGTTAAAGATACTAAATACTAAAATAAATAGAATAATGTACACTTATTCATGTGTTTCTTCTTGATGTGAGTTTTTTTTATGATTTAGTTTAATGATTATGAACACAAGGTTAACCATGGAAAACTAAATTTATATTTATTGCATTAATGTACTATCAATTCAACTAAAGCTAGCATGGAGGAAGCCTATGTGTAATTACAAACTAAAGTCGCTGTGACTGTTTTCTATTTCTATAGTAAGCACTCAAATAAATGTGTGTGAAAGTTTCTGCGACGCAATGTTTTACGTCAGTGTCTGAATTCTTTGCTTCATTTCATTCACTCCTTGCTTATAATGCACTCAACTGTAAGAGTCGAGGAATCAACTCTTTTGGAGTCGACTCCCCATCACTAGTCTTCACACAGGTGAGCGCGTCAATCTATCGCTTAATGCCATTGCGGAGAGAGACTTATTCTTTCCGGTGAAATCACAAAACAAAATGCACACAAACGTGTCCCTGCTCTTAATATACAATCATTGATGAACATCTTTGATTTTAATGAAGAAGAAAAAAATAACTATATGAGGGTGGGTTAGAACCCGGAACCTTTGACACGGTTTACAAAAACACTACTACCAGACCACTGGGGAATTCAAACATCAACAGCAGATCTATGTATTTATTTACTAATCCGAAGAATCTTGGGACTAAACGCAAATGAATGCAAATATTGTTTGCAAATAGTCCCAAAAAGGATTATTTCCCAACTAGAATTAGACCTAGAATTTCGTTCACTGTTCAGTTTCTTCATGCTTTATAAAAATAAAAAAAATTGGCCCCCCCCCAATGTTCAAGACATGGTTACGGCCTTGACTAAGCCCAAACTTTTGAATGGTAGTGTACATTTAAAACTGCTGTATAGCTTTTGCCTCACATAACGTTGCCATTTTTGTACATCTGAAAACGTCTAAAGATAAAAGGGTTTGCCTATTGAAATAAACTCTATTTACTGCTGACGTCTGAAAAGAAAATGGTCATTGAATAACATGCGGGTTTTTAGCACTGAAATTCCACATGCAAAACTTTGACTGTTCAGTCTTTCTAGCAACTCAAGCTGCTTCACACTTTATAATCTGTTATTTTCTGCTCCAAGCAGTCCGAACTATCTGGAGTGTCCTTGAGGCTGTAAACATATGAGTCAGAGTCAAAGTGCTTTCTCTCCATCTTCCTCTTTCCCTCTCGGCCCATTTATCCACATCTCGCTGTATGAGTCCTCCAGCTCTCACAAAAATAACTTCTCTTCTCTGTAATTGCTGACAGGTGTCACAGCCCTGCTTCCTGTTTACCACAATACCTGAATACCTCTATAGGGACGGATGACACATTTAGTGCACGGTGAGCAAAACGTACTCATTGAATGCAAGTTTCTACTTAACTTAGTGAGGAAGAGATGGCAAATTAATTTTAAAGAAGGGCTGATAGTGAGAAAGAGCTATGAAGTACAGAATGGAATACATGCTACACTGTAAATGTTCCGATTCATTTTCATGGAGCAAATTGTTCATTTCAATGAATCGGTTAAAAAAAACGATTCAGCAGTTCTTTCTCACATATTACAGGCTCTTAAAATGTAAATTCTGTCATCGTTCAAAGCCGTAAGACATTCAATCATCTTCAGAATACAAATGAAGATGTTTTTGATGAAATTTAAATCTTTCTGTCCCTCCATTGACAGCTACGCAACTACCACTTTGATGCTTCAAAAAGTTCCTAAAGAGATTTTAGCAGGGTTGCTAACTCTCACGCATTTGGCGTGAGACACACGCTTCCAGGCTCTGTCTCAATGACTTAAGCGGAAACACAACAGCTTCACTATACAGGTATTTGCAGCAAGTTTTGGTAAACATTACAGCATAGTGTGCATTGATTATTACGTCAACCATATTTACAGGATTGTTTTATTATGGAGAGTGATGGAGATGCAACATTGTTAACATTAATGTTAATGTTTTTTCTTGTATTTAGCCCTCAGGTATTCCATACTAATTGGTCACACTCATACTCATTGATGGTCAAATGTGACCATACACCTTAACTATTTTTCAATTAAATAAATGTTCTATATTTTGGTTCAATAATATTTATTGAATATTTTGAGAAGATATGTTGGTACTAAATACTATTTGTGCAATAATTATTGTCAATGAATGACCACTTAAAATATTTTTCTTTTAATATTTGTATTATTTATATTACAATTAGTGTAGTAATTAAGGTTAAAATAGAGAATTCCAATTCAAAGAGGCAAATTAGAGTCATTTTGTGGCTAGAAAAATTTAAATTTTCATTTGTAATGCCATTTATCATAGCTGTCAACCCTCCCGTTTTTTTCGGGTTTCTCACGTATTTTAGCTCTTTTCCCGCTGTCTTCCCGTTTCAGTATTTTCCCGTAAAATATCCCGTATTTTTACGTTCTGATTGTGTTAACTCAGAACACGCAACTATCTGTTTTAGTGCCAGAAGACGCGAATGAGAAGTCGCGCGCACTGTGAGAAAATGTGTCTGTGCACTCATCCGAGAGCGCGCACACGTCTCTCAGCGCGCAAATATTGAGTTCTCTTTCAAGTCTTGCTCTTGAACGGACAAACTCACGCAAAAAGTATGTCAACATGTCCATCTTGATGAGTATTCTAGCAGACATAGTCTGTATATGGCTTAAGTAAACTTTTTACAGTCCAGAAAAGACGACGCATATCCGAGGTCTTAAAGGGGCAGTAGCCTTTACAGCTGTCTGTTTAATGTCAAACAAAAGACAAGGGCATCACTCACTGCTCTTGATTGAATAGCTTTTGTAAGTTTAATAGGATTAATCTTTAATTTATACAGTCAAATATGCAATGTTATTTTACATTTGATCAATTTCTGTACCTGAAAACTAATGTTAGACGTACCTGAAAAACCTGAAAAGCATAGTTTATTTTATTAGTATCTTTGCTCGATAGTATTTATTTGTGCTGCTGCTTGTATATAAATGATTTGTTCTTATTATTTTCTTTTTTTTTATTTGACAGTAGTCCTTTTTTCCCTGAACATAGCAAATACTGAACCGTACCGAAACGGTGAACCTAAAACAGTGATACAAACCGAACCGTGAGCAATCTGTACCGTTATACCCCTAGCGTAACGTATGATAAAATGACTGAAAAAAGGTTGGGAAACACTGGCTTAGGCTACTATCGAAGAAGAAGAAGACAGTTGCAGCCGCGGGCGGGAGGAAGAGGGAAAAAGTAGCGGGAAGTAAACTTCAAGGAGATTAGGTAGATAAGTGTGATGTGCAATGATGGATCAGGACGCTGACGGCCAAAATCAAAATATTTTGTGTAGTTATAAACTCTTTAGACTCTTTTTTTTAAGTTTGTGGGTAAGAATCGTGTAAAAAAAAATCCCTTATTTTGTGGATGGATTCCGGGAAATCTCCCTTATTTTCAATGTTCAATGTTGACAGCTATGCATTATCCACCAGGTGCCTGTATGGCTCTTTAATCAATATACATGTATCTAATCTAGTTGCTCAAAAAAGTATTGCAGATCATAACTGCTTACTTATTTTTAAGTTTTGCATTTCAATAAATATTTACATATGATCAAACACTAGAACCTGTTAACTGTCACTGCCCACCGGTGGGCCCATTTGCCACTGCATGTTTAAAACAATTATATCCTATATTTATCCTGATCTAATGTTGACAAACTATATATCATTTGAAAGCTTACGAACTCAAGATTCATCCTGTGAAACCCGTTTTCAAATCAGATTTTGCGTTACCAAGGAAACGGTACTCTAAATTCTTCTAGCGGCTCCTCCCCTAGTGGGCGTCGTCATGTTTCATATTACAACATTTATTTTAAAAACGTTATAATAAAAACTTTTTCTAATCTTGTCAAAACACATATCGTCGGAAAGGTCTGAGTCTCACGGTTCTCTTCAGCAAGAACCAATGAGGTTCATTCTTGTGTTACATAACCAATGAGGTTCATTCTCGTGTTCCACAGCACGTTTGAGCTTCAGCAAGAACCAATGAGGTTCATTCTCATGTGTTACGTAACCAATGAGGTTAATTCTCGTGTTACACCGCACATTTGAGCTTCTGCAAGAACCAATGAGGTTCATTCTTGTGTTTCGCAGCACGTTTGAGCTTCAGCAAGAACCAATGAGGTTCATTCTCGTGTTACACCGCACATTTGAGCTTCTGCAAGAACCAATGAGGTTCATTCTTGTGTTTCGCAGCACGTTTGAGCTTCAGCAAGAACCAATGAGGTTAGTTCTTGTGCGTAAAAACAGATTCTGTTGAGCTTCTGTTTATGTTTGCTGACCAAAGTTTAAATGAGAATAAAAGCCTAAATTCAATCTGTTCATCATATAAATCGATTGAGTCTCTTCAAAAATGTTGGACTAAACCACTCAATTCATATGGATTCGTTTTACGATCTCTTTATGAGCTGTTTGAAGCATCATAGTGTTTTTTGCGTGAGCTAATTTCGTCTATTAGATCGAAAGATCTGAAAAATCCATCCCCTCAAAGAAATCAGGACAGAAATGGTCGAACATGGACAAAAGAGACGGATTAAAACACCAGGTGTAAACAGGGCCATAGATGTCCCCATCTTGGATATTACTTTGTTCACTGTTGCTGACAATTGTATTCTGCTGTGATGTGAACGTGACCATAGTCTTTGCTCTCTCTTACCAAACTTTTCGTCATCTCTGGGGTCATGTAGCGCGATTCGCTCCAAGCATCTCTCCTCCTCGCGCTTGATGACACACTTGGAAATCTCTGAATGTATGGGCCACATCTGGAACAACAAACAGATTTAAAAAAAAAACATCAATAAACCAGAACAGCACAAGAGCAATACTAACAAACAGCAGCAGCGAACAGGATCAAACCACACAAAAATGTTTCCACTAACAATGTGCCTGCATATACAGTAAACAAGATGAAAAATAGACCAGCACAATCTGTGCAATCTGTACCCCTCTGGGGGTAAATAATAATAAAACAACTTTCACAGACTTTATTTTTTTAAAGAAGTTGTGTTAACCCTGCCATATGTGGGGTTTGATACTTTGTTGGATTGAATGTCCATCCCTGTAATAATCCAGCTATCCAACAACAACAACAAAAATATCCAGCTCATTTTACGTGGTAAAATGGTTGTAGGTGGATCAAGCTGGTTAGAGGTTGTCCTGGATCTAGACCACCTAGAACCAGCGCCAAACCAGCTACTACATTTCAAAAGCCAGTTTAAGCTGGAATGACATGGTTTGATATCACTGTCCAATCCACATCTAACCAAATATTTATTTGTAACCAACAAGAAGACTCGGGGCCCTATCATACACCCGGTGCAACGCAAGTGTTTTTGGCTAGTTTCAGCCCCACGCGGTTATCATTTTGACGTCCTACGCCAGGTTGTTTAAATAGCAAATGCATTCGTACCCATCTGTTCGCCCATGGGCGTGCTGGTCTGAAAAAGAGGTGTGTTCAGGCGGATTATTGGCACGTTGCTATTTTGAAGCAACTGAAAACGACTGCACCATTTACCAATGGTAATATGTAATTACCACTTTAGTAATATGTGCCTATAGGCGGGTGCACAACGCGCATACACTCTGCTTATCACACAAACAGGGAGCAGCAGCACACAAAAAATTAAATATTAAAAACATTCAGTCTTTCCGGTCGCAAATTCCACCATGTAAATAGCAAATCTGCCATGGTGCAAGTGCAACTGGCTTTTAAAGGGAATGGGAGATGAGACTTTGATTGGTTTATTGCACGTTATGGCCAAAACACACCCATGACTCATTAAGAGACTAGGTACAACCCTTTTAGACCATGTGACCAACCGTTTTTTTGTGTCGTTAAACTAGCAAAGTGGATTTGGAGATGCTGTAAGTGCCATGCGCTTCAAATGAGGTCTTTTGGACCCATTTCTGCCAAACTCTTGTGTCAAATGTTGTGTCAAAAATTTAAACAATGATTTCTCTGTGTAGTTGGAAGTGAACTATACAGCAAAATTGTATGTTTTTATTATTTGTACATGCACAGCCAGTACGAGTGCATAGGAATTTTTGAGCAAAGCTCTTAAAGTCAGCTATACAAAACAAAACATTAATAATTAATAATAATAAATAGAGCTATTAAGGCTGTACACAATAAATAAGGGATAAAATGTATAGTAAACACACACTATAGACATACAGTACAATGAAATACATACAATAAAACACTGTTACTTCCATACAAGAATATTGCACATTTTGCCAATTTAAATCTATAATAAAGTTCCAAATAAACTGATGTACTGTCCATTGATCCTAATGGAAAGCACTTGAGCAGGCAACTGTTGCTATGGTTACCTCCTACTGCAACTGAGTGAAAATACATGCTCTGAGTAAAGTGTAAACTGGTGGTTATTCAAACGTCATTCTGTGAAAATCCTAAAATTTCGAATGTATTGTGAAGCTAGGTGTGGGTGATATGACCAAAGTCTTATATCACGATATGAGTAATTTCACAGTAGCAGCGATTAGTTATCTAGTTATTTCTGATTTAAATAAGGTTTTTATGATATCACAGCCTTTGATACCATTGAAATTTCATAATTCTCATCACCAAGTTCAATATCACAAAAAAAAAGAATACTAGCCTAAGTAAAACTCTCAAGCTCGATGAAGATAAGTAAACAGTCAGTGATAAATTACGAATAAAGAAACTAATTACAAGCAATAGGACAAAACTACAATAGAACAAAGACACAAATGAAATAGACCTACCTGAAAAACCTAAAAAATAAAAAAAAACTACATACTTCATAATTTACATAACATAATTCAATGTACAAAAACACACTGCATGGTCTTCACTGTGTAAATTAAATATACATTTACTCTTATTAAAGTTACAAACGTGATTCAGTCATGAGCAGTGAGTGATTTTCTCTTAGTCTTTTGTTGTTTTTATTAACATTAACGGCACAGATGACAGCAGGTATATTAGGCTGGCATCACTTTAAGAGCGAATGCACTGATCTAATATACTGATACACATGCACTTTCTTTCTCAACTATTTAGATTAATTTAAGACATAATAGCTTTGTTTACAAAGGAAATAAATTCGCAGCCATGAATGGATTCATGCCGAATGAGAGAGGTAGGCTCAGCCCAATTTAAGATTTGTCAGCTTAATAATTCTGTTTTGCGATTTCCGTGAATTTTAACAATAGGCCTAACGTTAGTCCATTTTATCCCACATGGACATCTCGTTTCTTTTCTCAAATCTTCACTCGCGTCGCACCCATATTCGCAGGGAATTATAAACGTTTCTTCCTTTCGTTTGTTTATAATTAAGTCTATTATACCCATTCACGTCCTTTACTGTGGGAAAGTAGAAAAACACTGTAGGACGAATAGGCTACCTTTTTACTTAATTTTATTTAACACAGTTTGTGCTTGTTATTAGACTTGGTAAGGCGCGTCAAGTTTATTCGAATGGCGCATTTCACACACACAGGCCATTTTACATTTGTTTTCTCTGGCAGTGAATAATCAAACATAGCTTAAATGTCTTGACCCTGTGGAAGATAAACTTCGCTCTTCAGAACTTTTACAACAAGTGTTGCTTTGCAACATCAGGAGAACACATGAAGACGAAGATATTTGAGAAGGTGTCTATCCAGCTCGTGTTTCATCTCGCGCAGAGCGGTACATGACGCATCTTTGAGGGGAAATGAAACTTATATTTTTTTAAAACTTATATTTAATTTTCTTATATTCTTTAGGTTAACATTATTTACTGATAATTGTTTAAATGTTTTACAGGCTGTGGTGTGTTGTTTCACTGACGCAAGTGCTGAAATAAACACATGCTTATGAAATGGATGTTTGAGCCCCGTTTATTTCAAAATGTAGGCTATATCTGGCAAAGACTACAGTATTTAAAATAGAATATATGCATTTAGTTATATTCTCAATTTAATTTACAGAGCAATCCCTGCAACGTTTTTAGTTTAACTATAGAAGAGAATTAGAGTGTGTCGCACTCACAACAAGACTCGCAATGGGGGGCGTGGCATCACGATGGTGGCGCTCCATCGTGATGTCAGTCAGCCATCACAATGGACGATGATATCTTCCATCAGCACAACCCTAGTCCACAAGCATTACTTTTGTATGAGAGCTGCTGGTACAGAATTCTATATTTTTTGTATAAAAGCTGTGATTTTGGTACAGCAACATTTTTATTTTATTTTTATGTCTGAAGGATTATTTTATTCATTGCACATAACAGGAGGTTATTGCTCATTACTTTATGTTAGTCATTTAGAATATGCTGAAGTCAGTATTAATTTACAAGTATGCTGCTACACATGTTTCCTGTTGGTTCTTCGAATGTTGGGACATTTTCTGGCAAATGTAACCTTTCTGTAACACTTCTATTTGTTTTATTAATACAAAATATTGGAAGTAAATTCATTATGGGTCATTACAAATACTTTGCTATAAAATTACCAATAGAGAAAAAAGAAGATCTGTTTAGAGAAAAAGATGCATCGATAATCGTTTTATAATCGCAACGCAGCCCTCTGAATCGTAATCGAATCGAATCGTGAGGTGCCTAGAGATTCCCACCCCTACACATAAGTGTGTGTATTTGACCGTTCAAGCCCAATAAGTCACTAAAAATAACTCATTTAAAGGGTTAGTTCACCCCAAAATGAAAATTTTGTCATTAATTACTCACCCTCATGTCGTTCATCTTCGGAACACAAATGAAGATATTTTTGTTGAAAGCTGATGGCTGAGAAAGGCTTCAGATAGGCCTCCATTGGCATTCAGTACATTTACACTCCCAAGACCCATAAAAGGCACTTAAAACGTCGTTACAAAGTCCATCTCACCACAGTGACACAATAATTTTACGAAGCGACGACAATAGTTTTTGTGCGCAAAAAAAATCAAAATAACACCTTTATCCAACTTGTTCTTGTCTTCCGTGTGTGCCTCTACGACACATGCGCGAGAATATGATGCAGATCCACCGTTCGGACACATGACCCAGAAGCGATTTGTTTACAAGTAGAGGAAGACGCCCGTATCTCAGCTGTTGAATTCTACATTGATCGTGCTTTAGGTCTCGGCGTAGTTCTCAAAATGGGGTTAAAGTGTGCATTTCATGGATTCCCGAACGCCGGATCTGCGTCATATTCTCGCGCATGCGTCGTGGAGGCACACACGGAAGACAAGAACAAGTTGGATAAAGGTGATAATTTGATTTTTTTTTGCGCACAAAAACTATTGTCGTCGCATCGTAAAATTATTGTAGAGTCACTGTGGTGAGATGGACTTTGTAACGACGTTTTAAGTGCCTTTCATGGGTCTTGGGAGTGTAAATGTACTGAATGCCAATGGAGGCCTATCTGAAGCCTTTCTCAGCCATCAGCTTTCAACAAAAATACCTTCATTTGTGTTCCGAATATGAACGGAGGTCTTACGGGTGTCGAACGACATGAGGGTGAGTAATTAATGACAGAATTTTCATTTTTGGGTGAACTAACCCTTTAAGTACTCACGTGCCGTAGAAGTGGTTTTATGTGCGCTCAGAAACCGTCTCTCAGACAGTGCACATATATAGCTAAATGTGTTCCTTTTCAGTGCTTATTGCACTTCAACGGGTTAAAATCACCGGTTTTGTTTAACCGCAATGCTTAAAAACACATGCAAATGATACGCTTTTGTGACGGCGCAGCACGGCAACATCCCATAAGCATAACCACCAAAATCTCAATTTATACTGGTTTATCTTGTCTACCGGAATATCGCCCACAGTGAAGCATTTAAATATTTAGACACATACACTTTTTGTATATATTTTTGTTCCCCACCCCAACCATTAGTTTTGCCTTTTGGGACATTCAAGCCTTAATTGTAGGGGTCGGGGGTTAGACCTCAAAATCTCCAATCTAAAAAGTTCCTGTCTGCTGTCTGTATTCCAACAAAAATAAAACCTCTCCAGAAACACAAACAATTCGATGAGTGATGGTTCCATTTTTGTTGATGCTGACCACACTGAACCATCTGGATTCTGTGAATCCACTGCATTTATTGACTCAAACATTAGTTTTTTACACAGTATATCATTCATTTTACTCAGTATATCAATAAATACATGCATGTGAAATGTTGAGCTTCTGGCTTTAGGAAGAGAGATAATATACATCCAAAAGTGGCGATACACACTCCTTGTCTTATAGGACAGAGAAAAATCACAAATGAGATCTTAAATCTTCTTAAAGGTTCTCAGATGATTCTCTTGAGAAAAAGACCACAGTAATCTCACATTTCTCCTTTAGAGTTTCAGATGAGATCTCAATATGAACTCAAACATTTTTCATCAAACTCTTCCAAGACCGAAGGATCTGAACTGTCCACTTTCATTTTATAGCTCTATACTCTTACTGTGTGTTAATAATTGTCTCATTTGTGTCTAGAATTTGAGGAGAAACATTTGAGACAAAGTTGAATCGAAGTTTCAACAAATTACATACTCCATTATACTCCCAAAGACATAAAAGAGTCATCTGAGCAATATTTTTGATGGACTTTTACCTATTTTGCAATCAAATTCGCAAACCAACAAAACCCTCCATTTTCACACAGTTCAATTTCCTTGAAAAAGACAATTACAGATGACATTAAAGATAAGATGCTCTTATCTGTAATGCCTCACTGCAGGGAAATTACAGAGAACTAACAGAACTGTAGCAGTAGGTATCTTCAAAACCACAGGATGCGCTTTACCTTTAAAAAACAAAAACAAAAAAATCAATGCTAGTGTGTTTTGCCAGTTGGTTTCACTATGCTTGTTCTAAGGTGTCCTGAGTGGCTTCTAATGTGTTGCATTTTCATGTGGTTGCCAGGGTTATATTCACTAACTAAAACTAAAACTGTTAAAAACATTTTCGTTGATCAAAACAAATCAAAATATATATATATATAAATATAAGACAAAACAAACTTAAAGCAAACGAAAATTGTAAATGTTGCCTCGCTTAAGTTGAAGCACTAAAGTGACTGAAAATAAACTAGAAAATGGAAACAAACTAAAACTGAAATAAAAATAAATATAAAAAGTAATATAAAAACAATAAAAATGACAAAAGCACAACAAATTACTTAAAATTAAACAATTTAAAGCTGCTGTTCGTAACTTTTTTTGTGTTCAAGATTTACAAAAATTATATAATGAGAATGTACAACATGAATCCAAGTGTTTTTGTCTTACCCTGAATCATTGTGGTACACTTATAATAAGTGTTTATATTGGGACTATTTCAGACCGCAAGACGCATGCAGTTCTGTTTATTAACCACTAGAGCGCAAAAAGTTGCGGACTGCAGCTTTAAAATGAAAACAAAAAAATATTAAAATAAAAGCTAATTCAAAATGTTGATAAAAACTATAATAGTATATAAAATAACACTGGTGGACACTACTGTTTTCAAAAAACATTCTCAGAAAATGATTTTAAAAAGTCTTTGTTAAAGCAGCACTAGGTAGGTTTTGCTCTCTGGGTCCCCCTACAGTTGGGAAACAGTATTGTCCTCTACTACTGTCGTAAACTCTGTCAGGGGATGCACATGTGCATTTGTTGACATGGCAACTATGATAGCCCTGAACACTGCAGGAGGAGTTCACATGCAGGTGTTCTGCTTGCGTCGCGTGTGAAATGTCTTCATGCCAGGTACAGTGGCATATGTTTCAGCATGTCATATGAATATAATTTCATGGGTTTTATTTTTTTTAAACGCCAAATGATCGCGATGCTCACGTTTACAAGCCAGCGTCATTATAGTAGCCTAGTCTATTGGTTCTCGTTTTACAGAATCTATATGATACTTCAAGTCAATGTTTGAGTGGTAGGTAATAACCATATATCGTCTATATTATAATATCAAGCTACCCTAGATGAATCTGCAAATTTGAAAAATCGATTTGCATTATAGCTTGAGGCAAGACAAATAAACCAATATCACAGACATGTTAGGTATCCTAAAATTTAATTTTATACGTCTTATGTGTTTACTTGCAAGAATGTAGCCCCTCCTCCTTCAGCTCACGCCAACGAGCAAACGCTGGCCCAATGTTGATCCTCGTCCTGCCTTTAATCCCATCACTTTCTCGTTTCTCGATTAAAAACGATACAGACCCCGTCAGGCTATGGCAGACGTGTCATTCAACCTATTGTAAGTCGATGTATCATCACAAGAGTCTTGAAAATATATTATGAAGGTTGAAAAGTTACCTAGTGCTGCTTTAAAGCGTTATAAGCCATGAACCAAGCCAATCAGCCACGAGGTGAATCATAACATTACAAACTTTGATTTGAAGCAAAAAAAGTATATGAAAATCGGACAAAAATACAAAGGTATAATGCTGTGTTCACATAAAACGTGAATAGAGCATCAGGAGCGAGTGATTTCAATTTTAAGTCAATTGAAAGGCGCGTTGACACACGTCTGGAGGTCCTGTGGCACGATAGACGCGTTTCACGCGGCGCAATGTACGCGATTCCGCCTCATTCGCACATCCAGTTTGCACGAATGAAGCGAATTTGATGCAAATTGAATTGGTGCTTTTTGTGCATTGAACCGTTTGAAGCGAATTCGTGTCAGACGCCCAAGTTCAAAAATGTAAACTTTGGCGTCAATTCGCGCCGCGTTAACCAATCAGGAGCCTGCTTGCTGCTGTCACGTGGTAAAGTGACGTGATGAGAAACCCAGCATAATTTAAAAATACTACTATTGTGTCAGAAAATGTAGTTTAAGACTTTTGCAGGTGAGAATGTAGTTCTTTAAAGCTCAAATCTGTGGTTTATTTATAAAGTGGACGCCTATTTAAAAAAAAAAAAAATCTAAAATCTAAAATAATGTAAAATAATTTTTTTTTAGGATATTTAAATATACATGCAGTGAAGATAATGTAGGTAGTGAGCTGCCTGGACCACATTTGTGTGGCTATTAATGTTTAATATATATTTTTAATGAAAATGAAAAGAGGCAGAGTGGTCTTTTATGACATATTTCTCCTGGAGCGTCTATTTCGCTTCAACCGCTCGATTTATACGCGCGTCCAATTCACTGGGGACGCGCAAATGGATTCAAAATGTCCAAGCGTCCAACTAGACACGGTAGACGTGATTTTGATGCTCTATTCGCGTTTGGTGTGAACGCAGCATTAGACTGTGTACTTAACGGCTTTAGTGAGGGAACTACAATTCCATGAAGCACTGAAAACAGCGTAATCGAACTAAAGAAATATAAAACAGCTAACTGAAATATGATTATATATATTTTAAAAACTATATATTTTAAGTTACTCACTGCAAAATATGCATATATGTTCAAATATTTAAGTATTTTGAGAGTGTGGGGATATCGACGCAATTACGGAGTGGGTGGAGCTAACGAGATATTTTGTTTCAGTAGACTGGCTCCGCCCTCCTACGTACTTCAGCTCAATTTAAATTTTCCTTCAGTACTCCGTCTGGAATTGCGGTATATTCTCTGGGTTTCTCCGGTCAAATTTTAACCGGTCCAATCAGCGAACAGAGGGAGTGGCTGAGAACGATGACTTTGATGTTGTGCGCTAGTTTGAGATGACATACGTCACGACCAAATGTTAGCGATTGGTTATGGCAGATCCAGAGTGGCTCTGGGCAGATCCAATAGTTTTAAACTTCAACAGAGTTCCCGCCTTCAAGAAAGTTAATGCTTGTCAATGGAGAGTGGCCAGACTCTCAGTACAAATGAAATGTACGAGAGTCTGGTAGGACCAGGCTATTGTTTCAGCCCTCTGATTGGTTGAATTTTCTGTACAGCACCATGGGAATTGTAGTTTTTCTACTGTTAAACACAATTATTTTAAAACTAAGTTGAAATAATGCGGGCTGGCGGCTTCAACAGAAGCAAATACTATTGATTAACAACATTGTAGCTCACAGTATGTCTTTAAAGGCTTATCATTTATTTGTTACAAATCAATTTCCCTTTGGAGAGTTTTTACATGGAACTGTTGCACTCTATCGGAAGCTGGTTTCTGGGCTTTTCTGGATGGTTGCATATAAAGTCTCTACGATATTCTGGTCTCTAAATAGGTGTGCCAGGCAAAATCATAATATCTGATGTTTAATAATGAGAGTAAGGGGTTTGTTCAAAACACTAATTTTAAAGGGATAGTTCACCCAAAAATGAAAATTCTCACCCTCAAGTTGTTCCAAACCTGTCTAAATGTCTTTGTTCTGGAAGATATTTGGAAGAACATTTGTAAGCTAGCAGATTTCACCCCCTGTTGACTACCATAGTAGTTCCTGATTTGGTAGTCAATGGGGGGCGCGATATGCTTGGTGATTTGCGATGACAGAATTTTCATTTTTGGGAGAACTATCCCTTTAAATGAGAAACCGTAATTGTGATTCTTCCCATATCAAACTTCACTAATTGTCACATTTGCAAAATATAAGCATGTGAATCCATGAGAATACAGGCCCAAAGCACACACACATATACATGATTGTCTCTGCTCTTACCAGGCTGACGATGAGGAAGAGGACGAGGAAGGACACTCTTGCCATGTGTCTATGCATTCTGCTCACGATTGTTCCCAGAGATCTCACGTACAGCATTAAAAAGCCTAAAAGAGAAGGTACATTGTTTTAAAATACAGAGAGAGAGAGAGAAAGAGAGCTTCTTCAGTACCACTATAGGGTATCATGACATACTGCACCAGAGTAGCTGATGTTCAGTCTGGACCTACAACAACAAAACCAATCACCCCTACATTCTTTATTATATACAAACCCAGCTCAAATAATGAAATCTCTGATCGCTGAAGTGCGCAGGAACGATGGGGAGGGAGGGGTTTACGGGAAGTGTGTGTCGACCAGATTTACTGATCCACAGCGAATCTAAGGAGGTATAAAAACCCTTAAGACGAGACCTGTGCGAGGATAGTCAGCGGTCTCCGAGCCCCCGCTGTCTTACTCATCTTTATTAGATCCCCAAAAAAAGGAATAAATGGATGAATCATGGCGAAATAAAACACACGGAACGACTACAGATTCAATTACATGCAACTGTAGAATTCCTATCTTGCATGATCAGAAAAACAAGAATTCTATGAAAAGAATCTGATTTCACAGTGTTTCCCTCCCACTGAACCTCTGGTTGCATGTGAATGCTTTACATTCGCTGAGCTCTCCTATTGTAGAAAATGTCTTTTGCTGGCAATTCACCGTTCTCTATATGCTATTTTTTGTAACCCTATGGGATGCAAACGGGCACTTCAAGGAGAGAAAGACAGTGGAGTGTCAATCAAACAGAAGGTTTTTTCTTTGGATGCAAAACACACACTGAGCCTCTGATAACCATCATAATGAGAAGCACAGGGCTGAAAACGGCTCTGTTTCTGAATGGGCTCTGTGTCTTGAAGCAAAGGCAAAACAGCATCTGGCAATAACAACGACGGTCGTTTAACATTATATGTTCTTGTATATTTTATAACGCTAATGCTATTGTGATCTATCGTATTGCTGGAGCCTATTAATGGTGAGGCATCTTTTCCACCACACAAAAAGATAACACAAAGAGAAAAGCATCACATTTTCGGCACAGTGTGCATCTAAAAAGTACTTGTGGTGCCAAACATTTACAAGGTCAAAAGTGTGTACGCTTAACCGGATTGAGGACGCATTCGCCCTCAAGCTTTATTTGTTTAAATTAGCTCAAATGACTGTCAGATGTAAGTAATTACCATGACAATCTATACATCATTTAAAAGATCTAAGAGTCAAGCTTCCATTTTTTACCTCTGTTTTATTCTCAAAGTCTTATAGTGACAGTAATTTGTTAATATGTGTCAGGAGTTATGAATATGAAAACCGCGTCGGTACCGTTTGATTGTAATATGAGCATCAGCTGCTTTTATTCATAAAAAAAACTCCTCTATTCTCCTCACGAAGACTCGCGACAAATCAACATCCCTCAGGGCTTTTAGTTCAAAAGTGTGCAGATGAGGAGAAATATTGATAGATTCTCATGTCTGTGTCAAATTTCGGTAACACTTTACAATAACAGTACATGAATAATCATGTATTAATATATTAATTAATAGTTAATTCAACATGAACTCATGATTAGTGAAGATATGAACTAATCATGAACAAATGAGGAGCTATCATGAACTAAGACAGGAGTCATAAGGATTCATGCATGAATAACAGCAGAATTATACATGCTAGTACATGTTTGATAATTAATGCATTAATTAACATGTATGGGTAAACTAAATCAAACAGGCTTTCTAAGAATGAATAACAAATATTTTGACTTTGAAATACATTTAAAAATGTATTATTGTCATAATTTAAACCATTTTTTTATCAGAAGCTTCATCATAAATATTACTGAAAGCCACAGGAATAGTTTTTCATTACTTTCACTGATCACCCTTATCAAACATAGAAAATACTAAATCTGCTATATTTTATCTCAAAAGGTCTCAGTCTGTTTTGTGATATTCTCTTTCCCGTCACACTAAACCTACTGTGACTTATAACAGTTCTTGAGAAATCAGTTCCCAAAAAATAACAGGAAACAGGAAACATGGGATCCGTACAGTTCTCTCTCCAGCCAGACACAGGCCGTGATGATACTGTACCTCCATTCCCTTAACTGGGCTGAATACTAGTTATACTAGTTACATGTGTATTTAAGTTTATGATAAATCATGAGCTGAATTTGGTAAGTAGTTAACAGTGAATTAATCATGATGTGCCCCCTCAAGTAAAGTCATGACACAATGATGCATTAACAAGCCATGAGTTGATGTTAGTGTATGGCAAGTTAACCATGAGATAGTAATGCCGTGCTCCCTGAAGTAAGTCATGACACAATGATGCACTAACAATTCATTCATTACAAAATGAATAAACATATACACTAAGAATCCTTATTCCTTTACACCCTTGGTACAAAAAAAACAAAGATAAAAAGTATTTGTAGGCTAGTTATTTTATTTATATTTATATAATTAATTCATATCTTCACTAATAATGAGTTCACGTTTAATAAACTATTAATTCATGTATTAATACATGATTATTCATGTACTGTTATTGTAAAGTGTTACCCAAATTTCTAAACAGAGGAGTATTTTTTATTCAATACTTCCTCAAAATGCGCAGATGTAGCCTAATCATGAGCGATTGAGTCTCTTATGTGTTGTTTTCAAGTCATACTGGCAGCCGGAGGGCGCTCTGTGCACATGTAGTCCATATATGGTACAGACAGACGAAGAAGATACCATATGCCATAATAGAAGTCCATAATAAAAGCTTCCTGAGATCGCGAAACATGCAAAAAAAGACATTTGAAGATAATAAACACTCAATCGCGATGATGTATGGTTTGTCTGTGTTCTTTATACCATGTTGGGTGTATTCATAATATATAATATTTATAATGCAATGCTATTCGACATAGCTTTTATCAATATGCAGAATATTATAAAATGATATATTTTCTGTCTGATTTTTTGATCCGAAGCCAAATGAGACCACAGAAGGTTATTTAAAACATCCCACTTGTGATATAAAGTAATTTTGGAGAACAAACATGGTTTTAATCTTTATTGTATTTTGATTGTGTGCTAAGCTAACATGCTAGCTAAACAATGCACCTGCCACCTGGGCAAACACGTTATTTTTATTCATCATTTTGAATAGACTGAAATGAAAAACCAACTGAAATGTTGTCAACAACGGCATTTGAGGCACTTTAGAAGTTGAAGTGAGAAGTTTGATCATAAATGAGGTTTGAATAGAACAGTTTGAATAGAGAGTCGTCAGTGATTACAATGAAGACAAAAGAATAATTTAATAAGAGCCATAACCTGGCCAGAGAGGTGTGAAAGTGTTCTGGGGAGACTGAAACTGAATGGGCAGTTTGCACCTCAAAACAATAGAGACAATAAACTGAATGGTAGCTCAGAAGAGATGGCAATAAACATCAGTTAACATTTTAGAGAAATCTCAAAATAAAATCATATGACATGATCTTGAAAAACATTTAATCAAATTCAGAGTTTTAGACTTATCATCTTCAGATTTGAAATATAACATGGTCAGACATGTGGCTTCAGCTGACTTGAAAAACTTTGAAGCTTATTATAGCTATTTTTGATTATGAAAATAGGCCTAATTATAATTTTGAATTTACAGTAAACTGCCAAGTGTCTGCTTTCAAATGACGCCATATGATTTTAGTGCAAAGGAATCATTAACTGTAACGGTTTTATTCTGATTATGCCTTTTCTTAGGATTTTTTCAAAAGCGGGGGTGAAGGCTAACAGGTTAAACTAGAGGTCATTACTGTGCGTATGATTGGTTCTGAGGCAATCGTTTGAAAGGGAACATTCAGTGTTTGGATTTGTTTTGCATGCCAGTGAAGGCAGTGTGCAGTGACTCACTGCATGCCTTCATATTCACTGCAGAAATCTGGATTGATTTACTGATGATGGTGTGAGGCGTTAGAGAGAGACAACAGACCTGATGTACGAGAGAATCCATCAGAATTGGCTGATTATTGGCTTTACACTGGTGCTCTGCTGTATAAATAACATGCTCTGGCAACATTTCTCTGGCTAAGACGCACGAGTTTAGTTCATGAGGTGCATATCAGTGTATTTGTTGTTTGGATCATATTTCAACCCAAAAGGGGAAAAAATGCATAATGCTTTTGCATACATTTCACATTGTTCCTCCCTATAGTTGCCAGTGCCTCAAGATGTTTTACTTCTGAGTTTGGCTGCAATTCTCGTTATTCTTAATGATGGTTCTCATTAGATTCTCATTACTGTAATAGAGTAATGAAATCATCCTGTCTGGACAGTTCTTTATTATTTAAATCAGTCTAAAGGTAGCACTACAAATTCAGCCTCAATGTCTCGATGTATACATATTTTCTGCATTACATTCAATTGTGATAGTCATGAAAATAAGGTCACGGTGAAAAAAATAATTATGTACGCTAATATCATTTCGTTTTTATGTTCTTTTAATTGTGAGGTGAAATGTTCTGGAGAAGCTTCGTGAGATTCACCCACTGTAGTTTTAAGGAAAAACTGACGCTCATATGCGTCAAACATGTTTTGGATGCATTGAATGCATCGTTTTAAAGTCATGATGTTGATGAAGCGGTACATTACAAACCATAAATCATCTTTAAATTGCACAACTGAGCAAATATCAAACAAAACAGAGCCCAATAATCTCTGCGGACTCGGGATATTCACTCGTCGTATCTTAATGATTAAAACACACGTGAATCGAATGAGAAACGTGTCGTTGACAATCGTATTGTGAACGGAGGTCGCCCACATTCAATGTATCGCTGTAGCGCTAGACTGCGATCAATGACTGAAGAAACGTGAAGAAGCGCAAACTCACCATCACAGAATGGCACGCGATGTAATCCTCCTTCTTTATAACGTCTGCAAATGGACGGTTCGCTTCGTGCACCTGCGATTTCAACTTTGTCATCCGCGTCTCACATCGACAGACTGGAGTAATGAAGGTCTGTAGAGCACTAGAGGAGTGTGAGGGTGAAGTGAGCTCGGTGTGTGTGCTCGGTGATTCCCTCACAGTCTCTGCTGCTGCTGCTGCTGCTGCTGACAGTCACCTGCACTGAGAAACACCAGCATCACTGAACATAACTCACATTATTAAACCATCACACACCATTATTCATCATCAACGAACCATCATTCACCAGCAGTCAACAATACTCACAATTTTACACCAATTGGCATTGTGCATTCAATGCTTGTTCTTGTCTCTGTTTTTGGGAATTTCTAATTGTTGCTTATAATCCATTAACTAGTGAATAATCCTACAACTGACTATTCATAATCACCAATATCGCTCTCCAACACTTATCATTTATATAAATAAACCATCACTCGCCATTATTTACCATCATTCACCAACAGTGAATCGTGGTTGCTAGTGATAATTCATTTATACCATTATTCATCATCACTAATATTGCTTTCCAATACTGAACATAATTTATATTACCATCGCTCACTATTATTCATAATCATTATTCAACATCACTCACCGAGAGTGAACTGTTCACAATTATTAAACAACAAATCTGAATTTGGACAGGTCTACTATGGTGTTCCTCAGGGATCTGTCTTGGGTCCTAATTTTTATTAGCGTCTATATGCTTCCTTTGGGGCAAATCATTAGGAAATATGGCTTAGGGTTATCACTTTAATGCTGATGAAACTCAAATTTGCATTAGCTCCAAATCTGATACTATCACCTCTACAATTCTCTCAGAGTGTGTTAAAAACATGGATGCACCATCATTTTTAAAAACTGAATTGTTACAAGACAGAGGTTGATTTGATTATGGATGATACACTGTAAAATCCAACAGTGATTCTAACTAACACTTTACTTAGTGTCTTAACTAAAAAAACTAAAAACTTAATTGTAACAATCTAGTAATCTATACTATTCACATACTATTCCTTGCTTACTCAGAAAAACCAAGTTAAGATAAATTGACTGGTTTGAATGCCATTTTGTCAAGCAAAAAAAAAAAAAAAATTCCTCACCATTATAGTGATAAGTGTTCACTTTGGATTATTAAACTCTCTTTCTGATGCAGCGATGCAACAAGAAATCACAGTTATATGGTTCAAATTAAGAGAAGTACTAAATAGGTTGCTTTTAAAAGTTTACATAGCTTCTGAATGAATAGTTAATGATTTAGGCAGAAAATAAGATCATCTTTTAAAATTAACCTATGTATCTCCCTTTATGTCAGATAATGATCGTTTACAATTGAATTGCTAACACTTGTGTCATAAACACCTGTGGAACTTTTAATTGGGTTGCTATAATCCCGCTATATTTGTAACACTATCTTGCTGCTGATCATGCTTCTTGAGTCACACAAAGACTTCAACATTCAGCATGCAAAACACAGCAATGGTAAAATCTATGGTCGCCATACTAAGTCAAGAGTAAACCTAAATTAAAAGATCAAGTACTCTCTGCAGTTCTTTTTTAGTTACTAGAACTTTTGTGTAAGTGAACTATACTAACTAAGCATTTGTTTACACAACATACTATTCCTATTTCACTTTACTTGTTTTTTTTAAGGCAATCGGTTTGCATGCTTTTTTCAAGTAAGTCAACCTAATTTGATTTTACAGTGTAGTGTTGTATTTCCATCTACTCAAGCTCGTAGCCTTGGTGTGATTTTTGTCACTCATCTGACATTAGACTCACATATTAAAGGGGCTATATGCGTTTTTCTGAAATTTAAACTCGCGACTGACACCTGTGGCCAAAAAACAGAACTGCTCTTATTTTCTGCTCGCTCTCGCAGTGGTGGTGACGTCACATCCGCAGCGCGGGAAAAAAAAATACCCGCCAGAAAATAGGAAAAATAGGATACAGGCTTATAGGTGCACCCACTGTGAGCGGACAAGGTGTCAGTATGCTCATCAGGAGATGTTTGAGTCATAAATGGTAAAATAAAAAGGCTATTGTTACGTTTATTTTGGGGAAAAAGTTGCATATAGCCCCTTTAAGAGTATCACTAACCTGCATGATGCATTCAAATCATTTTCTTGTCTTTCTTTGTTTTGTGAGTTTCTAACTGTGGTTTATAACCCATTAATTAGTGAACAACCAATATTCATTATTCACTAATATTGTTCTCAAACACTGAACATCATTTATATAAATGAACCATCACTCACCATTTTCATTCACCAACAGTGATCACTTTACAATTTTTCACTAATTGGCATTATGCATTCAATGCATTTTCAATTCTTCCTTTGTTTCGCAAATCTCTGATCATGGTTTATAATCCATTATATAATGATTGATCCAACTATTATTAATCATCACTAATAGGCCTATACTCCAACACTGAACGTCATTATAATCCACTAACTTAGTGAACAATCAATGTTTATCACTTATATCGCTCTCCAACACTGAACAAACCATAACTCGCTATTTTTTACCATCATTCACCAACAGTGAATTGTGGTTCCTCCTAGTGATAATTCATACAATTTTTCATAATCCTGAATACTGAATATAATTTATATAACTCACTAGTATTCATCATCATTATTCAACATCACTCACCAAAAGTGAGCTGTTCACAATTATTACACAACAAATCTGAAATTGGTCAGGTCTGCCATGGTGTTCCTCAGGGATCTGTCTTGGGTCCTGTATGGTTTAGCGTTTATATGCTTCCTTTCGGGCAAATCATTAGGAAATATGGCGTAGGGTTATCACTTTTATGGTGATGAAACACAAATGTACATTAGCTCCAAATCTGATATTGCTGTCGCCTCTACATAAGTGATTTTTGACACTTAAATGCAACATCACTCACCATTCCTTACCATCATTCACCAACAGTGATCACTTCACAACTTTTCACTAATTGGCATTATGCATTTTACACAGTTTCTTTGAAGACCGTTAGTGAGTTTCTTTTTGTGGTTCATAATCCATTAACTAGTGAACAATCCTAGAATTATAATCACTAATATTGCTCTCCAACACCGAACATCACTTATACTAATAAACAATCCTCACCAATGAACACTATTCACAACTTTACACCAAAAAGTCTTTCTTTGAAGACTGTTTTGTCAGTTTCTAATTGTTGTTTGCACTCCAATAACTAGTGATCAGTCCTACCATTATTCATCCTTATTTGCCATCACTATATCGCTCTCCAATACTGATATAAACCCCCACACACCATTATTTACCATCACTGAATCATCTATAACCAGCACTAAAATAATAACTCGCATCACTAAACCAAAACTAACCATCTCGTAACATAATTCACACTCTCCCACATCACACCATCACACACCATTATTCATCACTATCATTCATCATCACTGAAGATACAGTACCATCACTCACCCTAACACACAATCAGTGAACCTAGAATAGCCTCTATTTGTATGCTTTCATTCCAAAACATGGGTACATAATACAATGAGTACTGTTTGTTAGCAGTGCATGTTTGTGTGTGTGTGTGTGTGTGTTTGTGTGAGGTCTAGTTATAGTAGAGTTGAGGTTTCTTTTGGAAATGGCTAATGTACGAGCTGGAATTTGTTCCACCATCGAGGCCAAGAATAAAGAAGCTGTACAATCTGGACAAGCAGGAATCCATCATGTGGAGAGAAGCGGAGCAGATCACAGCGGTCCGGCTGGGCTTCACCGTCTCTGATCAGTCATAAGAGAGAGTTGTCTTCTTTAAGCTCTGTCTAGCTGTGCTGTTGTCTCTCACTCTGGAAAACATGCAGCATTCAAAAGTAAGAAATTAAATTAAATACTTTTATTCAGTAATGATGCATTCAACTGATCAACAGCGACAAAGACATTTACAATGTTATAAACTACACTGAGTATACACTGAAGCACTTAAAGCGGCAATAAAAAAGTATGACTCGTCCATCACTATAGTGATGGTGCTGCAAGCCCCAACAAGACTTTTAAGATGATCAACAATATTCTTACACCAATTACGCCACCAATTTGTTCCTCTCTAAAGGAGTGTATCAAGTTTCTTAGTTTCTTTATGGAAAAAACTGAGAAACTTCGTAAGTCTATCAATTTGGTCGAGACCTGGTTTCAGTTTTCCTGAAACTGCATTCTCTTTAAAATAGTCACTATTGGTTGTATTTTGAAATCAGTGATGACAATGAATACAACTACATGTACTCTCTATCAGGGCCGTAACCACCATAGACATTGAGGGGACAAGTCCCAACGAATAATTAGAAATGGCCAAATTGTCTCCTCAATATTTGATAGTCTTGAGGCTGCTCTGTTATACTCCATTTCACACCACTCTGCTTGTTTCTAGGATGACAAAACTTAAATGTAAAATGTTTAGGTTGGTCTGCCTCAACGGTCTATCAGTGCTCGTCACTGTCAGAATGAGTGAGATGACCAATCGAATCAAAGAAGGTGGGGCTTACAGTTAGTGCGAATTCCAATGCAACACTTTAGTTATAGCAGTGAAAGAGTGCATCGTAAGATAGCTTAACATTTAATATTTGTAATTTTTTTTTACAATAAACACATTCAGTGACCAACAGTAATATCGAGTGATGCAAACTACTTGACTTTTTTAATGAAATTTCACTATTGAATTGAAAATATGACAATATTTATATAAATCATAACTGAATTTGATGTGACAAGAAATGTTTTGCCTTTTTACATATTAGGAAAATAAGAGTGAATGTGTGCATAATTAAATATATATATATATATATATATTGGTCTGAAATTGGTCAGGTCTGCCATGATGTTCCTCATGGATCTGTCTTGGGTCCTATATGGTTTACATTATATATGCAAATAGTTTACCTCATAGCTACAATAGAAATGAAACTTTTACTGTTCTTATTTATTTTTCTTTATTTCCTTAAACCCCTTTTAATCATTTAAATAAACCAATAAGACCAATACCCCCCAAAACAACGTTGGTCCCCCCCAATGTCTAAGACATGGTTATGGCCTTGCTCTCGATGTACCCAATCTCAACATCCGTTCTTAAGGTGTCTGTCACCAATTAATCCCATCATTTTGATCATTTTGTGAACACCTCCCTACAGGTATTGTTAAAAAGCCCTTAAGGTTGCAGCGATTACACTAGTGCTTAAAGGGTAACCCCAAAATTAAAATTTGATGTTTATCAGCTTACCCCCAGGGCATCCAAGATATAAGTGGCTTTGTTTCTCCAGTAGAACACAAATGAAGATTTTTAACTCATAGTCAATGTACAATGTACACGATCTGGCGTAGTTTACGCAAGCGGCAGAAGTGATCTCTCGCGTGTATCTCTACGCCAGATCATGTAAATTGACCTCACTTACCGGAAGTGATCGCGCGCTGAAGGCTGATGGACATAGTGGTGTATTAGAGGTAAAACATGATATAAATAATGTTCGGTTTCTCGCACAAACCGATCGTTTCGTGTCTTAAGACATCAATGTGTTGTCACGAGCCGCAGCGTTTAATAAGGATTTGTCTGTGCATGTTTTTTTTTTTACTCTCATAGATGTTGTTACCATTCACATGCATTATACGACTGACAGACTGCAATGGTTGGAGTTAAAAATCTTCATTTGTGTTCTACTGAAGAAACAAAGTCACCTGTATCTTGGATGCCCTGGGGGTAAGCAGATAAACATCACATTTTCATTTTTGGGTGTAAAAAGCCTGGATGTGACAAGTCTGATCTATCAAATTACAGGCCTTTCTCGCTAAGGTTTTGGAACGTGCCATTGTGGCACAACTCCATTCACACTTGTTATGCAACAAGCTTTTCAAACCTTTTCAGTTTGGGTTTAGAAAGGGACACAGTATAGAGACAGCCTTGGTTCGAGTTATGAATGACCTGCTTGTCTCAGCTGCTTCTGGAGTCTCTACCATCTTGGTCTTGTTGGAGCTGAGTTTAGCATTTGAAACAGTGTGCTATTCCATCCTGCTAAATAGGCTAGAGAGTTGGCTTGGTATCACTGGTTCTGTGCTTAAATGGTTTAAATCTTACCTTACTGATCGTCCCCAGTTAGTTGTCGCGGGAAACAAAAAATCTGAAATTGGTCAGGTCTGAAATTGGTCATGGTGTCCCTCAGGGATCCGTCTTGGGTCCTATATGGTTTAACGTTTATATTTGGGGCAAATCATTAGGAAATATGGCTTAGGGTTATCACTTTTATGCTGATGATACCCAAATTTGCATTAGCTCCAAATCTGAATCTATCACCTTTACAATTCTCTTGGAGAGTGTGCAGGAAATAAAAACATGGATGCACCATTTAAAAAAATGTAATTGTTCCAAGACAGAGGTTGTTCTTATTGGCACACCAGCAGCAATTCACAAATTTAGCTATTTTATTTTGATTATGGATGATAGTGTTCTATTGAAATCTACTTAAGTTTGTAACCTTTGTGTGATTTTTTACACTCATCTAACCTTAGACTTACATATTAAGAGTATCACAAAATCTGCGTTCCATCATCTCAGAGACATTGCTAGAATTAGGCATTACCTCTCTCTCTGCCTGATGCTGAAAGGCTTATTCATACATTTGTTACTTCCAAGATTGATTGTAACGCAATATTTGTCGGTTTGCCTGCTGAATCAATCAAACGGCTGCAGTATATCCAGAACTCAGTTGCACGTGTTCTTACATATAGTTTGCGTATTTTATATTCGCGTATTGTTTTTAAAACTTTCACACTAGCATATAAAACTATGCATGCATCTTATATCTGTGACTTTGTCATTCTGTACATTCCTTCTCATTCCTTTCGTTCTGCTGGTTCTCGTACTCTTCTCCAGCCTCCTTGTAGATTCAAATCTATGGGGGAGAGAGCTTCTTCTATCACTAAACCCAGTTTATGGAATGCACTTACAGTTAGAAATGCTAGAGTTAGAAACAGTTAGACAGTTAGAAAACCTATCTTTTTATAATCGCTAACATCTATTAACTAGTTGCTTATTATTAGCATGCATATTACTAGGGTACTAATAAAGCACATATTATCACATATAATATCCCAAACTGTTCCCACAAAGTTGGGCGCATGAAATTGTCCAAAATGTCATTATAAAGTCGTAGTTAATAGTGAATATTGTGTTCCCCATACTAAAGTGTTACCGTGATGATGAGTATTCTATTGTGTTGATTAGTTGTATTGAAATGATTAGTATTTTATGATTTACTATTTCTTTGTATTATATTATTTTTGTACTTTTGCATTTATTTGTTTTATTTGCTATTGTTTGTAGTGCTTTGGGTATTAGAAAAGTGTATTATTATTAATATTATATTCTATATTTCGAATAAATACTTTTCATTTGAACTTTACATTCATTAAAAATACTCAAATAATGTACCACAGGTTTCACAACATTGATAATAATTATAAATGTTTCTTGGGCAGCAAATCAGCATATTCAAATGCTTTCTGAAGGATCGTGTGACTGAAGACTGGAGTAATGATGCTGAAAATTGCATCACTATTGCATTTTAAAAGGTATTCACACAGAAAACAGACTTTTTAAATTGTAATAATATTTAACAATATTGATGTTTTTACTGTATTTTTGATCAAATAAATGTAGCCTTATTGAGCGTAAGAGATTTCTTTCAAAAACATTAAGATTCCTACTGTGTATAGAGATAGCTGTTTAGATAATTAGATTAAACAGAAAGCAAACATAGACCTTTGTCTCTGGATCCCAGTTATCTCAGACGTGTCTAGAGGTTTCGGTGGGTAAAAAAAAAAAAAAAACTGGTCACCACATGAAACAAAACCAGGTTGCTCTAATCTAGATTTTAAGAAACGTCTGCAATGAAAAGGTCACAAAATGGACCTAAACAAAGATCTGATCTGAGCTGCTGTTTTTTAGCTTTCAGTATCAAGATGCATGTTGACTAAATTCAAGCATTAAAGAAAAAACAGTGTCTTCACTTTTATCTTTTTACACATTAATTTCCCACATATAAGTTAATGAGGAAAGGGAAAACAAAACAAAATAGCAACTAGCATGTTGACTACTTGAATATACATTTTGCTCTCCTTTCTTTCTGGCCAGCAAATTTCTCAATGACTCTCTGATTAAAGTCAGTCATCTCAGTAGTGTCATGACGTTTGCATTGTTCAGGTAGATATTTGAGGTCTCTTACCCCCGTTGTTGTCCACAAAACTTCAGTACCGACACTTAGAAATAAAAGACAGGGAAAGCAATAAAGGGCATTGCTAACATCACATCCAGCCAGCCACCTACGTTTCTCATAACAAGCGTGTGAAGCTCCGAGTGCAGCTTCAATAACACGCATCCAATTCAGATTCGCCAGGGACGCAGCGACCTGCGTCCGGAGGAGGATCTTTAAAAAACCAATTAGAGACCAGCTTCAGGTCACATGCTGCCGGTATATTTTTGGACTCAGATAGACATCCATTTGTCCGCCGTCCCTCGCCCATGAAAAAGCATGAAACATATTGAAGAACATATAAAATAGTTAACCCATCAAAGCCAGTTTTTATTAAATGCTGAGGTTCTTACTAACAGCCAGCACATCGTATGAGTAAACTGTTTTATTTTTATTTCACTTTTATATTATTTTTGTATACATGTATATTTCTGGAATTCTGATGGGGGCGGCGCCCCAGCGCCCTCTATTGACCAGCCGCCACTGGAAAGCACGATCACTTTTCATTTTGAGACGTGCACGAGGAACAGTTAAAAGAAACTTGTTTGCTGACCTTAGACTTACGCCTGCACTGTAGGGCTTAATAAGCTCAGCTAAGTATTCTGGCGCCATTCCATGAAGTGCTTTAAAAACATAAACCAAAATCTTGTACTGTATCCTAAAATATATTGGTAGCCAACCTAGAGATGCTAATAAGGGAGTAACATGGTCCTTTTCCCGACCATTCATCAACAACCTTGGAGCTGCATTTTGTACAAGCTGTAAGCGGGCAATGTGTGTTTGACAGGTCCCAACATAGAGTGCACTACAATAGTCTAAACGAGAGAAAATATAAGCATGGACAACTTTTTCCAGGTCGCTGGCTTAAAGTATTGGTTTCAATTTGGCTATTGCTCTTGAATAAAAGAAGCAATTACGAACCAATGTCTTTATCTGCCGATCGAAAATGACGGATGAGTCAAAAATGACTCCCAAGTTTTTTTACTTGTTCCTGTAGGAACCCCTTCCATGGGCCTAAGTAATCGCTTACTGTACGGCTACCAGATGTGCGACCAACAATATTAATTTCAGTTTTGTTTTCATTCAATTGAACGAGATTTTCAGCCATCCACAGCTTTACTTCTGTGTATAGAGATAGCTGTTTAGATAATTAGATTGAACAGAAAGCAAACATAGACCTTTGTCTCTGGATCCCAGTTATCTCAGACGTGTCTAGAGGTTTCGGTAGGTAAAAAAAAAAAAAACAGGTCACCACATGAAGCAAAACTAGGTTGCTCTAATCTAGATTTTAAGAAAAGTCTGCAATGAAAAGGTCACATTTAGGAGAAACATCTGAGATAATGTTAAAGGGTTAGTTCACCCTAAAATGAAAATTCTGTCTAATTACCCTCATGTCGTTCCAAAGCTGTAAGACTTTCGTTCATCTTCAGAACACAATCTTTTGGATGAAATCTGAGAGCTTTCTGTCCCTCTATAGACAGTCTACACACCCAGAAAGGTATCATAAAAGTAATCCATGTTTAAAAAAGTAATCCAATTTTATAAAACAACAAGACTGCTTTGTTTGGGCAAAAAAACATAATTTACCACTTTATTTTTTACAATATGAAATCACCAATGTGTGTTGACAAAAGCACCCTGATGCATGCGTGTTGTGTTGGCGCAAGAGCAGACGTTGTTGCGAGATTAATATTTTGTAAATAGAGTTGTAAATTCCGTTTTTTGCACAAAGCACTCAAGTCGCTTCATAAAATTGAAGTTAAACCACTGGAGTCACATGGATTACTTTAATGATGTCTTTTCTGGGGCTTTAAGTGACAGTTACATAGATTTCTGCACCACCATTGACAGCATATCCAACTTCATTAAAAAGAGCTTAATTTGTGTTCCGAAGATGAACAAAAGTCTTACGGGTTTGGAACGACATGAGGGCGAGTAATTAATGACAGAATTTTCATTTTTGGGAGAACTATCACTTAACATATCCAGTTAATCTCCTGAACTTAAAAGAGAAACATTTGAGCAATAAATATTCCTCTTGGAAAATCTGCCTCAAGTTTCTTAGACTGGTAAGTGGTATTTCAAAACTGCTTTAGAAAAGTGTCTCAGGCCGAGTACCAAAACAAACTTATAGCCAATCAGCAGTAAGGGGCGTGTCTACTAATCTACTAATGGGGGAGAAGAGAGCACTGCACGTCATTATTCAAAAGACACGACACAGGACGGACATTAGCCGAGCGACGACAGAAAGAGAGAGATGGCAGATAAAAAACACATGTGGAAGATGTCTGTGGAACAAAAGAAGGCTTACGATCAAGTATCAGCTTTTCCAGTTTGTTTCCTTTGGTTCCTCTTTTCGTGATCGATATAACCCTCTAATCTTGTTATAATATGTTCATTAGTTGGACTGTCGTGCTATCGAGTTGCTCATGAGAACTGTGTTTGTGTTTTTGGGATTTGACCTGGATTACCCTAGTTACACACATTGCTTTCACTTATTGATGGCATTATAGCCTCGGCCGACTGGCACAGCAGATTCTGCCATAGTCGTTGCCTGAGCTACATATGTGTGGGGTGGAGCTATCAAAATAGGGGCGTGTTTGTTTCAGGGATTTAAAATCAACATCAGTTACCAGAAAGCACTTTAACAGTGCCTTTAACAGTTCATCCAAAAAAAAAGAGCCTATGGGTTTAGAACGACACGAGGATGAGAAAATAATGCATTTTTTTAATGAACTATTCATTTAAATTTCTAAAAGTTTACAGTTTCTTTTTTCAGGTTTGTCTGTCAGATCGCCCTGGTGCTCTTCGGTCATTTTTGACTGGAAAATGTTACGTTTTAAATTTTTTACTTCATCGGAATGGTACGAAACCTGATTTTGGCACTTGCTATGTGAACACAAAAACAAATCATGGACATGATTCGAAAAGGTTCAATGGTCCTGAAAGAAATAGTCACACTTGTACTCCTCGCGGTCAAAAATGAGCGCATTGGAAATGAATGGGAGACGAACTTCATCTAGTGGAAACTTTTGATACTGCGCCCAAACAAAATCTTACTGAAAGCTTGAGATATCAACCTCAAATTTGGAACACAAATTTTTTTTTTTGCAGTTTTCGAGTAAAATGTGTTTTTGAAAATATACACTACCGGTCAAAAGTTTGAGAACGGTAAGATTTTTTAATGTTTTAAAGAAGTCTCTTCTGCTCACCAAGGCTGCATTTATGTTTTTTAAAAAACAAAAAAAGCTGTAATATTGTGAAATATTATTAAAATGTAAAAAATATTTTGAGAATTTTGAGCATAATTGTTCCAGTCTTCAATGTCACATGATCCTTCAGAAATCATTCTAATATGATGATTTGCTGCTCAAGAAACATTTATAATTATTATCAATGTTGAAAACAGTTGTGTAAAAAATACCTTTTAGGATTCTTTGATGAATAGAAAGTTCAAAAGAACAGTATTTATCTGAAATAGAAAGCTTTTGTAACACTATACTACCGTTCAAAAGTATTGGGTCGGTAAGAATTATTATTATTTTTTTTGGGAAAGAACTTAAGGAAATGAATACATTTATTCAGCAAGGATGCATTCAATTGATCAAGTGACAGTATAGACATTTATAATGTTGCAAAAGCTTTATATTTCAGATAAATGCTGTTCTTTTGAACTTTCTATTCATTAAATAATCCAGATTTTTGAACTGTTTTCAACATTGATTATAATAATAAATGTTTTTTGAGCAGCAAATCGGCATATTAGAATGATTTCTGAAGGATCATGTGACACTGACTGGAAGACTGATGCTGAAAATTCAGCTTTGAATCACATAAATAAATAGCATTTTAAAATATATTCAATTAGAAAAAAGTTATTTTAAATTGTAAAAATCTTTCACGATAATACTGTTTTTACTGTATTTTGGATCAAATAAATGCAGCCTTGGTGAGCAGAAGAGACTTCTGAAACTTTTGACTGCTAGTGTATATTTCATATGAAAATAAGATTTATGTGCATTTTTCATAACAATAAGCATACAATTTAAGAAAAGAAACTTAAGTCTGTGCTCTAAAGCATTCAAGATTTACGAGTTTAAGTTGGAAATTTCATTTTCAGGTCTATGCTCAAAAAGTGAATAACTGGATTATAACTACAGCAAAAATATAATTTAGTACCATAAAATACAAAATATCAATATCAAACTAAAATATAGTACATTCATTTCATTGAAATATTTTTGACCGACATGCGACGAGGACCAGAGGGTTAAACCAGTCACCAGGCTTTTCTCTAGTAATCAGCAAAATAACAAAAGCCAAATGCTCTCACCCCGGACGCATGACCTGTGCAATGATACACAATGCTGGAGATGACAGTGCATTCGGAGCTCACGGCAGGGGCTTTCACCCCTCCAACCCAGTGTCCTGCCGGCATCTGTTCTCCATCATTTATACTGTCTGAAATGAGGTGAGGGGGAGAGCAGAACTCACAAAAACTGAAGAATATCTGCAGAGAATCTAAAGGTCAACATATGCACACACACTATGTAGAGAAGAAGAGTGCTGTGTTACTGTATATGCATAATATAGCATAATTGTGGTAAGTGCTATTTTTACATCACACTGTGCTCAAAAGATGGGAAAGTAGTTCAAAAATCAATATCTGCCGGAAGTTTCCATGGCAAAAAAAGGAGGACAAATACAAAACATTCCATCTCTTCATTGAAGACCTCAGCAGAATCAGATGTCCTTCAACATCAGAGCACTTTATAAAGCGTCTGCTAATAAGCATCACAAACGGCATTCTCATTATTTAGAAGGAATTTTAAATTGAAGGGTTTTTTTGATGTCTATTGTATTGTTCAACTGCACAAATGATCCCCATCCTCCCGGCTCAGCAGACGTCTCAAACAGAGCTGGTGCCTCATTCAGGGCCCTCAGCGCCCGCTATCGCCATGGTGATTCGGTGGTGACGCAGAGCTGATATAGATACTTGAAGGGTTGAGCGCTGAACTCCTGCGGCCCCCTGTGAAGAGCGCGCCGTGGGGAGGCGAACGGAAGGACTCGATAACCGCCATCAACATCCACTCTCATTAAGAGGAGGAGAGCATCGGCGCTCACACGCGTGAGATAATGCCAGACACAAAACTGTCAATGTACTCCAAAAACACCATTCAGCTTTATCTTTAAGAGTTAAAAGTTAAATGCATGTGGTATATAATCTCAATTTCATCAGAATTGAATTCAGACTTTATAACTCGCAAATCTGACTTTTTAACTTGCAATTCCAACTTTATATCTCGTAATTCTGACTTTATAACTCGCAATTCCGACTTTATTTTATAACTTACAATTCTGACATTATAACTCGCAATTCCGACTTTATATCACGCAATTCTGACTTTATAACTCGCAATTCTGACTTTTTAACTCGCAATTCCGACTTTATATCTTGCAATTCTGGCCTTATTTTATAACTCACAATTCCGACTTTATAACTTGAAATTCTGACTTTTTAACTCGCAATTCCGACTTTATATCTCGCAATTCCGACTTTATATCTCGCAATTCTGACTTTATAACTTGCAATTCTAACTTTATATCTTGCAATTCCGACCTTATTTTATAACTCACAATTCCGACTTTATAACTCGCAATTCTGACATTATAACTCGCAATTCCAACTTTATAACTCGCAATTCCGACTTTATATCTCGCAATTCCGACTTTATATCTCGCAATTCTGACTTTATAACTTGCAATTCTAACTTTATATCTTGCAATTCCGACCTTATTTTATAACTCACAATTCCGACTTTATAACTCGCAATTCTGACATTATAACTCGCAATTCCAACTTTATAACTCGCAATTCCGACTTTATATAACGCAATTCTGACTTTTTAACTCGCAATTCCGACTCAATATCTCGCAATTCCGACTTTATATCTCGCATTTCTGACTTTATAACTCGCAATTCTGACTTTATAACTCGCAATTCTGACTTTATATCTTGCAATTCCGACCTTATTTTATAACTCACAATTCTGACTTTTTAACTCGCAATTCCGACTTTATATCTCGCAATTCCGACTTTATATCTCGCAATTCCGACTTTATATCTCGCAATTCTGACTTTATATCTTGCAATTCCGACCTTATTTTATAACTCGCAATTCTGACTTTTTAACTTGCAATTCCGACTTTATAACTTGCAATTCTGACTTTTTAATTCGCAATTCCGACTTTATACCTCGCAATTCCAACTTAAAGCAGCACTAGGTAACTTTTCAACCTTTATAATATATTTTCAAACCTCTTGTGATGATACATCGACTTACAATAGGTTGAATGACACGTCTGCTATAGCCTGACGGGGTCTGTATCGTTGTTAATCATACTTTTAAACTTCGGGTTTCGGGTAGTAACCCGAGAAAAAAAACAACTACAAAATTTGACTGCTTTACGGCATATACGTCACCACCACCCCCACTTCCTTAAATTCGGATGTGCGAGCCAAACTATCATTTGTTTGCCGAATGTTATAGTCATGGCCAAAGCAGCACAGAAAAATAAGAAAGCAAAGGTTTTGTTGGAGGAAAGCAAAGAGGAAACGAGAAAGTGATCGGATTAAAGGCAGGACGAGGATCAACATTGGGCCAGCGTTTGCTCGTTGGCGTGAGCTGAAGGAGGAGGGGCTACATTCTTGCAAGTAAATACATAAGACATACAAAATCATATTTTAGGATACCTAACATGTCTGTGATATTGGTTTATTTGTCTTGCCTCAAGCTATAATGCAAATAGATTTTCCAAATTTGCAGATTCATCTAGGGTAGCTTGATATTATAATATAGACGATATATGGTTATTACCTACCACTCAAACATTGAATTGAAGTATCATATAGATTCTGTAAAACGGGAACCAATAGACTAGGCTACTATAATGACGCTGGCTTGTAAACGTGAGCATCGCGATCATTTGGCGTTTGAAAAAAATAAAACCCATGAAATTATATTCATATGACATGCTGAAACATATGCCACTGTACCTGAGATTAAGACATTTCACACGCGACGCAAGCAGAACACCTGCATGTGAACTCCATAGACAGGTGAACTCCTCCTGAAAAAAGCCAGGCAAAGACTGTACCACCTGCGCCAGCTGAGGAAATTCAGGGTTTCACCAGCCATCCTGAAAACTTTCTATCGAGGGGCGATAGAAAGTGTCCTGACTCAGTGCATCACAGCGTGGTACGGGAACAGCACTAGTCACGATTCCAAAGCCCTGCAAAGAGTGGTGCGCTTATCCGAGCGCATCTCAGGCTCAGCTCTCCCGTCTCTGCAGGACATCTACACCAAACGCTGCAGAGGTAGAGCTACTAAAATCATCAGAGACATTAATCACCCTGCAAACTCTCACTTCACCCTGCTGCCATCTGGTAAGCGCTTCCGTAGCCTGATGGCAAAGACTGAAAGACTCAGGAGGAGTTTCTTCCCCCAGGCCATCAGACTCCTGAACTCAGTCACGTGACTTCACTTCACCCCCGCACACACATAAACATCCAGTTTAAACATTAACATCCACATACTGCCATTGCACTGCACTTTACTTTCCTATTGTTACTGCGTAACAACCTGTAATAAACCTTGCACATTATACTTCTTTATATATACATATATATATATTTATGTTAACCACTTATTTCTAAGTCTACAGTTTATCTCACTTATCATATCCACTTATTTTTTTATATTTTTATATTTTAACTTTTATATTTTAATTTTTATCTTATTTCCTATTTTTATCTTTTACTTGATTTATTTATAATTCTACTTATGTTAATACTTTTTATTCTAATTTTATTCTATTTCTATTTTAATTTCTTGTAACTGTTATTTGCACTGTCCATGGAGCGGACCTGTTTACATTTCACTGCCAGTTGTATATTGTGTATATAACTGTGTATGTGACAAATAAAACTCTTGAATCTTGAATCTTGAATCTTGAATCTTGAATCCTGCAGTGTTCAGGGCTATCATGGTTGTCATGTCAACAAATGCACGTGCGATGCATCCACTGATGTAGAACGACAGTTTACGACAGTAGTAGAGGACAATACTGTTTCCCAACTGTAGGGGGAGCCCGAGAGCAAAACCTACCTAGTGCTGCTTTAATAACTCGCAATTTTGACTTTATAACTCGCAATGCTGACATTATATCTCGCAATTCCGACTTTATAACTTGCAATTCCGACTTTATATCATGCAATTCTGACGTTATAACTCGCAATTCTGACTTTATAACTTGCAAGTCTGACTTTTAACTCGCAATTCCGACTTTACATCACGCAATTCTGACATTATAACTCGCAATTCTGACTTTATATCACGAAATTCTGACTTTTTAACTCGCAATTCTGACTTTATATCACGCAATTCTGACTTTATAACTCGCAATTCTGAATTTATATCATGCAATTCTGACTTTATAACGTGCAATTCTGACTTTATAACTCGCAATTCTGACTTTATAACTCGCAATTCCGACTTTATAACTCGCAATTCCAACTTTATAACTCGCAATTCCGACTTTATAACTTGCAATTCTGACTTTATAACTCGCAATTCTGACTTTATAACTCGCAATTCCGACTTTATAACTCGCAATTCCAACTTTATAACTCGCAATTCCGACTTTATAACTTGCAATTCTGACTTTTTAACTTGCAATTCTGACCTTATTTTATAACTCACAATTCCGACTTTATATCTCGCAATTCCAACTTTATATCACGCAATTCTGACATTATAACTTGCAATTCTGACTTTATAACTCGCAATTCTGACTTTATATAACAAAATTCTGACTTTATAACTCGCAATTCTGACTTTTTAACTCGCAATTCCGACTTCATATCTCGCAATTCCGACTTTATAACTCGCAATTCTGAATTTATATCATGCAATTCTGACTTTATAACGTGCAATTCTGACTTTATATAACAAAATTCTGACTTTATAACTCGCAATTCTGACTTTTTAACTCGCAATTCCGACTTCATATCTCGCAATTCCGACTTTATAACTCGCAATTCAGACTTTATATAACGAAATTCTGACTTCATAACTCGCAATTCTGAATTTATATCATGCAACTCTGACTTTATATAACGAAATTCAGACTTTATAACTCGCAATTCTGACTTTATAACTCGCAATTCTGACTTTTGAACTCGAAATTCCGACTTCATATCTCGCAATTCCGACTTTATATCACGCAATTCTGACTTTATAACTCACAATTCTGAATTTATATCACGCAATTCTGACTTTATAACTTGCAATTCTGACTTTATAACTCGCAATTCCAACTTTATAACTCGCAATTCCGACCTTATTTTATAAATCACAATTCTGACTGTATATCTCGCAATTCCAACTTTATATCACGCAATTCTGACTTTATAACTAGCAATTGCAACTTTATATCATGAAAATGAATTTGTGAGATTAAGACAATTGTGAGATAAAAAGTTGCAATTCCCTTTTTTTATTTCTTTATTTTGTGGCAGAAACAAGCTTCCATAAATGTCACTCAATATTTGTGTTATATATTGTTATAGTCTACTCTAGAGCATGTCAACAATGCTTTATATCAGACTCAACTTATAAGGAGTAGTCAAGTACCTTGCTGCACAAGTTGCTGCCTATGAATGAAATTTTTAGTACAGTTAACTTAGAACTCTGCTTTAGAAGGTAGCTGCCTATGTAGACGGCGAGGTTGCTCTCTATATAGGGTTTGGAGCGGAGCCTGACACACGTTGGGGCAAAGCCTCCCTCGTGTCCAGGCTGCGAAATCTTTTTGCAATTCAAGCTCACAGCAATTTGTCAGTTTCATTTTGTTCTATTTGTCTTTGACAGGCCCGTTCTGCAGTTGTCTGGCAGTGCAAGCCGACTGGTGTGTGGATGTGGAAGAATAACTTTGTGAAAAGCTTTTCTTGTATAATTACAGCATGCCTAAAATGAGTGACATACATAGACATATGATTGACAGTCTTTTCTGTGCTTAAAAGAACAAATCGCCTCACGTCACAGTGTCAGCAGAGTGTGCGTTTCACTTTTTTATGAGAGAGAAATGATGGAGAATGACGAAACTTAAAAATAATAAATATACATTAAATATATATATTTATATACTCATTGGCCACTTTATTAGGTACACCTTGCAAACAGGTTGGACCTCCTTTTCCCTTCCGAAATGCCTTAATTCTTTGTGGCAGAGATTCATGCTGGAAACATTCCTCATAGATTCTGGTCCATATTGTCATGATAGCATCACGCAGTTCCTGCAGATTTGTCCGCTGTACCTCCATGATGCGAATCTCCCATTCCAGCACATCTCAAAGCTGCTCTATTGGATTGAGATCTGGTGACTTGAGTGTAGAGAACTCATGTTCTAGAAACCAGTTTGAGATGATTTGAGCTTTGTGACATGGCGCGTTATCCTGCTGGAAGTAGCCATCAGAAGCTGAGTACACTAAAACCCTAGTGGTCATAAAGGGATGGACATGATCAGCAACAATACTCAGGTAGGCTGTGGCATTTAAACAATGCTCAATTGGTACTAAGGAGCCCAAAGTGTGCCAAGAAAATATCCCCCACGCCATTACATCACCACCAGCAGCCTGAACCGTTGATACAAGACAGGATGGATCCATGCTTTCATGTTGTTTACACCAAATTCTGACCCTACCATCTGAATGTTGCAGCAGAAATCAACACTCATCAGACAAGGACACGTTTTTTCAATCTTCTATTGTCTAGTTTTGGTGAATTGTAGCCTCAGTTTGCTGTTCTTAGCTGACAGGAGTGGCACTGGTGTGTCTTCTTCTGCTGTAGCTCGTCTGCTTCAAGGTTCAACACTTTGTTCGTTCAGAGACACTCTTCTACAGACCTCAGTCGGTTGTAACAAGTGGTTATTTGAGTTAATGTTGTCTTTCTACAGAGATGGGAAGTAACAAAGTAGATTTTTCTGGTATCAGTACTTCACTATTTATTTTTCTGCAAACGTTTTACTTTCAAACCAGACTCGTTACTTTATTTTTAATGTGTATTTGGTGGCATCGCTAATAAATCATGAATCGGTTAGTCTTGACTGGCAAACGCTACGATTCGCTCGCTCCACGCCTTCACCAAATGTTTTTTCGATCAGAGTAATCAATGTGAGAGACTCAAGAAAAGTCTCAGGGACTACTGATCTGTTCAGGACTTCAAGTGCAAGTCAGTTTAATCTGTAAGACTATTGTAGTATTGTTTACTTAGTTAAACTGCTAGCAAACTGTTAGCAGTAGCGCCCCATTACTATCATCACACAAAATAGCTACGGTATGCTAAAGCACCTCATTATTATCTATTCAAAGTTACAGTAGTAATTTAGCAGAAAAATACTCACAAAATTTGTCTACCTATTTGTTTTTTAATTTAGAGGGAACTAGGGCAGACAACAACTCAGCCCTTATGAAAATTAACCATGGTTTTAGTACATATAAAACCAAAAACCATCTAAAACCATTGTAACCACAAATTAACAATAGTTTTGTTACACTAACCATAGTTTCACCATGGAATTTGTAGTAAAACTATACGAATAGTAATCAATCTGCCAATTTTTTTTTACTATACTAGATTAATAAAACTATGGTTAATTTCCATAAGGGAAAAATATGACTTATGATAATACAATAACAAGTTCAGTATTAGAATTTTTCATGACGTTGTCATGACGTCGTTATTATTGTACTAATTTTGATATTTAGGAAATTTAGAAAATATAGTTTTGTCATTTTAAGATAAAACAATAACACATGTTTGTAATGTAATACTTTACATTTAACTAAAATGTATAATAAGTGAAAAAAATACAATGAGGAGGTTGTTTTGCAATAAGGTGGAGACAGTTCTGTTCATAGCAGTAGATATGCTGATGAAAAAAGTGAAAAAAGTGACAGACAAGAAAATTTGCGCAAAAAGATGGCCTGGATGAGTGTGAGAGAGTTCCCGGCCTGAGATTTTGTCCCAGTCCGCCCCTGTTCTATATGGTGGTTGTTCAGCCTGGGCTAACAAAATTTTAAATGTAAATTATTTTGTATTAATGTATGGTAACATTTTACAATAAGGTTTCATTAGTTAATATTAGTTAATGTATTAACTAACACGAACTAACCATGAGCAAAACATTTGTTTCTGTATTTGTTCATGTTTGTTAAGGTTGGTTAATAAAAATCCAGCTGTTCATGGTTTTTTCATGTTAGTTCACAGTGCATTAACTAATGTTAACAAGATTTTAATAAAGTATTAGTAAATGTTGAAATGCACATTAACAAAGATTAATAAATGCTTTATAAGTGCAGTTCATGTTATCTATTGTAGTTAACTAATGAAACCTTATTGTAAAGTGTTACCTAATGTATTAAAGGGTTAGTTCACCCAAAAATGAAAATTCTGTCAGTAATTACTCACCCTCATGTTGTTCCAACCATGTAAGACCTTCGTTCATCTTCGGAACATAATTTAGTATATTTTTGATGAAATCTGAGAGCTGTCTCACTCCTCCATAGGCTTTCAGAGGGAATGAAACTTGATGGCCCAGAATAGTAAGTAAAAACGTCATTTAAGGAGTCCAAATGACTACAGTGGCTCTGTATTAAGTCTATCATGCGACGAAAATACTTTTTGAGCGGAAAAACAACAAAAATAGTCATTTGGACTCCTTAAATGACGTTTTTACTTACTATTCTGGGCCATCAAGTTTCATTCCCTCTGAAAGCCTATGGAGGAGTGAGACAGCTATCAGATTTCATCAAAAATATACTAAATTATGTTCCGAAGATGAACGAAGGTCTTACATGGTTGGAACAAAATGAGGGTGAGTAATTACTGACAGAATTTTCATTTTTGGGTGAACTAACCCTTTAATATGATGCAAGGTCCAGTTACCAGCGTGACACTAAAACAGGTAGTAGTAATGGCTACTTTTTACTTAAGTACATGTCAGAGTGACAGATCTTGAGTGAAAAAGTGTAGCCCATACTTCAACTTTTACCAGTCTTTTTAAAAATGAGTATCTGTACTTCTACTTGAGAGAGCCATCTCTGCCTTTCTATCAGCTCAAACCAGTCTGGTCATTCTCCTCTGAACTCTGGCATCAACAAGTCATTTTCACCCACAGAACTGCCGCTCGCTGGATATTTTCTCTTTTTTGGACCATTTTCTGTAAACCCAAGAGATGGTTGTGTGTGAAAATCCCAGTAGAGCAGCTGTTTCTGAAATACTCAGACCAGCCCGTCTGGCACCAACAACCATGCCATGTTCAAAGTCACTTCAATCACTTTTCTTCCCCTTTCTGATGCTCAGTTTGAACTTCAGCAGATCACCATGTTTACCTAAATGCATTGAGTTGCTGCTATGCGATTGGCTGATTAGATGCTTGCAATAACAAGCACTTGAACAGGTATACCTAATAAAGTGGCCGGTGAGTGTGAGTGTGTGTGTATACTATGGCTGTGTCCGAAAACCTAGGCAGCTGACTCGTTGCCTTGCTGCCTTATCAAAGACTTGTAAGGCAGGGTTTGTGCATGAAGGCACCTCACGAAACTGATTTCAGACAGACTTCTTAGGCAGTGTAACCGTGTCTAAACCAAAATAGAGAGAGCTTTGGTGAGAACTAAACAAATATTG
This sequence comes from Gobio gobio, assembly GCF_949357685.1. Taxonomy (NCBI): domain Eukaryota; kingdom Metazoa; phylum Chordata; class Actinopteri; order Cypriniformes; family Gobionidae; genus Gobio; species Gobio gobio. Next base: position 54,465,179 of record NC_137102.1, on the reverse strand, counting down.
AATAACTACGTTACATTAGTAATTTCTCGCTAGAAATGACATCAGAAGTGGAAAATGCTGGTCGAAAACGTACATTTACACACAAACTGACCAGCAAACGAAACTTTTGGATCAGATGAAGGTATCTCAGGAGACAGGAAGTGAAGCTAACATTAGATTCGGATGTGCCTTCCTGCCTTGAAATGTGTCCTACGAATAGGGTTGGGTACCGAACTCGGTACTTTTAAGGGCACCGACCGAATTACGTCGGTACTACCGAGTACCGATTCACATTAAATCAATCGGTACCAAATTTCGGTACCTGAGAACGCATCTGGTGATATAGACTAGTGTCTGTGAATTTTAAACCGCAAAAAGACGAATCCTGCGTGTCTCTGTGCGAATGAATGCCATAGACGCGCGGTTTACCACGCACACACTCACTCACTCACTATCGCGCTCACTATCACTATGATCGGTCGTGTAGTGTTTTTAATTTCTACCGTATAAAGCTCAGTTGTGCAGCACTTTGTTTGACAAAAAGGTTTAATTAAATTTAAAGATAAATTAAATTAATGTCTTATGTCTTCATTTGATTACCATAAAATACACAGCACATCATTTGTGGGAAATCTTTTCATAGAAATGAAAATAAAAAGAAAAAAATAATATGGTTGTTTTTATTAATTCAATTGAAGTACCTAGTAGCCAACTATCTAGTAAATATTACAGTATACAAACATCACAGACAATGGCTGACAGAGACACCAGGGCAGCTCTGGCATAATGTCAATAACACTTCTATAAATGACTTACGGGTTATTTATTGTTATTGATGTAAATCCTTAAAGTACCGGAAAAAGGTACCGTTGGGTACCGGTACCGGTACCGGATACCGGTTAAAATGTGAACGGTACCCAACCCTACCTACGAAGGCAGCATTTTCCAGGTTTCGGACGCAGCCTATGTATACATCTCACAAACTACCTTCCTCCTGTTCCTCACATGCTCCTCATCAGCACACCCATAACCTCTGGCATATAAGCACACATCTCATACACTCTCATTGTCTGGTCTACAACTTGGACTACGGATTACTTACCAGTATTCCCAACCTGCAAATATTATCTTCTGTGATTCCCAAGTTCCTGTCTCCTTGCTTGTGCATCTGTTCCTTTTCTCCAGCGTTCCCTCAAGACCTGTAAGACAAAGACTTTGATAAATATTCAGCCTGCTAAATGGCAACTTAAAGGGTTAGTTCACCCAAAAATGAAAATCCTGTAATTAATTACTCCTCCTCATGTCGTTCCAAACCCGTAAGACCTTCGTTCATCTTCAGAACACAAATTAACATATTGTTGATGAAATCGGAGAGCTTTCTGACCCCTCCATAGACAGTAACACAACGACCACTTTTAAGGCCCAGAAAGGTAGTTAAGAGACAGTTAAAATAGTCCATAGGACTCCAGTGGTTCAACCTTAATGTTATGAAGCGACGAGAATACTTTTTGTGTGCAAAAAACAAACAAAAATAACGACTTTATTCAACAATCTCTTCTCTTCCGTGTCACTCTCTTACACTATTCACTTTGTTGGGCGATTCACAAAGTACAACGCTTCTGGGTTTTACGGCAAACCGCCGCCTCACTATAAGACAGTACATTACGCGTATACAGACAGGAGCCATCTTGGAAAACAGTCTCGACAAGTCGAACCACCCGCCATCTCTTTAGTGTGTATCCTTTGGAAGCACTAGTCTCTGTTGCGTTCATTTAAAAAAAAAAAAAAAAATTTATTTTCTCTGTTGCGTTCAGTGCTTTCTTCCGGAAACAACGGACCATATGAGATTCCAAGTCACAGTTCATCACTTAGCACAGCGTTCGTGGTTCGACTTGTCAAGACTATTTTCAAGATGGCTCCTGTCTGTATACGCGTAATGTCCTGTCTTTATAAAGTATCTTCTTACAGACTGATCTCATGAAATAGCGTATGTATGACACGCCAATTCGCTATGCCATTTTGGCGTGCTATCAAGACACATAATCGGTTTTTAGCGTGTTTATCAACGCCGTTTCATTCTATCCCCCTACACTGCCCCTACCCCTAAACCTATCCATCACACACACACACGCACACATACACACTGCTCCTGCCCCTAGACCTACCCATCACAAGAAACATTCTGCATTTTTACATTTTCAAAAAAACATAATTTAGTATGTTTATAAATCCATTTACATTCACGCGGAATCACACGGCGTACACATACACGCGGAGATGATGGTTCGTTTCGGCGTACACATACACGCGGAATCACACGGCGTAGACATACACGCTCAAAATGCGTACAGCTCAAAATGCGTACAGATAACACGCCATTTGGCTTTAGAAAGTGGCGTGTATGTTTACGCAAAGTCATGATGTCATGTTGCTTCTTATTAAACTGTTTGTAAACGTACAAAGTTCTCAATGCTTCGGTTTGCATGTATGCAAACTCATTATGCTACCATGTTAGTGTGAGGCTATTTTGAGCCTTGTTAGTGGTATTAACTAGTGATTTAATTTTACTTATTATATGCCCCATATACTAGCGTTATAAGCTAATCTGTTTTTATTTGATTTTCATGAAAACGCATCCCAGAGAACGATCTACTCGGTAACCGTGTGTTAATTACCCCTAGGTTCATTTTAACGGTCTTTACTACCTTTCTGGGCCTTAAAAGTTGCTGTCTATGGAGGGTCAGAGAGCTCCCAGTAAAAAATATCTTAATTTGTGTTCCGAAGATGAACGAAGGTCTTACAGGTTTGGAACGACATGAGGGTGAGTTATTAATGACACACATTTCATTTTTGGGTGAACTAACCCTTTAAAGTCGGCATGAAACGAAAGTTGAGATCGTCTTTTTCTCCTTATTGTGAAACGGCTTCTGAAATTAGAAAAAATGTAGGGCGAGGCTTGATTTCGTCCTTCGGGAATTGATTGGATCGTTGGAAGTTGGGCGTTGCTAACAAAATGGAGGCAGATTGGAAGTTTGCACTCGGTTGTGGAGAAAAACTCGATCTATCTCTTAAAGGAACTGTATGTAAGAAATGTATTTCAATTAATCATAAAATGGCCCTGATATGTCACTAGACATTAAGAAATCATGTTAATTTCAAATACTTATATCACTGACAACGGTTGTCCGGCCAAGATATTGTCATTTTAAAAGTGAAGTTGCAGCCCTCAACTGATGTTGATGTTGACATGTTGTGTTTTGGCCTGAAGCGCCACCCTCCACCTATCTACCAATCACGAAGTCAGTAGTGTTTCTGCATTCGGGTTGCCAGCTCTGCTCTAGTTACCACAGCTGCAGCTACACACTTTTTGGATAAACAATGTCTAACTTTACGAAACCTAAACGACCTCGTTATGAATCAGAAAAACGTTGTGACAGTGTCCGAAATAAAACAAGGATTTGTATAAGAGATGCCTTTGAAAGAGGGAGACGGCTGAAAACTGAGAATAATTTGAAGACTGATGCCAACGTTGCTAATTTTCCCCCGGACAGGTAAGGTTCATATGTTTGGCTAACTTGTGCTTAATGTAAATGGACATTTCAAATATTCATGACAGTCGAACAAAGTTATGCATGTTCGTGCAACGTTAGGTTAGCGCAGATGGAGGAGGTGGGTCATTGAATTGAAAAGGTAACGTTAAGGAATTGTTTGGTAAATAAAAACGGCGAGTCGTCATTGCTAACATTAGTAATGCATTATCAGAGCCCGTTTCTCTGTCATTATGCTGGGACTCTGAGGAAAACAACATTAGCACGCCTATTATGGCAATGTGAAAACGTATTTGAGACAGTAGCCTAACGTTACCTCTGTAAAAATTATTCCTCATTCGTTCTTCGCATATATAGTGGACAAAACATGCTGCAAGTTGACCTGTATAACCATTGCTAATGTTATTTAGCTTTGCTGTAATTTTACTATAGTATTTTTTCATGTGGGAATGTACTGTCACATTCGAGCGTTCATATTTACGATTATATTTGGCTAATCGCCATTAGTACATTTTTGCGATTCATAATTACTTCACAAAACATCGCTCTTGAAGCATACACATAATTCACAGAAAGAAAAAAACTTAACGTTACTGTGTACGACTCGTCACTTGCCATTGAAAGCTCCTTGTAGCAGCCTACGTTCCTGCAGGATCCTGCAGCCTATCTGGCAACCTCGAGTCAGGGGGAGGGGATACACCGCTCAACAGTAATTTGAAAGTGATTGCAATACCAGTTTCTGCCACAGTCCTACATACAGCTCCTTTAAATAAATGTATTTTCTCTCTAAATCTTTTCTACATAATGTTACTGAGCATATTTCCTCACTTTAAGCTGGTTTATGCTACAGATTTGACTTATTTTAAGCCTTTTATGGCTTTATTTCTGTAAAACTTTTTTCTCAGCTCTCCCTTATAAGGGGGGCGCGCCGTAAGCGCGTTCACACGCTGCATTCCTCAGTGCGAGTCGTCACGATAAGCTGTTCGTCCGACTATATTGAGTAATTTTTACATTAAAAAAAGCTTTTATTTCTCATATATTTCTCTCTTTTTGCGAATACGAAAATACGAATTGTAAAATTAGATTTCATGCCGCCTTTAAGGTGTGTGTGTGTGTGGGTTTACTCCAGTTGAAGTCACAACCTCTATCTCTTGCAAAACCTGAAGTTTAATATCGAAGTTTAAAAATCTTCCCCATACAATCACATCCCGATGAAAATCAAGTCCATCCCTATATTTGGGTCTCATTGATTTTCTTGTTTCACTTGGAAATGCCCCATTACCTCAGTAAAAATGGATTGCAAAGGCAGTTTTATTTTTTCTTAGGAACATTATGTACAATGCTGCACATGTCCAGTCTTTCTAGAAGAAAATATTCCTGTCCAAAAAAAAAAAGATGTTTTGTGTGGGAAGAGCATTTCAATGGCATCCAGCTGAGATGATTATGAGACCCTAAAACTTAATATAGACTTTACCATACGAATCCATACGGCAATATTCACACACTGTCTTGATGATTGCAAACATTAAAAAAATACAATGGTCCCTAGATAATACCGTACCTCAAAGACATCAGACGTGTAAGTAGTTGTTCTCACGTGACCAACTATTTACAAAATAGCTAAAAAAAATAAAGCCGCTGCTGTTGATCTCCCATGACGATGTGGTCTGGCAGAGTTCCGCAGAAACATCTCTCCGAGGCTAATCAAGGTCAGATTTCCAGCTAACCGTCTGGATAAATTTTAGTCACATGTGGCTTAGGGTTTATGTTTATCAAAGGCCTGTATTCATATGGGAGAGATTTAATCCGTTCTCACAACAAATACGAGATTCCACGTTATTAACCTCTTGGAGGATTTCACCATATATATATAGTTTTTTCCAATATAATTTATTCCTGTGATCAAAGCTGCATTTTCAGCATCATTACTCCAGTCTTCAGTTTCACATATCCTTCAGAAATAATTCTATGATGATTTGCTGCTCAAGAAACAGCATTATAATAAACATTATAAAATAATCAATTTAATGCATCCTTGCTGAATAAAAGTAATAATGTAAAAAAAAAAAAAACTTTTGAATAATAGTGTATACTATACTATTTTGCTGTTACTGTAGGACAGCGCACGGCCGCGTTGAGTTCTCTTTTGCCCTTGAACGGACAAAAACACATAAAAGTATTCCAAAATGTCTGCTTTCTCGAGTATCGTCATAAGTACAGTCTTAAATGAGTTAAAAAGTGTTAAATGATTGTAAAGAGTTTTAGGACATCGGATGCATCAGATCCACATCATGTGCTTCAGACCTTAAAGTGACAGCAGCCTAATAAACCGAATAACATAAATCCAAAGAACCAAAGACTTTGCTCTTGACTGAACTTTTGTAGCTTTAATAAGGATTAATCTAGGTTTAATTGATCATTTATGCAGTGAAGACTGTTTGATAACTTTATTCAATTTCTGTATATTTCCTACCTGTTAGATCAAATATTGAAGAATTTGTCTTTATGTTGTCTACACTATTTTGGAGATTAAATGTGAAATTACTACAATATAAAAATATATTAAAAACTTTAAAGGTCCCATTTTTCCTGTGTTTTTGAAGCTTTGATTGTGTTTACAGTGTGAAATATAACATGTGTTCATGTTTCGCGTGTTAAAAAACAGTATTTTTCACACAATTTACTTATCTGTATACCGCTGTTTTCACTGTCCTCAAAACGGCTTGTTGATTTCCTTATTCTATGAAGTCCCTCCTTCAGAAATACGTAACGAGTTCTGATTGTGCCAGCGTGTTGTGATTCAACAGCAGCTTAGCGTACGTTGCCCGGAAAGGTCACGCCTTTTACCATAACGGGAGATGAACGCGCTCAAACTACAGCCCCTGAAGGCCAAACAAAGGTGATTTGACTCCGGGATGAAAATAACAGCGTCTGGGACATGGCGACAAACACACTCTACAAACGCAACACTTCCTCTTCTCCACGAGGGAGCAACAAGACCACGCCCCCTTTTTTGCGATTCTTGTGGGCGGAGGTTAGTCGACAAACTGTTCTACTGAGGTAATTAAAGCAGGATGTACCAGGATGTAGTCCAAACCGGCCGTTCACTGTAGGCTTTGAAAGGGAACTTCTGTTAAATAAAATATCTCGCTTGGCATTGAACTTTGAGCTTTATAATTTTACAGGTATTATTTATGCTCTAACAGCAACATTACACACTAACTAAAGTTTGAAAAATGGGATCACGAAGAACAGGACCTTTAATGTTAGGTGTGATTACAGAAAATGTTTGATTAATTCGTAATTTCTTTTTGTTAAATTGATTGACAGCACTTGAAATAATATTACAATTTAAACCGTGTTTTCTATATGAATATATTTTAAAGGTCCCATGGCATGAACATTTCATTTCATGAGGTTTTTTAACATTAATATGAGTTCCCCTAGCCTGTATATGGTCCCCAAGTGGCTAGAAATTTCAATCGGTGTAAACCGAGTTCTGGCTGTCTTTCTCTGCCTTTGAGAAAATGACAGCTCAGACGAGCTGATCTTGAATTTTCCTGTTATGACGTCATACCAGGAAAGGTTACCTCCCCTTCCTCTGCTATAATCCACACTTTGACGATTCGTTCATCTCGACGGCTGTAATGGTACATTACATGTGTTACAAAGTTCGTAGAATAAGGTGGAAGACAGAGTCGACGTGACTGGGACTGTTTATTCAGAACTCTCAGCTACAAATAAGCTCGCGCTAACAGCACAGCGCTCTCAAAAACTCAGTACAATAAAACTTCTTCCAGCTCTCCGTGGTTCACGAGTGCCCAGTCAGTCTCTCTCTCTCGCCTCGCTAAACCACGCCCCCTCCGCAACATAATCTAACACTCATTTCAAATGCAAAGATGTCAGCCAATCACAACAGTGGGCGTTTTCACTGAAGTCTCACAGCAGACACGCCCCTTGAAACAGGGCATTCAGCCAGAGGGGTAATAACAGTATAGAAAAATGCCTTTTTCTAAATTATGACATTTTTTGATGTAAAAATCATACTAACAATATAAGTACACCTCAGGAAACATTATAAAATAATAGAAAAATGCCATGCCATGGGACCTTTAAAATGTCATTTATTCCTGTGATCATTACTCCAGTCTTCAGTGTCACATGATCCTTCAGAAATAATTCGCAAATGATGATTGGCTACTCAAGAAACATTCCTTAATATTATCAATGTTAAAAACAGTTGTGCTGCTTCATATTTTTATGGAAAGCTTAATTCTTTGATATAAATGTCTTTACTGGCACTTTTGATTTTGCCATGGTTAAAAGGGGTTTAAGCACTCTGCTTCATGTCACAATCCCTATGAGTGACTACGAGTGGCTTGCTGCTTTAACAGAGTCCAGATGTTTCTCATATTTTTTCCTCAGAATATTTGAATTGATAAAAGCACTGACTAAACCATGCAGCATGTCTTGCGGTTGTCATGGTTATGCTGCACTCAAATGCACGAGTCACATGATAAGCGCAGCACAGCACACACCTCCGTCTCATGGTTATGATTGTGAGAAACACTGTCCAAAAAAACAGTGTGATGTACAGTGTTGCCGGGAAGAGTTTGGAGTCAAGTGGGCGTTTTGCGTGTACCCTGTCATTTCCTGATGATGCTTCGCAAGAGAGAGAGAGAGAGAGTGAGGGGGAGGTGAGAGAGAAAATTGCTCAATTGGAAAACACATTGACGATGCAATGCACAATAAAACCGGAAAGCCTGTTTTGTTGTGTAAACCAGCTTGTCACTATTCACATAAAGTTGGAAATTGCCTGTCTATAGTCTGTCAGCAGCAAAATGCATGTAACCTTGCACAGGCTGTCTTCTGAGATTGAATGCATTATTTATGTACAATACCATGACAGGCTCCTTCCAGGATATGACCCGAATGCCACCACAGGTCTCCTTCCGTTTAATCCCACATTTCTCTGGAGTCCTGCAAACCGGATCCATGCAGCTGAAATAATAGAACAATATCACTGGTTTCATGTTCAAATTGATTTACATGTAGAAGGCGAAGGTTATATTTTTCTATTGTTTTAGGTGTTGCAACTGCTCAACATTTTCTATTTATTTATCAACTTTTGAACACCATTTTGCAGTTCAATTTAGTATTCCAGTGGTGCGACAAATTCATTTTTGTATTCTTTCAATACGAGCTCATTCAATTTCATGCAAAAATTTAGCTTTAATTTAGTTTCAGATGGTTTATGACATGTTACACTGTAGGATGTTCAAACTATAATTTTAAAATCTTGTTATCGCAATTTTCATATCCACAAATTAGTAAAGCTATAACCTTTAAAGTGCCCATATTATGCTATTTTGAAGGCTCCTAATTTAGTTTTGGAGGTCTCCTACAACAGGTTTACATGTATCAAAAGAAAAAAAAAAAACAGTTTCATTTTCTCATAATATACATTGCACATCACCACACCACATTTTTCAATGTTTCTCAAACGACTGTCTGTGTCTGGCAATCTGATGGATGAGGGGGTTTGGCAGTTGCCAGGAGAACGGTACTTGCCTGACTGCATTGTGCCAAGTGTAAAGTTTGGTGGAGGGGGGATTATGGTGTGGGGGTTGTTTTTAAGGCTTTGGGCTTGGTCCCTTCATTCCAGTAAAAGGAAATCTTAATGCTTCAGCATACTAAGACATTTTGGACAATTTCTTGCTCCCAACTTTGTGGGAACAGTTTGGGAATGGCCCCTTCCTTTTCCAACATGGACCTCACAAATGCGCTTTTAGAAGAATGGTAAAAAATTCCTATAAACACACTCCTAAACCTTGTGGAAAGCCTTGCCAGAAGAGTTGAAGCTGTTTTAGTTGCAAAGGGTGGACCAACTCCATATTAAACCCTACGGATTAAGAATGGGATGTCATTAAAGTTCACGTGCATGTAAAGGCAGGCGTCCCAAAACTTTTGGCAATATAGTGTATTTCAGTAAGACAGTAATAATGTGAGTTAGCCGGAAACTTACACAATATAAAGCACAAAAATACGTATTTTGAAAACCCGGTACAAAATATATACATCAATAATTATTCATACTTACAGGTTGTGATTCTGAGGAGCAAGTTAGTCCAAATAAACTGGGTCCTGACCCATCTTTCAAGAGCAAGCGTTTTGTAAATCCCGTGTTGAACTCTGAGATTTGAGAATCAGTCGTCAGTAAAATTACGCTTTTGAGGGCGGGACAAGTTGTTCACGGGCGAACAATGTACAACATAGTGGGGAATTATGCAAATGTCTACTCTTTTCTAGTGTTGTAGAATCGTAACACTGTAGGATTCAAAACAAAAACGACTCATTTAGGCGGTTCAGAGTCAATTCTTTCCTTTGGGAGACAAAAACGTTATTTATCGTGCATTTTCGACTCTACAGAAGGTTTACATTCACAAACAGTTATATTACACACTGCATGAAAGAGAATATTCGAACAACCATAATAGGGGCATTTTAATGCTAAAAATTATATTTTGAATGTGGGTTTTTCTTGATACAACACACTTTAAATGTAATCATATCTGTCATATCTGTCAATCCAACGCTCTCCATTGACTTTGCATTGCGGGAGGCTGCCTCATTGTCATTTCGGACTTATAACAAAAAACAGAACAATGTCTAAAAGCTGATATGTGACAAGGTGTACAGCAAACAAGCTAAAAAACACAGAAATACGTTTTTATAAGCTGTCGACCCCAAAAAACGAGCGTTTAAGAAGATAAAAGTGGATACAGGCAATACGAAGTGACGCTTCAGCAGGATGAATGGGTAAATTTTGGGATCCTGACACTCAGTATGTCTCAGTATGTGTATGTGTGCAGTAAACATTTTGTCACTGTTAAGTCAAATATCCAAATGTCCGTTTTATATATGATATTTCCTGTCGTTGATTACATTCCGCTCTAGTCGCCGTAGTTCTCAGTGTAATAGCCTATGACCTGTAGCGCTCTGTCTCAATGGCCTGAATCCACTTTTTTGTCCTTAAACGCTTGTTTTTTGGGTCAACAGCTTATAAAAACGTCTGGGTTTTTGCTTCTGGGTTTTGTTTAGCTTGTTTGCAGTTCACTTTGTCACATATCAGCTTTTATACATTGTTCAGTTTTTTGTAATAAGTCCGAAATGACAAGGAGGCCGCCTCCCGCAATGCAAAGTCAATGGAGACGGTTTGATTGTTTTCCCCCCCGGTGGGCGTGGTCTTCAGATTATGACGCGTGTCGCTCTGTCTCTATTGACAAGCGTTTACTTCCTTGAAGGCGGGTACTCTATTGAAGTTTAAAACTATTGGATCTGCCCAGGGCCACTCTGGATCTGCTATAACCAATCGCTAACGTTTGGTCGTGACGTATGTCATGCGCCATTCGCCTCTGTTTCTTACATGGAAATCCGTGATAAATGTGCAGATTGTGCACGCCACCTCAGTGATAAAACCTAAAACTTGTGCATTCGGATTGTGATTTATTCACAGTTTTGTGATCGGGAACGCGCTGCTCACGTGGTAATATACATGCTGTAAATAAATTATCATATGCTTGGTATGATAAGAATAAATGCTGCCGTAAATAACGGCCCAATTCAAATGTTTACGTGCTTTTCTTCTTTTTATTTTTTGAGCGGTGATGAAATATATTGCTCTTGTAAATACTTGCCAACATTTAAAGAAATACAAGTCTAGAAATGCATCCAAATTACAGTGAAGGAAGCGCAACCTTATGGTGCTCTGCAGTGGTCAAAAAGGATACAAACAGTGAATTTTGAAGTGATATATTCTTGAAAACTCAGAGATGTGGATTCGGAGAGCAATTAAATGACCACACGACCTTGGTGTTTGCCTAAAACAGAAGGTAAATCGGCCGGGGATTTTTACACGGGTGGTGGGAGACGGACGGCAATAAAATCACTGACTGTATATGATGACAATACCTCCCGACCCCACGAGAAACAATTACTGTCCTAATAGGGCTTCAGCCAACTCCTTCACCACTAATGGAGCGAGCTGGAAAGGCTTTAACTTCTGGATATTTGGCAGTGGTGCCACAACGGAATGAATGGCTTCGCTCGCATCTTTCTCCACCGCTATTACTGAACTACAACTCAAACTAGCGCACGACATCAGCGTCATCGTTCTCAGCCACTCTCTCCGTTTGCTGATTGGACCGGTAAAGATTTGTTCGGAGAAAACCTACGAATATACCGCAGTCCCAGACGGAATACTGAAGGAAAATGAAAATTGAGCGGAAGTATGTAGGAGGGCGGAGCAAGGCTACTGTTTATGAGCTGTTTTATGAATTTTTATTAATAAATTAAGGATAAATTAATTAATAAAAGGATGAAGCATCTGACAGAAACCTTTATATATTTCTACCTTTCTATACCTTCTATATATAAATACAGACACTTTTCTATATTTTCTTCTAAGAGTGTAAGGTGTTTCACACGTCACGTCAACAGATATGACCCAAAATAACCATGAGAACAAAGCAACAGTAACAGTGATCTTTCCATAGCAAAAAAGCACCAAAAAAGAGAGTTCAAAAAGAGCTCTGCAGCTGTAAAACTTGAAACATAATGTTCACAGAGCTGTGAGTGACATGTCAAACAAAACTGAGATATCACTGAAAAATCAACGGAAAAGAGGACACGCTGTTCTCTGCTGAGAGTTCTTCTGTTCCACTATATACACTCTTTTGTCCTCTGCGTTCAGTTTCTGACACACAGTAATGATGAATGGCAGAGGTCAGCGGGAGTCGTCCTCCTGCTGTGAGGGTGAGATCTATGTAAGGACACTTCACACCGGAAAAATGTGAAGAGATTCAACGACCCTTCATCCAAAGCACACCTGTCTGAGTGAGAACATGCCCTCTCTGTCCTGTTAGATTCCCAGCCGAATGGCTTTACAGACAATCTATTCTTCAGTAAAGCATGCTACAGCAAGCGTCACAATAACAATTGACCTATCGGTAAGCCCCTCCCCTCGAACGCAGATGAGCCAATAGCAGTTGAGTATCAGTTGCGCTGGGACCGGAACTCGGACATCTTTAGGTTTCAGTGCCATAGAGATGCATTGGAAAATCCGAAGCTCTCATCGATTTGATGGCATTTATGCTACAAAAATGCTAAAATGTCGTGCCTGAGGTACTGTAACACTGATTTTCTGGTTGTCATACTCTCATTAAGTTACGATTAAAGTCCCTGCTAACACACAAACCGTAATAACTAACTGTTCTCACGTCATGTAACACTGTAGGTCAAAAACACGAAGGTCTACATTTCAGTGCCTCTCCATCTTAAACTGGTTATATGTAAATTAATTTTAGACATGTTTAAGGTCTACATTATCTGTCCTACTAAGGAGGACTCCTATTTTGATGGGTATTATAGTCTACGGGTGGTGAAAGGGAGAGCTCGCACGCAGTTTATCGGAGTTGTTTTGTAGATCATAAAAAGTTTACCAGTTATTAACTGCACCCTCGAAAAGTCATAAGGTCTGTGTATATGTTTGTTTACTGTTAGTTTTATGAGTGTTTTTGTGTAATTTGCTGTGTATGTTAATGGTAATGCAACGGAGAGAGATAGTTTCTGAATGAGACGTTAATGTGCACTTCTTATGCTTTGTTTGTTCAGCTCTTTCGATGATTTTTTTGGAGTGAAAAATGACATAATACACTTGATAAACCGTCAGTGAAGTTTGGCCATCATTCGGACGGGATATACGCTACATTCTGTGTCCAAAAACATCTTGGGATAAGGTTTTCACACTGACAGCTGTCACTGTAAGATATAGCAACTCCGTTTGTTTGTCCGAGTTAGCAACAGTAACTAAGGGGGGCGGAGCTTACCGATAGGTCAATTGGGCTGTTTTTACGAAATCACCCCCTATACCCTCATTCACTATTCCATCCATTACTCCACTAATATATTCCACTTGAGGTGAATGAAAACGAGTGAGTGAATTTGGACGCTGAGTGTGCCGGAAGGGCTGCCGCTTTTGCATAGTTTGTGCTTGCTGTTTAATAATCATTTGAAAGTAAGCAAACTGGCAACTCCAGTAATGAAAATATGTATCTTGAACTCTGTCATTGTCACATATCTAGTCTGTTTTGGTTGTGTTTTTGATTCTGTCACATGGTCCTTTGTCTTAGTTTCCCGCCACTAGTCTGTTTCCTTGGTTACCCTCGTTAGTCTTGTTCTGTTCAGCTGTGTCTTGTTAATTATCTCGTTTCTGTTCTCTATTTAAGTTCCTCCCTGTTCATTCACTCCTTGTCTGGTCACCGTTATGTGAAGTACCCGTTATGTTAAGTAGCTGTATTATCCATTATGTTAAGTTGTGTGTTTTGCCTGCCTTAGTTTAATGTGAATTAAAATACGTCTGAATCTGCATCTCCTGTGTCCTCTGCCTGTTCCTGGTACACCAACCCGTAACAGTCATGGACACTATGTATAAACCCTTAATTTGAAAACAATGTTATAATCAATTAAAAAGGAATCTATACCTGTATGATATTACACTGTACCCACATTGGACCAGCAGTTTGGAAAATCAGCTGTGGGTGATAATTTCTAGCCATTTTCCGGCATGCAACTCTCACAGTGCATTATGGGTAATCTCTACACTCTAAAAAATGCTGGGTTAAAAAAGCAATTGGGTTGTTTTAACCCAAGAATTGGGTTGTTTTAACTCAGTGGTTGGGTTAAATGTTTGCATAAAACAACCCAATTGCTGGGTTAAAACAACCCAGTCACCAAGTCCATTTTCAACCCAACTTGGGTTATTTTTAACCCAGCATTTTTTAGAGTGTAGCCTCGTACCAATGCCACTTGAAGGCAAGCCTGCAACCTTAGTCAAAAAACGCCTAATGCTAGCTAACTAACACTGGAGAGCGTACACACTAAAAAATGCTGGGTTAAAAATAGCCCAAGTTGGGTTGAAAATGGACCAACCCAGCAATTGGGTTGTTTTAACCCAGCGATTGGGTTGTTTTAACCCAGCAATTGGGTTGTTTTAAGCAAACATTTAACCCAACCGCTGGGTTAAAAGAACCCAAATGATGGGTTAAAACAACCCAATTGCTGGGTTGGTCCATTTTCAACCCAACTTGGGTTATTTTTAACCCAGCATTTTTTAGAGTGTAGGCTGTTTTTTAATGGATGTCAATGGATGAGAGGCTTCACTAAGCTGAATAAACTGCTTTTGTGAGGAAATCGACAGTCCAACGGCTAATCTTCAACATATGGGCTCTTAAACATTCGATTTGGATTTATTTATTTTTGGAGTTTACACCAAAAAATTCTGTTTAAGAAGAGAAGTCATAGGCAATTGAGTGACAGGATTCAGTTTACAGCACTTCCATTAATTTCTATGGTATCCAAAAACAGTGATTGGCAGCATCTGAAATTGCATACTTCCCTACTATATAGTAGGCGATAAACAGTATGTGACAAAAGAAGTATGTCCGAATTCACAGTACTCATAAAAGAGTAGAGACCGAGTCAAGACCAATGTGTGTTGAGACCAAGACTTTGAGGGGTGGAGACCAAGACAAGACCAAGACCAAAGCAGGACGAGACTGAGTCAAGACCAAGACCAATGTGTGTTGAGACCAACCAAGACAAGACAAGACCAAAGCAGGGCGAGACCGAGTCAAGACCAAGACCAATGTGTGTTGAGACCAAGACTTTGAGGGGTTGAGACCAAGACAAGACAAGACCAAAGCAGGGGGAGACCGAGTCAAGACCAAGACCAATGTGTGTTGAGACCAAGACTTTGAGGGGTTGAGATCAAGACAAGACCAAGACCAAAGCAGGGCGAGACCGAATCAAGACCATGATCAATGTGTGTTGAGACCAAGACAAGACCAAGACTTTGAGGGGTTGAGACCAAGACAAGACAAGACCAAGACCAAAGCAGGGCGAGACCGAGTCAAGACCAAGACCAATGTGTGTTGAGACCAAGACTTTGAGGGGTTGAGACCAAGACAAGACCAAGACCAAAGCAGGGCGAGACCGAGTCAAGACCAAGACCAATGTGTGTTGAGACCAAGACAAGACCAAGACTTTGAGGGGTTGAGACCAAGACAAGACAAGACCAAGACCAAAGCAGGGCGAGACCGAGTCAAGACCAAGACCAATGTGTGTTGAGACCAAGACTTTGAGGGGTTGAGACCAGTGATGCCAGTAACGCGTTACTTAGTAACGCGTTACTCTAATCTGACCACTTTTTCCAGTAACGAGTAATCTAACGCGTTACTATTTCCAAACCAGTAATCAGATTAAAGTAACTTATCCAAGTCACTGTGCGTTACTATTTTTGTCATTTTCCTTACTAAAAATATATATTTTTGCTTTCTTGTTGAGTCTCAGCAGGGGTTTTCCTCCATAGAGGAGAATTACGAGGCGGCCGCTCGGTCTCTCGAAAAAACTCACGACAGGCAGTCACTTGCTCAGATTAGGCATGTCGTGATAATTAAATAATTATCAGAAATATATATTGTCACATTATCCTTCAGCAATCATTATTCGCAAATTATTATTTGCTAGCAGCCTACAAAGTCATCTAAAGCCATTCCATAGCTGAATGTCTTTCCTCCGCTGTAACTGTCAATCATTCTCCGTTCAGCAAAACTGCGCGTTGCGTTCGGTTCCAGTCAGCAGTCAGCGGTAAAGCTCACTCTATGATTCCCGTTATAATACTTGATATGTTGATAAAATAATTTATCTTGCTGGAGTTTATCTCGCGGTTTCTGAAAGATGTTGTGCTCGAGCTACCCAGGTGACAACACAAGGACTATTACGCACACATCATACGCACCGGAATTTAAAACTGTGAAGAAACAAATAATCAGTGAATGTTTGGACCGATATAGGCTACATAGTAGACTTTGTGGGCTCAACGCTCATCTTCTCTTTATGCCGTGAACTTTTCAATGTGCACTCGCGCTGCACTGCGCCCTCTGATTCCATGTTGCTTTAAGCGCATCATTTTGCACCCGGGATGCGCATAAGCGCTTTGTTGCCGCTCATATACCGCTCATATATATATGCGTTTCATATATTTTCATAGTTTTGTGCACTTAAAGATTATTAAAAAATATATTGTTCTCACGTATCGATCATATAATTGTTGTCCCTTTACAGAGCTGCACATCAGGTTTACAATAAACTATAAATCTTGTAATTTTATATTATTTGTGTAGGTCCATATAATTATTTACATTCATATATAAATATAAATAAAAAAATTAAATATAAATTGTTTTTCATAAATGTATTTAATAAGAACACAAAGTAATTTGTACCTTTTCATTAACATTTTAGATTTTATAAAATTTGTCAAAATATTTTTTTTGGAGATACAATTTCAGGAGATACATTGTTGACGTTACTATTAAAAATGCACTTCCAATAAAGTGTTGGCAAAAACGGTTGTCATTTTTATGTTGAGGCTGCAGAGGTGTTGTCGGCAACTGATGAATGTAACTAATAAAGTAACTTGTAATCTAACTTAGTTACTTTTAAAATCAAGTAATCTGTAAAGTAACTTAATTACTTTTAAAATCAAGTAATCTGTAAAGTAACTAAGTTACTTTTTCAAAGTAACTGTGGCAACACTGGTTGAGACCAAGACCAAGAGTGTCTGGTCTCAACACACATTGGTCTTGGTCTTGACTCTGTCTCGCCCTGCTTTGGTCTTGGTCTTGTCTTATCTTGTCTTGGTCTCAACCCCTCAAAGTCTTGGTCTCAACACATATTGGTCTTGGTCTTGACTCTGTCTCGCCCTGCTTTGGTCTTGGTCTTGGTCTCAACCCCTCAAAGTCTTGGTCTCAACACACATTGTCAATGTAACAAACGTTCATCAAAATATCTTCTTTTGTATTCAGCAAAACAAAGAAACTCATACAGGTTTGGAACAACTTGAGGGTGAGTAAATGATGACAGAATTTTCCTTTTTGGGTGAACTATCCCTTTAAAGGTTTAGTTCACCCAAAAATGAAAATTCGGCCATTAATTAGCTTTGAAGCAGCTCGACAGAAGACAATAGTATCATCATTCACCTCAATTCAGTTTTGTTCTCTCATCGGATAGTGTGAGTGCAGTCAAATCAATAATACAGTGAGCCGCCGTTCTGCCGTAGAAGAAGAATGATGTTGAAGAGAAGAGATTGTTGTACAAAGTCATTATTTTTTCCTCACAAAAAATATTCTCGTCGCTTCATAACATTAAGGTCTGTCTTCTGTCGAGTTGCTTTATAGCTAAAATCGAATTTGTTTGCTAATTGATTCCTTTTGTAATATCGACATTGTTATTGAACTGACTAGAGCTGAATAACGACTCTATTGTTTCTTTAGAGCTTCTTATAACTAAATTGGACTAGTTTCTAAATGAATTACCTTTATACACATATTGACCTAACCTGAACCAACACTGATCTCATCTGAATAATGACACTATTGTATTCTGTAGAGCTGCTTAGGAGCAGAATTTGAATTTGTCTCATATTTGATGACTTACCAATATGACCCACTTTACATGCTTTGTAAGATCCAACCGCATCTCTTCTATTCCAGCCTTCAGCACAGATCAATAAGGAACCTCTTTGAGAAAGTACAGCAACTTTGCAAGTACCTGTATTCACAATCAAACACGAAACCATGCAATATCAAACAGCAGCATGCAATATCGGATGCATCAAAGCATATTAAAACAGGCGACAGTGTTCAGAGAATGTACAACGGCTTTCCTTTTAAGTCAGTATGTCAGACAAATGAAATGATTATAATGTGTGCCGCATCTGCAAGGTTTAAATCCCAGTAATTAGCAGGGTTAATGTCTACGGTAATTTCTCAATTAGATATTTTAACTCTACTGAGAGCAGGTGGGGAGTGGTGCACCTGTTCCACTAACTGAATGTGGGAGTGCAGAGGCGAGATGTCAACGTTGGGATCATTAAAATGTTCAGAATGGAAAATGATTATTAAAAATGGTATGTGAAGCCGTTACAATATGCAGCATTTCATACAGTTTATGCTACATCGTTGTAACATGGCCTCTTTATGTGCAGAATTCAAGTAAATCCAAAATTCTCATTCATCTCGGCTGGAGCATTCAAAATTGTGCAAACTGGCTGGATGCTTCCCTCTTTGCTTCATCAGCATTCAGTTCCAGAAAACTAAATAGTCAGTCACTTGAGCTATAAATGTCATGTGACGAGCGAGAGTCGCAGCACAGATCAGCAGCAGAAGTCCGATTTCATTTATCGCGTGAAGAGAGCAAGGCAAGCTGACTGACAAGACAATGGCGGGAGATTTGGTTTCTAAGCAAAATGTAAAAGTGCCTATTTGGTAGCCGGACAAGCCAGACCCACATCAAGATGTTGGGTCTGGAAACTCACCATTGGCAGGGCTCAATCCGAGGGGCGGGATAAACGGTTGTCTTTCAAATTCCCTCTGCACGCAATAGGATAGCGCTACAACCAACCAGAGCAACGAAGAAGGTGAAGCGGAGCTAGTTGATAGATTAAACTTTCGCCGTATCCGGTCGGCAAAACTCCGAACACATCTTCCTTTTTTAAGAATGACTTCAGTGCCGTTCTTTGTTCTTTCCTCAAAGAAAAGCTTAACTCCAAGTCTTCCAGAGTCGCGGCCAAAGCCAGTTTTCTTTGTTTACAACTCTGCCGTCATTATGTTAAGCCCGCCCACGGACTCTATACACGATGTGATTGGCCTGACCAGAGTTTGGTTTTTCCAGCTCGCAAGCCAACGGAGAGTTGCTAGACTAAAATGCGAATTACATTTGCTGCCACTAGGGTGCGTATAGATTTCTAGGCTACCTATTTAGCAATTTGGATTTAAATCCACCCAATGCTAACTAACATCGAACATTAGTCTAACTACATTGTTTCATAGGAACGTTCCATGAATGATGTATAAATAATACTTTTGTTCTGATGTTTGATAACGTTATTTAAATAAACATTCTATTAACATTACTGGAATAATGTTTGTTCATAATTTTGAGAGAACCTTGCCAGAACGTTAGCCAAACTTCCCTGGTAGCTGAATCACACTGGATAAATTTGACCCCGATTTTGCCGTCACAGACAAATTTTGTGAATTCTAAAAGAATCCTCAGATCCTAGGCCAAAATCTAAAGTCTTTGATCGTTAGTTTGACATGTTCATGACAGCAAATTGATTATCATTTAAATCAAATACTTTCGTGGAATTTTGGCAGCGTCAGAAAATTTTGGGGGATAAGATGGCTTTATTAAAGACATATGTAAAAAAATATATATACATATATATTATATTATATATTAAATATATATATATATATTAAAATATCCAAAAAACACTATAACAATGTTATATTTTGTTGACTTGTGTACTTATGTTATCCCAAATGTTTTCAAGAATGTTTAAAATCCAGAAAAATAAGCAATTTTAACCAGGACACAGACCGTGTCCATGCGTCGCCTATCAATAACATCATACCCGTGTTACCCTCGATTTCCGGTTTTATTTTGTAGAAACCATGGAAACACCAAATACGCTTTAATATATTCTGTGTTTTATTAGACAGGTGAGTAAATGTTTGGATACATTCATCGAAAGAAAATTAATCATTGGTATACAGTTCAACACAGTTAGTCTTACTGTTTAAATCTTGTTTTCTTGATTTACCGCGAGTACCATGATTTCGGATGCAGCCATGGTCTTCGTTTTTTTCCCCCGTTTTCTTTTCAAGAGAAGCCATGATCGAAATTATTTTTGTTTGCTAGCCACCATTTCTATCCTGCATGTGAATGCAACTCATGACACTGAACGTGATGGTGTAACGAGTTTTCTCATGTGCGTCCATTTTGAATGCCGTAAAGTCTGACATTAAAGGTGGGGTAAGTGTTATTTCAAAACTGCTTTAGAAAAGTGTCTCGGGGCCGAGTATCAAAACAAACTGAGGGCCAATCAGCTGTTAGGGGCGTGTCTACTAATGACAGGGAGAAGAGAGCTAATGACGTGCTCAGTGCAACACAGGACGGACATTAGCGGAGCGACGACAGAAAGAGAGAGATGGCAGACGATCAGGCAAGAAGTATCAGCTTTCCAGCGCTGGAGAGAACTCAAGGAGCGAAGGCAGAGGTTGCTTTATTTCTTCTCGATTGACAAGTAACATTGGTTTTGTTTTGTTTCACAGAACTAATATATGCTGGCTTTTGCTTGAATATGCTTGTGTGTCATGTTTGCTTGCTTGTCTATTTGCGATCGTATTGCCGTTCACTTCAGCGATGATAAAGACCCATTCATTTCCACACCGTACACTCTAAAAAAAAAGGCTCGTAATCATAGGGGAACCTTTTTAAGTGCTATATAGCACCAATTTTGGTGCTTCAGTGGTTCTTCAGCGGTTCTTCAGAGGTGCTATATAGCACCTTAGTCAAAGAACCGGTGAAGAACCGCTGAAGAACCACTGAAGCACCAAAAATGGTGCTATATAGCACTAAAAAAGGTTCCCCTATGATTACGAGCCAAGAACTATTTTTGGTGCCATATAGAACCTTTTTTTTTTTAGAGTGTATAAGCCTGGAGCGTATAAACCTCCTCACTGTCTGTTTCAAGCGTCAGCTCCCAAAGTGTGTCCGAAAAGTAAAATAATATACTCCTAATATATGTTTGTTTCCTTTGGTTCCTCTTTTTGTGATCGATATAACCATAGATATCCATAATAAAGGCTAGATGTCTCGTCCGCGGTGCTGGCCAATGGAGGTCGACGTCCGCACCTGGCGGCCATCTTGTCACAGTCAGCTTGCTCATTCGTAACATTGTGTTGTAATGGTGCATGTACTTTTTAAATAACCATAACTTGCTAAATTTTCTACCGATTTTAAAACTGTTTGGTTTGTTATAAACGTCAGAGATGTAGTTATGACACAGCACACTTATGAATAATTATTCATAATTTGTTCAAGCATCCAGAATTATAGCCACGTTAATAACGTTTGTAAAAAAACAAACCATTTGTAAATCCATCAAGATTTCAGCGAGATAAGAGTATTTGTTAGAGACTCCGTCGTAAGACATCTAGCCTTTATTATGTATATCAATGGATATAACCCTTTAATCTTGTCATAATTGTAATACGTTTGTTAGTTGGACTGTCGTGCTCGTGCTATCGAGTTGTTCATGAGAACTGTGTTTGTGTTTTCGGGATGGAAGGGATGACTTTTTCACTGAACAATCGACCTGGATTACCATAGTAACAGGGGTGGGAATCTTAAGACACTTAACGATTCGATCCGATTCCGATTCTGGGAGTAACGATCTGATTCCCAAAACGATTCTTAACAAACATTTTTGGTAACTAATTATCCTGCTGTGCAAATACATGAACTTTACATTTTAACCAAAATTGAAGCTAATATGTGTTTTGTTTTTAGTTAGAATATCTGTTTGACAGTATTGCCATATTAAAAATGATTATGAAAATTTATTTCACTACTTTTATTTTATTAACAAAGTTATATTCAAGATTAACAAGCTCTGAATGAAACATGGTAAGCCATACAATTGCAAGGAACAATCATTAAGAATAAACAGTTCTCAATTTACAACTAAGTGTGACAATTTTTCAGTTTCTTTAGAACATTTTAACAAAAAATGTCTTTAAAAGCAAAAAAAAGTTTACTTTGGTTAGAGCCACAAAAAATCTTTAAAACATATAGGCTAAAGCAGAAGAAAAACAAATTTAGCGCTCGCTGAGAAGCCAAATTCAGTGTGTGCGCATAACATCTCACATGAGAAAACTTGCCGAGCTGCAACAGTCATGTTAGAGACATTTAACGAATCACACGCCAAAACGAAGTCTTTGTTCAGAATTTTCCATTCGTTTGAAACATTGTGCAGTAGTTCAGCAATATTCGATAAGCCCTTCCAAAAATTATGCCACGGATGTTGGTAGGTTTATGTCCCGGCCACCGCATCGGAGACATATGAGTGTTATTAAGCATTAATGGCAAGGAAAGCGCGTATAGCCTACTTGAGCACCACTTCGTTATTTTGGCTCAGAATTTCGTTTGTTGGAAATATTAACTTAATTTAGAAGTGCTTTTGAAATTAAAAACTTTGCATTTAATAGGCAAAATACATTTTTGAAATGGAGAGGCAGCCACAGCGAGCACAGACACAGAGCGGCCAGAGAAACGGAGGAACGACTGCTGTAAGGCGTTTGAGCAAAACTGTGGAACTGTGCCCCTGAGCAGGTTGAAGTTTGTGCATTTTATCTTAAACGAAGGCAATTCACCAGCATACGAACGTTCGCCTATCAACGGGTTGTTCTGTTTGGCCGGTGACCTCGCGCGCTTGAACACAGAATCAATTCTGAATTTTTGAGAATCGATTCTGAATCGTTGGATAACGAATCGCGATGCATCGATGCATCGACCTTTTCTACCACATTGCTTTCACTTATTGATGAGATTATACCCGGCTGGCTGGCACAGCAGATTCCGCCATAGTCGTTGCCTGGGTTACGTATGCATGTGTGGGGCGGAGCTATAAAAATAGGGGCGTGTTTGTTTTGGTGATTTGAAATCAACATCGTTTACCAGAAATCACTTACCCCACCTTTAATGAGATCCAACAGTGTGACATGGCTTACAGGGGTGATCATGTTCGTACATTCT
The DNA here is from genome assembly GCF_949357685.1 of Gobio gobio. Taxonomy (NCBI): domain Eukaryota; kingdom Metazoa; phylum Chordata; class Actinopteri; order Cypriniformes; family Gobionidae; genus Gobio; species Gobio gobio. Next base: position 54,441,930 of record NC_137102.1, on the reverse strand, counting down.
GACAAGAAACCGTCGTAAAGGACTATTATAAATCGTAGTGTGCACCTGTCTTTAGAAAATAAGAGGCTGTATAATATGGCTTGAGTTAACTGTAAGTCATGAGATATCAAGCAATGATCTCAGTGATGTTCTTCTAATCAAGTGTTCTACTTCCATTGAAAATTACATTCAATTAGATGTTCAAGGCAGGCTGCTGATCAAGATAGGCTTCATGATTGCCACTAAATTAAAGGTGGCGATGTATATTTGGACGCCCAGTTGTGTACGTAACAAGGAGGCAGACAGGTATATTCTCTCTGTTAAAGCATGCTCTCGTTGGCTGATGCTCAGCTGTCTAATGGAAGTCAATGACTCGCATTAGAAAGGTTCCAGAACAGACGGAGTATCCATGGAAACCTGCGCTGGAGAGCATGTCCGTCCCAGTGCCTGCAGCGATATATTGTAATTACAGAGCCATTTATTCTGTGCTTGGGAAAAAAAAACCTCTCAGTGATGGTCGTAATCATGGCCGTCTGAAGGATCCGCATGTAAGTACACCAGCCTACGCATGACCTGATTAAAATTCCAACTAACTCAAGTCCTTCTGGCCTGTGAGAACATCTCGTCTGTGAAGTGACACATGATATCATGTGTACTGTCATGGCCACGTGTCAGAATAACCTGCTACATGGCAGTACACGCAGTGGGCCACAACCTCTGCATGCAAGCAAATCTAATTTATCGCTTTGTCTTTGGCCATGAGCACTCACAGTCTCCCTCTGTTATAGTATATTTTATGTGTTATACCTCTACAAGTGCAACCAAATAAATCATACTATGCTTATATTGCAACAATATAACATAAATAGTTTTTTATATATTTTCCTAACAATTGCTAGGCTTGTTATGCAGGGTGTTCCTGTTGTTCTGAGCGGTTTTAGTGTGTTACTATGTATTTGCTAGGGTGTTCAAATGTCCCTTTGAAGGGAAGTCTGTTCACTCTGCGGCTATATTTGCAACGCCTCCGGGCAGCTATTTCGGGCATCTCCAAGTTCTGTTTATTTGAATGGGGGAAATCCTGAAATCTCCAAAACTGCTTGCCATACTTGTGTTAAAATTAGGGCTGTCAAAAGATTAATCGCGATAAATCGCATCCAAAACAAAAGTTTGTGTTTACATAATATATGTCTGTGTACTCTGTTAATTATTATTTATATATAAATACACACACATTCATGTATATATTTAAGAAATATTTGCATGTATATACATTTATATAATCTATAATATATATAAATATAAATGTTTTACATATAAAAATTATATTTTTTTCTTAAATATATACATGCTTGTGTGTGTATTTATATATAAATAATAATTCACAGAGTACACACACATATATTATGTAAACACAAACTTTTATTTTGGATGCGATTAATCTTTTGACAGCCCTAGTTAAAATAACATTTAAAATCAGCAGCAATATCTGACATGAACTGTCCCATAAATGTTGTTTTTTGTGCGCAAATATCGCTAAAAATATTTTTCAGGCTGGACCAACCAATGCACACGTCTCAATTCGCATACTATCCGTCCTAAATATTATTTGAAAAATAGCCTGTGTCCGAAATCGCCCCCTATACCCTTGAATAGGGCACCACTTGAGGGGACAGCCATTCATTATGGTGTCCGAAACCATAGTGGACGTTGTGCACTCATTCAATCCCATAATGCACTGCAATAACGAGTGTACAACCGATGTCCGCTCATTTGCTAGAGAATAAATATAATGCACTGTGAGAGTCGCGTACTGAATGAATTCCCGGTGTCATGACAAATCGAAGCTGAAGTCTCCTCAAGCTGTCAGTTAATGATTATCCCAAGTTTATATATATGAATGACATTATTTAAAATACGCATTGCTTACTATATAATGCGTAAGAAAACATACTACTGCATAATAAAACCAATTGAACATAATTTCTTACACTTGATTAACTGTTAATTAATAAATAATAATAATAGTCAACTAAGTGAATAATTGAACAACATTATTTTTTTATTTACAACTGAAATATTTGGACATTTAACACTTCATTACATTAAAGATGATTGGGAATACATGTAGGGTAAGTGCAAATGCATATAAGCTATCAGGCTAATCGCTTATCTGTATACTATGCTAGTACACAAGCTAACTAATACAGACATAAGTTGTCATTATAATGTAGTTGAAACTGCGTTTATCAATACGATTTTGTAGGAATAGCAACCAGGCGCTAAAGAAAGTACCCATTAAAATCAATTTGAACCAATGGGATCGCTTGGGGTCCTAAAGGAGACCAATAAGCAGAAATAAGATCCTATTCCTTGGCTGGGATCATGCAGAGCCCATTGAAACTGCATTGATTTGGACCTTCAACCCGTTGGTTGCCATTTAAGCCCATTTCGTGAAGAAAAATCCTGGAATGTTTTCCTCAAAAAACGTCATTTCTTTTCGACTGAAGAAAGAAAGACATGAACATCTTGGATCAGATGGGGGTGAGTAAATTATAAGGAAATTTTCATTTTGAAGTGAACTAATCCTTTAAGCCCAAACTATACTTCGGCCATCCACATTCCATGACTGTTCGCCTGATGTAATTTTCGTCATCAGGAGGGTTCGCACACCCAGTCCACATGCAGCCCAATTTTTGCGTGCGAACAGCACGTGCGCTTGAAAACAAAGTCCACTAGATAGTGCGCACTAGCCAAATGCGTCTTTCCGCGCTCACGGCCAAATAAGTATTTTGAAAGGCTTGCACACCCAAATGTGCGGTGCACCCCGGTGCGCTGAAAATGAAGTATACCTAGGCCTAGCCCTAAGTATGTTGAAATGAGTATTCCAAAGATACCCGGATGGTCTAATTTTTCCAGTAAGGATCTGAAGTGAAGATCCGTGCACACTCAAACAGCTAAAATATTGCCTGCAACCCTTTTTTGACTATAAAAACAGCCCGTGGCAACAATTGCAGATTTGCTCTTTTATATTGCGTTTTCTCCCACTCATGAGTAATATGAGTGCACTGTCTTTGTATATAAAGTCTTTGGGTATTCTGAGCGGGTTTTAAAGGCGTCATGAACTGGCTTTTAAAAAAAATGTATACTGTTGTCTAAGGTCAACTTATTACGTTCGCATGGTTTTTACATTCAAAAACATCATAATGAATAAGTAATAGGCTATTTTCTACCCTGGTTTTGAGGCTCTCTCCTGGAACGCTCGGTTTTTATGGGCGTGCCGCACTGAAGACTTGGAAGTAAACGCAATGTGGAGAAACGGCAACCGGAATCCGCCCACAGGGCTTGCGCAAAATGTCTTTATCAAACAAACACAATGATTTATCTCTCATCCACCCGCAATTAATATGAATGTTATTTTTTATTACTTGGCCCACCCAATCGTGAATATATCCGTGAACCGCGCATCACTAACACACAAACACACACACACACACACACACACACAAGCCAAGCACATGCATCAGCAAAACTTCACTGCAGACAAATCAGCATGTTCAAAACTTCCGCAACACAATCAGTAGATATCAAACGATCTGTAACAATGCAATACTATAACATATTATAAAAACTGTACTCGCATTAGTGTTGCACCATTCCTGTCGGATACAATATAGACGGCACAGCATTGTGTTTTAATCTCAATCTGTCTGGAAATCCAGTCTCGATCTGTGTCTTGTTTACAAACGATTCCGCGGTGAAATGAAGCGATCAAACGCGCAATGTCTTACGCACGTGAGCTGGATCTTCATTAAAAATAAAGTTCAAACACACATTCCTAATATTAGAATCTGAAGGAAGCTTATGCAGCGACTGTGTTCTTCCACAACCAGGTACAGCGCCATATCTTGCTATCTTCGGCATGTTTATTGCTCAATAGCGCGATCCGTTTAGCTCCACGAGTCGGTGGGCGGGTTTCACCACACACAGACGTCACAGCCTGGCACATTCTGAGATCTCTCGTTTTCTTAGTCTGGTGTCAATACAAGCTGTTCTTTGACTAACAAGGAAGTTTTCAGCTCCGAAACGTACAGGATATTCTTATATCACGATGAACTTTTATATATCAAAGGCTGAATGAAAAGTTGATTTCCCAATTCATGACCCCTTTAACACATTTGCTATGCTGTTGCTAGGGAGTTTTTGGGTGGCTGCTATAGGAAGATACTTACTGGCTCAAATTTTCACCCCTTTCATTCTGTATTTCTGAATGCTTAGCAAAGTAACAGCACACCTCTCCTCAACAAGCTGCGTTACAGGATGAGTTACTAATGCTTATGGTTGGCTAGCCTATGGGTTTATTCAAAGAAAGCACCTCTAATTATTTCAATATTAATATTTCTTTTTCATGCTGTTGGCTGCCTGCTACTGCAACACAGATGGACTAAAAGGGCTGTCTCTCAAACACTGCTCATATTTAGACATTTTATTGAGAGGTTGAGCTATAGCACGTTGTCATGGCAACAACAGATAAAAAAGGCTATCAATTGGAAAGCTAAATGAGCTGAGAATGAAAAAAAAGGGAAAAGAGAAGCGCAAAAAAAATGAATGAATCAATGAATGAATTAATAACATTTTAACAGGAGACAATCAAATATTTTATCTTATTCAACTAAGACTTGTAATATAGATCATTTTGGATATTTAAGCCGCTGCAAAACCACCGGAAGGTTTCCGAGTGAGCGTAAAGACATTTCTCCTCATGAGGTCTGTCCATTGATCCATCATTAGAGCAGAGACACCCATTCAAACTCCGGAAGGCTTGGAAGGAAACATGATGGATCACAGGAATGGGACTTGAAAAAAAACTTACACACACACTACAAGATAATCGGGGGATTTTGGGGCCAATTCTCCCCTTCCAACAATCCTAGGTAAAGTCCTGATTATCTCGATGGTTCTACAGATGATCTTATCAGATTTAATTGTGGTGTGAGGTGTGTTAAGAGTGATTGAATCTGTTGGGGCTGCATCAATCTCAAATCAGAAATCCTGTTGTGTGAGGAGAACCCCGAGGACAAACGCCCACACACTCTGATTGTCAGATGGACCAAGACGATAACCAATCAGAAAGCGAGCTGACGGAAACATAAAACAGCTTCATCCAAACCTTTTTCTTTCTTCCCCCATGAATTTTCTATATAAAAGTCTATTATCTATTATCAATTCTATTATTGCCATTTTCATATTATATTGATTAATAATAGATAGTTAGCTAATCTGTGTGCTTGTATATGTGCAATTCTGAAATGCATAACATGTACAAATCAATTAAATGTAGATGCTTTTTCTGTGAAGCTGCTTTGAAACGATATGTATCGTGAAAAGCGCTAAACAAATAAATTTTAATTGAATTGAATTGAATTTCTTCTTTTTTACTCTAAACTAGTCACGTTTGACCGCAAGAGATTTTGCGAGATTTCCCGTGTTATAACTGGAAGACAACCGACTTGCCACCAAAAGAGTAACTTGTGACTCGATTTATGACGCGATGTAGGAGTATCCTAAGCTTTGACGCCTCTCTCGGTTCAAACAAATACAAGTGGTACACACTGTAGATGTCAAATGACATTAAGCTCCTCCTCTCTGGAGCTCCAATGGGGTGGAGGGATAGAGTTGTGGGTAGGGTTAGGGTGTGGTTGGATATTCTAGCTCCACCCATTCGGCACAAATTATATTCGCCCCTCCTCTCTGGAGATCTAGTGGGGAGGAGCTACATGTACGCTCCACCCATTTGCCTCTCAACAATAGGGCTAGGCAACAAACTCAAGTTCCTCTTATTTCGAAATCCTCCGACATTTCCCTTTAAAAATTTGTGACCAGAGTTTTGTTCGCTCTTTCCTCTGCACTTCCGCGTTTGTCAATGCGTCATGCATTGGGTCACAGGCTACTCTTTTAGCGCAAGTCGACTTGCGTACAGTCGTCTGCCGGAAGCTAGTTATTTTAGGCTCTAAAGATTCAAATATGGATATTTTTCTTACAAAAATGTGTCTCTTCGCTTCAGAAATCCTCTATTGACCCCCTGAGTCTTTTATGATGGATGGATGCACTTTTTTGACCTTCAAAATCTAATTTACCATTCACTCCCATTATAAAGCTTGGAAGAGCCAAGATATTTTTTTTAATATAACTCTGATTGTATTCGCCTGAAAGAAGGAAGTCATATACACCTAAGATGGCTTGACGGTGAGTAAATCATGGGGTAATTTTCATTTTTGGGTGAACTTAACCTTTAAAGCAAGCATAACAATTGCGACTCCCCATACTCTGGTTGAGGAGATATGTATTATTACTTCTCTTAGTAATTATACATAATATTTTCATCTGACATTCAATAAAACAGCTGAAATCTAGAGAATATCACAGAAGACCAGAAACACCCTCAGCAAAAAATTACCTTAGCAACCACATAGCTAAACCTGGCAACGTCTTGATAGTTTTACATAAACGCCACTTCCTTATTTTTTTCAGAAAATGCTAAAAAATAATAGCTATATATATATATATACACACTCACCTAAAGGATTATTAGGAACACCTGTTCAATTTCTCATTAATGCAATTATCTAATCAACCAATCACATGGCAGTTGCTTCAATGCATTTAGGGGTGTGGTCCTGGTCAAGACAATCTCCTGAACTCCAAACTGAATGTCAGAATGGGAAAGATGGTGAAAAAAGGTGATTTAAGCTATTTTTAGCGTGGCATGGTTGTTTCTGTTGAGACATTCAGATGGTAGAGTCAGAATTTGTCGTAAACAGAATGAGAACATGGATCCATCATGCCTTGTTACCACTGTGCAGGCTGGTGGTGGTGGTGTAATGGTGTGGGGGATGTTTTCTTGGCACACTTTAGGCCCCTTAGTGCCAATTGGGCATCATTTAAATGCCACGGCCTACCTGAGCATTGTTTCTGACCATGTCCATCCCTTTATGACCACCATGTACCCATCCTCTAATGGCTACTTCCGGCAGGATAATGCACCATGTCACAAAGCTTGAATCATTTCAAATTGGTTTCTTGAACATGACAATGAGTTCACTGTACTAAAATGGCCCCCACAGTCACCAGATCTCAACCCAATAGAGCATCTTTGGGATGTGGTGGAACGGGAGCTTCGTGCCCTGGATGTGCATCCCACAAATCTCCATCAACTGCAAGATGCTATCCTATCAATATGGGCCAACATTTCTAAAGAATGCTTTCAGCACCTTGTTGAATCAATGCCACATAGAATTAAGGCAGTTCTGAAGGCGAAAGGGGGTCAAACACAGTATTAGTATGGTGTTCCTAATAATCCTTTAGGTGAGTGTTTATATATATATATATATATTATATGCAACAACTGGTGAATGAGAAGGTAGTGAAGAAAACTGAAAAATATGGAAGAGTAGAGAATTACGCAAAGTTAAGATGAAACGCAGAGAGCTGAAATAAACAAGTTCTCGGTTGCTACCTGACAGGCAGAAGTTTGTGATGAAAGGTCTCTGAGGACTTGAGAAACCGCTCTGACGAAACTGAGCTTGACACCAACAAATACTGGGAGAAACAGAACACAAATGCATCTGTTAGTCTCTCTCCCTCACACACACACACACACACACACACACACACACACACACACACACACACACACACACACACACACACACACACACACACACACACACACACACACACACACACACACACACACACACACACACACACACACACACACACACACACACACACACACACACACACACACACACACACACTTTGATATTGATTAGCAACACTGGCATATTATCAGGAGAGAATCTGAATAAGTGTACTCACAGTGCTCAGGAGAATAAAAGCGTTCTGTGGTTGTTCATTATGCTAATAAAATTCACACACTGGAACATAAACAGATTCCAGAGGCCACGCATCACTGTGGCCCTTATTTACATTTTATGAATTATGCCTATTGCTCATCACCCGTCCTGTTGTAGAGGTTATTAAGAACATTGTTTGTAATGCTTGAAGGAAATCATGATGCATGACAATGGAGCTTTAACAATATACTATATTTTCTGAAGAAAATTAGCGGCGTTTACATGACATTTCATTCAGTCCACCTTGCAAGTCCAACACTAAATACTATACCATAAATGAAGGTATGATGGGTAATTTAAGTGTCCAAAACAACAGGTTAAATAGGATTATTATACAGAAACTATACGAGAATATGGTAAGAAAAGATTGCTATATTCCAAAATAAGTCTGTTGTCTGAATATTTTCAGGGCAGCCAGCTTTTAGACATGCATTTGCAATGTATTCTCTTTCAAGTCATGTTTCACATGCGTTTGACTGTTTATGAATGCAGTTTCAAGAATCAGATATAATATATCAAATCAGTGCCGTTCATGGTGTGATTTGTTACACTAGCAGTAATGATTGTAATGTGTCAGGCTGCCACCTAGTGCTCAGCACCACATATACAGCACATCAACCAAAATGTTTCAGTTTAGACTCAGAAGTAAAAATACATCATGAAACGGGAATTGTAAATGAAGCAATTTTCAAGGAATTTTCCGAGTCCATTCCTAACACAAACACAAATAATGCTTACACTATGCACTTTTAAATAAATGTTATGGGTTCCAACATGAATAGGCCTAATCATGATTTCACCCAAAAATACCTTATCCTAAACTATCGTTCATATGTCAGATAAACACTACCATTCAAAAGTTTGTAATAATTAAGTTTTTTTTTTGCTCACTAAGGCTGGATTTATTTCATCAAAGAAAAAGTTTAATATTGTGAAATATTATTACAATTTAAAATAACTTTATGCATATATTTTAAAATGTAATTTATTCCTGTGATCAAAGCTGAATCTTAAGCATCATTACTCCAGTCTTCAGTGTCACGTGATCCTTCAGAAATCATTCTAATATGCTCTTTCCAAAAACATCCTTTCACAAATTTGACATTTAATATAGGTTTTTAAGTCCCCATGAAATCAAATCTCTAGAATCTGAAGCCCCGCCCCCTACATTATATATAGAAGCTGAAGCTGCGGCTGAAATCGGTCACTTGTTCACACATTTACTATTTTATACATGTTTAATGGCACATAGTGCACTATATAGGAGATAAGGAACGATTCAGACGATGTAAATATGGTTTCCATTGGGGCGAATTAAGTCTGGTTTCAATGTTAGTGTCACGCGAACCGCCACAGCTCCGGTCCAGAGACACGATAGCACAGAGCAGATCATATGTGCGAGTCGGCACATACCAGAAAACATATTGGACCCATTTGAAATCTACAAAGAATGATATATGGAGGAGATTATGAGGAGAAACGGTTAGAGATTAGGAGGATATTGCAACTTTACCGAGCTCAAAGGCTCTGGATCAAGCTGTGATAAAAACTAACCACTATTATTATTTTAAAGGGTTGTTATGTTCGCTGTTCGTTATGTCTCACCCTGTCTTCCTGTTTCATTGGAAATTACGTCAACGCATTGAATAATGCTAAAGGCACTACAGTGGGATATCAGAGCCATATCAGAGCCATGACCACTGGCCACATTTTCTCCCCATCCCTGTACTGGACACGTAAGGAGAGTGAGCAAAGATTTAGGGTCAACTGTTAGTGGTATGTTATGGCAATTTGAATGCATGCTTTAAAATTAATTTCCTGTAACCAATGCCTTATTAAGTAAAGCTTCAGAGAACATTAAGTTCTGCTTAGTTTTGATGCCTTATTAAAATAAACTTCAGAGAACATTAGAGGGTTAGTTCACCCAAAAATGAAAATTCTGTCATTAATTACTCACCCTCATGTCGTTCGACACCCGTAAGACCTCCGTTCATCTTCGGAACACAAATGAAGATATTTTTGTTGAAAGCTGATGGCTCTGAAAGGCTTCAGATAGGCCTCCATTGGCATTCAGTACATTAACACTCACAAGACCCATAAAAGGCACTTAAAACGTCGTTACAAAGTCCATCTCACCACAGTGACTCTACAATAATTTTACGAAGCGACGACAATAGTTTTTGTGCGCAAAAAAAATCAAAATAACGACTTTATTCAACCTCTTCTTGTCTTCCGTGTGTGCCTCCACGACGCATGCGCGAGAATATGACGTAGCGCTGGCGTTCGGGAATCCATGAAATGCACACTTTAGCCCCATTTGAGCACTACGCCAAGACCTAAAGCACGATCAATGTAGAATTCAACAGCTTAGATACGCGCGTCTTCCTCTGCTTGTAAACAAATCGCTTCTGGGTCATGTGTCCGAACGCCGGATCTGCGTCATATTCTCGCGCATGCGTCGTGGAGGCACACACGGAAGACAAGAACAAGTTGGATAAAGGCATTATTTTGATTGTTTTTTGCGCACAAAAACTATTGTCGTCGCATCGTAAAATTATTGTAGAGTCACTGTGGTGAGATGGACTTTATAACGACGTTTTTAGTGCCTTTTATGTGTCTTGGGAGTGTAAATGTACTGAATGCCAATGGAGGCCTATCTGAAGCCTTTCTCAGCCATCAGCTTTCAACAAAAATATCTTCATTTGTGTTCTGAAGATGAACGGAGGTCTTACAGGTGTCCAACAACATGAGGGTGAGTAATTAATGACAGAATTTTCATTTTTGGGTGAACTAACCCTTTAAGTTCTGCTTAGTTTCGCTGAAAATAAATAACAAGAAAAGGCCTAGTACAGAGAAATTGTAAAAGGGGAAACTTCTGCCCGGCAACAGGTAGATACAGAGTATATTTATATTAAGGAATATGTCATGATTAATGCTACGTTTATGTGTTTTGGATACGCGACTTCTGTGAACCCTCCGTGTGCAAGCTGCAAAAGAAAATAAAGAGGATGTTGAGTGCGGCAGCTTGTGTTTGCGAGGGTGGGGGCATAAAGCTTTCAGACACAGAGGGAAGTTTGCCTTTCTCTCTCTGAAAGCTCGGAGAGATGAAATGCCTTTCCTGCAGGAAATATTTCAATACTTTCAATACTTCTCTGAATCCTAATTACTTTGAAGATAAAATAATTTCCACGACAGGTATTATAACAAAATGAAAGCAACTGGGAACAACAGCAACTCAGCCACAAAGTGGTAGGCCACATAAAATCACAGAGCGGGGTCAGCGCATGCTGAGGCGCACAGTGCGCAGAAGTCCCCAACTTTCTGCAGAGTCAATAGCTACAGACCTCCAAACTTCATGTAGCCTTCAGATTAGCTCAAGAACAGTGTGTAGAGAGCTTTATGGAATGGGTTTCCATGGCCGAGCAGCTGCATCCAAACCTTACATCACCAAGTGCAATGCAGAGCGTTGGATGCAGTGGGGTAAAGCACACCGCCACTAGACTCACTAGATCAGTGGAGACGTGTTCTCTGGAGTGACCAATCACGCTTCTCTCTCTGGCAATAATATATATATATATATATATATATATATAGAGAGAGAGAGAGAGAGAGAGAGAGAGAGAGAGCACAGTGGGATCATATGACAACATAGCATACTACTGAAACACCTGTTGATGTATAGCTTTCCATACTATTTAATTAGTACGCAAATACAGAGTTAGTATTCCATTCCAAGCCAAAACACTATGGACTGAAAGTGCACTGCCTGTAAAGCAAAACGTGCACAAAACTATGGGTGTGTTAACACTCGGCATGTTTGGGCAGAATAAAACAAACCCTGGTGCTTTTGCTCCGCGGTTCATATGAATAAGTGAGAACGCTGCCATCCGAACCGAGACCGCTAAAAAGTTGCACTTCCAAACGAACTCTGGTGCGGTTCGAATGAAATGTGCAAAAGGACAGAATGTTCAAGCATAACTGTTTTTTCTAGTCATATGATGTTGCCCACCACAGTTCGGTACAGGCATCAGAACTGCATCTCCGCGAGGCAGATGTTGGTTTCCCGGAGGGATTCCTGCCGCTGTTTGACTCCTTTACACATTTTATAAGCTCTTCACGAGTTCTCAGCTGGTCAAAATACCATCATATGTAGCTACGCACACACAACGGGTGCATTTAGCCCAGAACACAGCATTGTTTTGATGTTGGCGAAATATATAATACAAGCCGACCAATCAGGTTGTGAACATATCCCTATGCCTTTAGGTTCGGTGTTAAAATGCTAATGTGAAAGTGTTTTTTTTTTTTTTTTTTTTTTTAACCATGCTGCTATACAATATACAGTGGGGCAAAAAAGTATATAGTCAGCCACCAATTGTGCAAGTTCTCCCACTTAAAAAGATGAGAGAGGCCTGTAATTTTCATCATAGGTACACTTCAACTATGAGAGACATGGAAAAAAAATCCAGAAAATCACATTGTCTGATTTTTAAAGAATTTATTTCCAAATTATGGTGGAAAATAAGTATTTGGTCAATAACAAAAGTTAATCTCAATACTTTGTTATATACCTGTAAGGATCGGTTTTGCTGCTAAGATAAAATCTTAGATCCACATCCCAGCAATAGAACAATAAAAGTCACTAATCTTGAGAGAAGATCTCACAGAAACTGTGAGACACCACCCTGATGAAACATTCCTCCCCCCTCCCCATTTTGCCCTCTCCTTGCCCTGTTTTCAAGTCACCAAATCCAGATGTACCAATGATGATGTATCTTGTAAACCTATTGCTTAATCCCTTTCATGTTTGATGTGTTTTTAAAGGTCTCGGTGCGAATGGTAAAATGGTCTCAGTTTCACTGCAGTCACTAGTAGTATTAGAAAGATTGAAAACTAATGAGAATTCAGTTCTCCTTTTGAGGAGTCTCTTCAAAGATATCTGATGCACTCCCCCAAAACCAGGTGGTTGTGTTGCAAATATTTATAACCCTTTTGTTCTAGTTGGAGTATTTAAGGGATGGTAACATAGCTTTCAGTGGGAAAAATTCTGTAGCCAGAACCCCCATGCAGTCTGTGTGAGTGTCTTTGGGACACACACACACACATTGCATGTATTATGCCAGACATGATGACTCTTTGCATATTACTTTGCGATTGTGTTTATGTTTTTACGCTGATCAGTTGTGTACCATGGATTCTTGTTTACTTATTTACTTTTCCTGTCTGGCCAAAATAAATGTTAATCTTGATTTATTCTGCATCTTTCTGAAATCATTATTTTAGTAGAGTCACACGAGGAGTAAGTAGGGGCTACCGCAAATCTCCATAGACTCTATAGCGGGAGCATCGAGCCAAGCATGAGAGAAAATCAGATTTCTGACTGTCGATGGTATTATAAGTTGCAGCTTCCATGCTTATTAATCAAATTACACTTTTTGTTATGAGTAAACCTGTGGGACTCACTTAAAGTTAAAATAGTTCACTCTGCAATCCTCTGTAATATCAGAACTGACTAATTTGTGTCGTGAGAGCTAGTGATTCGCGACACTAGCCTCGGTGCGGCTCCGGGTCCCATGGTGGAACGAATATTTGAAAATAAGTGATACTAAGAAAAATCAACGATCTAAATTAAAATCGCAAGTAATCATAAAATCAGCTGATAAACTCTAAACGTAACACACTTTATGGAGTCACATAAAATTGGAGTCAGATAAAATTATTTATGGAGTTGAAATGAGATATCAATAAATTAAGAGAACTTCACCGAAATGCTGAAAAGGCTTACACACAGAATGTCTTTTGACCAAGCCGTTAGCATCCGGTTTTTGGGCTAAATGGATGGAAGTTTACATACCCTTTGTTGGCAATCACAGAGGTCAAACATTTTCTGTAAGTCTCCACAAGGTTTTTACTAGGGATGCACCGAATCCAGATTTTTGGGGTTCGGCCGAATACCGAATCCACTAGTTAAGATTCAGCCGAATCCGAAACCGAATCCTTCTCCCATCCTCAGTCCATTATCACAGTAAACACATTAACGAAGTAAACAACGTCCACAGCAGTGTATGCTATTGGCCATTTAACCGTTAACCGAAAGTAAGAACTTTGACCGATTAATTCTACCAGTTAAACGGTTTAAATGTTTTTAAAGCATTTTTGTTTGTTTGTTTTTTGATGCATGGTTAAGAAAATTATGCTGTATAGCGTTATTTGTTCACTTGCGGTGCGTTTGTGCACCCACAAACCAGATATATCTGGCAAAATGACGCAATGGGAAAGCTTACTGAGTGGGACCATTTCGACAGAAAAATACAGCAGTAGTACAAGCTCCTGACTGGTGGAAGGCTTCCCGAGGCTGGCCACTCTAGCGAGGCGTTATCTCTGTATTCCCGGGACATCAGTGCCATCTGAAGCCTTGTTTAAGGCTTTTAATAGTGTGGTTGTGGTCAAGTTTACTAAAGTAAACATTGTCGCGTACGTTCTTCTCGCCCCTGTTTCCTGATGGTTTATAGAAAAATTACCCCGAGTCGTCTTCTGTCGTTTCAAAGAACAACACAACGGAGAGCGCAGGAGGCGCGCGCGCGCTGTCAGCTGGGACTCGCGCTGTGGAGACCGACGGATTGAGGTTGTTTTCTGCCGCGGGTTTAACTGTCAACAGGCTGCGCTCCAGACTAACCCACATCACTTAGACATGTTACTTAAAAAACAAACAAACAAACAAAAAACATACAAGGTGTGTATTGAGGTAGCCTAGGCCTTCTATTTTTATTTGACAAAAAAAAAAACGATTCCGGTTCTTCAAATATTACAGATTCAGTGTATTTTCGTTTTCTCATCTTAATTTGGTAATTATTTAAGTGAAAAATATTTAGTGTAGGCCTATGCATTTTATTATTTTTATTTATATTTTATCTGATCTATATGCGGCTGTTTGCACGGTAAAATAAAATACATTTTGGCTGCTGTCTCTAGAGTCCTTCATGCACAAATTGATCATGTAGCCCGACTTGAATCGCCTTCTTTTGACTTAAAGTAGCATAGGCCTACTGCCACGTTTTCTGTTTATGAGTTCCATTTTCACTGTCAACGGCGGCATCATTACGTTCGACCAGCGGAGTGCGCGTAGTGCAAGCCTAGGGTTCGGGTTTGGCGGAAAAAAATTCTGAGGTTCGGCAGAAACCGAACCCCGTCAAAAAGCCCAATATTCGGCCGAATCCGAATCCTGGATTCGGTGCATCCCTAGTTTTTACACACTGTTGCTGGTAGTTTGGCCCAATCCTCTTCTGGATCATCCAAATGCTTTCTAGCAAACTTCAGACGGGCCCGGACATGTACTGGCTTAAGCAGGGGGACACGTGATCACGTTGTGATCATTTGGACCCCACGGGGTGAGATCTTGCCTGGAGCCCCAGATCGAGGGAGATTATCAGTGGTCTTGTATGTCTTCCATTTTCTAATAATTGCTCCCACAGTTGATTTCTTCACACCAAGCTGCTTACCTAGTCCAGATTCACTTTAGATTTTTTACTGTCAGTTTTTGTTACAATTACAAAATAAAGCCTAATGCTAAATTTACTGACTGTAAAACAGTCAGTGTGTTTTTAACAAGATCTGTACAAAAGGACATTGAAACAATGTGATATTAAAACTGAATCAATCTGCAAAATTGTAACAATTCAACAGTGATTCACTCGTGAACAAATGTTACATAATACTAATTTCAGATTACTTGTTGAAAAACCAGTATGCATTTTTAAAGGTCGAATCTTAAATGATCACATCTGTTTCCCCAAATCCTGAGCATGTAGTTTCTTTTGTGTATGTATGTATGTGTGTGTGTGTGTGTGTGCAATAGTACACACATTGATATTCAACTCACATTTTTCTACACACCCTCCCCCAGCTCTCTCTCTCTCTCTCTGCCAGTATGTGTGTAAATCTCTGATCATTGCAGGCCGGTCGCAGGATGTGATCTGATTTACAATGGGTTCATTAACCTTGGGAAATGGTCTGGACTCTGCACCACAAACACACTGTGTTCAGATGGACTTCACGGTGAGATCAACGGCGCTCGCCCTCTGCAGCGCTGCTGTAACCACGGGCAACCGGCATCTGAGCATGACTGGATGCAGCCCTGGCAGGGAATAATCAATATCCTTAGTGGACACGTGCATAGAGACCGAGCTAATCACATTGAAGTACATGCAAATATCTGTGGAGCAGATGGCAATGCCATGGGAGTACACTATTTACACATTATTTAAAAAGGTTTATGTGTTTTGATATACAACAAGAATTATACACTGGCGCACACAGTGTTATTGTTGACTGAAATTAAAGCTAATAATTTGCTTAAATTGAAATATAGCTGAATTAAAGGGGTAGTTCGCCCAAAAATTTAAATTCTGTCATGAATTACCCTCATGTCGTTCCAAACCCGCAAGACCTTTGTTCATCTTCAGAACACAAATGATGATCATTTAGATGAAATCTGAGAGATTTCTGTTCTTGCATAGACAGCTACGCAACTACCACTTTGACGCTTCAAAAAGTTCATATGGAGATCCATATAAATTTAGTCCAAATTTTCTGAAGAGACTCAATCACTTTATATGATGAACAGATTGGATTTAGGCTTTTATTCACATTTAAACATTCATCAACTCACACAAAGAGAAGTTCAAGCATGTTCGCTTCACGTGCGAGAACCAATGAGGTTCATTCTCAAGTAACACAGCACGTTTGAGCTTCAGCAAGAACCAATGAGGTTCATTCTTGTGTTACGCAGCCAGTTTGAGCTTCAACAAGAGCCAATGAGGTTCATTCTTGTGTTATGCAGCACGTTTGAGCTTCCACAAGAATCAATGAGGTTCATTCTCATGTAACGCAGCACGTTTGAGCTTCAGCAAGAACCAATGAGGTTCATTCTCATGTAACGCAGCACGTTTGAGCTTCCACAAGAACCAATGAGGTTCATTCTTGTGTTACGCAGCACGTTTGAGCTTCCACAAGAACCAATGAGGTTCATTCTTGTGTTACGCAGCACGTTTGAGCTTCCTCAAGAACCAATGAGGTTCATTCTCATGTAACGCAGCACGTTTGAGCTTCTGCAAGAACCAATGAGGTTAATTCTCATGTAACGCAGCACGTTTGAGCTTCAGCAAGAACCAATGAGGTTCATTCTCATGTAACGCAGCACGTTTGAGCTTCTGCAAGAACCAATGAGGTTCTTTCTCATGTAACGCAGCACGTTTGAGCTTCAGCAAGAACCAATGAGGTTCATTCTCATGTAACGCAGCATGTTTGAGCTTCTGCAAGAACCAATGAGGTTCATTCTTGTGTTACGCAGCACGTTTGAGCTTCTGCAAGAACCAATAAGGTTAATTCTCGTGTTACGCAGCACGTTTGAGCTTCAGTAAGAACCAATGAGGTTCATTCTCATGTTACGTAGTACGTTTGAGCTTCAGCAAGAACCAATGTGGTTCATTTTCGGGCCTAAGGGGAAGAAATATATAGTTGGGGTTGGGGGGAATTAACAAAAGAGAGTCACGCCATCAGGTAGTTTTATTTCAAAAGCTCCATTTTACTACTGTTATATCACAGCTCTTTACACTAACTGCAGATAAAAAATTACTGCTAGTCACTCTGATATGCTTACAGTACTCTGATCAAGCACCTTCATCAGCCTGAAACACATTCAGAAAGTGCAACAGTGTCTATGCTTTTTATTAAAGTATCAGTGCTTCTTATTAAAATGTAGCTATTACAAAAAGTGTCATTTACAATATTCACCATTTTTAGGCTGGAGTTATTGCACTGTGTGGCTGCCAAAAATCTTATTTATGCAAAAAACACAGTCACTGAGTTATTGCTTATACATTTTTGCCTGGCGTCAGCTGAATAAAAATGCATTTTTTTTTTGGTTGATAATAAACAAGGCTGCCAGGAAATGGAGTCTCTTATTACTGTGTACTCGTCCTTTCAGAATACAGATTTTATGTCTGCATAAAAATCTTAGTTGACTTATAAAGCTTTTCTTTAAAAAAACATGATGCCCAGAATAGAATATACCAATACTGAGCAATCTCACAATAAAATATATTAGTTTCCTTTCTATAGATTCTATAATTAAGAAAGACACATTTTGCACAAATTCCTCCATTTTAGCATCTGTGTTAGACTTGTATTGCTATTAGACAGATGGTATAAAAGAATGGGTAACACTTTACAATACATTTCATTTATTAACATTAGTTAACTACATTAGTTAAAATGAACTAACAAGGAATAGTCCATCTCCAGCATTTATTATTATTGGTTAATGTTAATCTAAATACTTACTAATGAATACATTTTAAGACCAAAAGTTCTGTTAGCATTTGTTAAAGCACTGTGAACTAAGATGAACATTAACATTTTTATTAACTGACATAAACAAATGGTAATAATGCTGTAAAAATCACTGTTATTTCATGTTAGTTAATGCATTGAATTATTGTTAATAAATGAGAGCGTATTGTAAAGTTACCACAGAATGTTAAAGGAAAAGACTGGTATGTGAGTAACCTGATGTCGTATAAGTAATTTTCAGCATATCTACAATCACTAATTTAATTAAAAAACAATAATAAAGCTCTTCTGTAGTGCATAATCTCCTATCCTTCAAACTTCAACTATTTAACTACTGACCACACAGCTCTCAATATTTCACTGCATTTCAGAGTTTGTTTTTTTTGCGCCATCCATTCCCTTTAGATTCATTGATAAGTATGTCAGAGATATTGTGTCATTCCGGCTATTAGAGTATTTTAAAATCATTCAAGAGGTTATGAATGAAAAGGAATCATTCATAAGAGGGATGTGGCTTTTGAATTAGATTTTTAGAAAATAGATTTTAACATTATTAATAGGACAAAAATTCCATTCATTTGATTGTGAAAGCAGCATCCCATGTTTGGCTTGATGAACAGACACAATCCTCAACAAGCAGTCCCATGACCTGGCACAGACGGAATAGTGTGCGTGATGTGTTTTCTTATGAAGAACAATCACTTCCATTGGCTTCCTCTGGCTTCTCTATACTCAGTTTGTACAGGACCTTCTTGGAGACGAACCTGCAAAGAGGAACAACAACAAAACATGTTGTCAGACTTGTAGATAGTTTGCTTTGTTCTGACTTTATTTGTTACAATGTTGCACTTTTTTCTTGGCTCGGTTTGCTTTCCCAAGGCAACATTTCTAAGTGTACCAAAATGGGTTTATGCAAGTCACACGTGAGTAAAACTTATCTTGTAAACGTATCTTCTTATTGGTCAGCGTTCACCTGTTTACTGCGTCATCCATTATAATAGATTGACAGGCTCATCTGTAGCTGTCGTGACACACGCAAGCACTTATACGAATGGAGCCATCATTCCCGCTCTAACTGATAAATTATATATTTTTATTGGTAACGTGTAGAGCAGGTGTTTTCAAACTGGGGTCCAGGGACCCCCAAGGGTCCTCCAGAAGGTTCCAAGGGGTCCCCAGAAAACTCAAAGCAAAAATGGATAAAGTCTATCAAACATTCTGTTTAATTTCTAAATGTTTAAACATACTTTCCAGAATTGTATATGTTTGCTTTGTATCAGTATTCTTAACGCAGTACATAAGCTGCTTGCATACATTTATTGTGAAAGTTGTACTAATTTTTAAAGGGGTGGTTGCATGCGATTTCACTTTTTTAACTTTAGTTAGTGTGTAATGTTGCTGCTTAAGCATAAACAGTATCTGCAAAGTTACAGCGCTGAAAGTTCAATGCAAACGGAGATATTGTCTTTTAAAGTTATGGCAGTTTATTGCCTACAAAAACGGCCGGTTTGGACTACAACAAGCTTCTTCCCGGGTTGGTGACATCATAAACCCTTGCTATTAACATAAACAATGCCCCCGCGAACACGGAACAAAGTGGGTGAGGCCACGTCGCAGTCATTATGAAAGAGAGAGAGCTGATGCAGAACTACAAACTACATTTGGCCATCTAACCAATCTAAGACCATTGCGTTTTTCGGAGGCTTCACAGAAGCAGGAAGTAAACGAGCCGTTCAAAGGACAGTGGAGACAGCTGTGGAATAAAGGTAAAATATAAGAAAAATACTGCGTTTTAAAAAAAGTATTAAGACATGTTATACTGCGCCCCATAAACACAACCAAGCCTAGAAAAAAAACACGGAACCACCCCTTTAATTGAAAATGTTCTTCTTCAGGTTTATACATCCAATAATATAGCCAATTTAAGTTTGGAAACAATATGTTGTATTTATAATGTCACACTTACTATTTATCTACAGTCTAAATTTTTATCATACATAAAAAAAATATAGAAAGATTTTAGGAAGGGGGTCCCTCATAAAAGGTTCATCATATTTGGGGGTCCTTGGAATCATAAAGTGTGAAAACCCCTGGTGTAGAGTCTCCTTTTGCGGCCAATACAGCATCAATTTGTCTTGGGAATGACAGATATAAGTCCTTTACAGTGGTCAGAGGGATTTTGAGCCATTGCTCTTCCAGAACAGTGGCCGGGTCACTATGTGATGCTGGTGGAGGAAAATGTTAATTTACCCCAAAGTGGCTGAAATATATTTAGATCTGATGACTATGTGCAGGCCATGGAAGATAAGTTCAACTTAACTTTCATGTTCAACAAACCATTTCTTGCTGTGTGTATTGGTGCATTACCATGCGGATACACGGCACCCCCTTCAGGGTACAATGTTTGAACCATTAGGTGCACATGGTCCTCCAGAATGGTTCGGTAGTCCTTGGCAGTGACGCTCATCAAGCACAGTAGGGAATGCCATGATATTGCAGCCCAAACTATCACTGATCCACCATGTGCTTCACTAACTTCCACAGTAGTAGGAAAGACTTGGCATTGGCATGAGTGACCACAGGTTTGGCTATAGCAGCACGACCATGAATATTGACTCTGTGGAGCTCCTGACGAACAGTAGGTGGAAACAGTTGATGTGCGCATTTATTTCTGCAGTGAGTAGGGCAACCTCCAACACTATATTGGCCAGTGTTTCAGTTACTATCAAACCCCTGTATATGTACATATATACACCACCTGCCATAATGTTATGCCTGATCGAAGTGAATAACACTGATTATCTCTGCATCACGGCACCTGTTAGTGAGTGGGATATATTAGGCAGCAAGTTAACATTTTGTCCTAAAGGTTGATGTGTTAGAAGCAGGAAAAATGGACAAGCGTAAGGATTTGAGTGAGTTTGACAAGGGTCAGAGCATCTCCAAAACTGCAGCTCTTGTGGGGTGTTCCCGGTCTGCAGTGGTCAGTCTCTATAAAAAGGTCCAAGGAAGGAACGGTGGTGAACTGGCGACAGGGTCATGGGTCATTGATGCACGAGGGGAGCGAAGGCTGGCCCGTGTGGTTCGATCAAACAGAAGAGCTACTGTAGCTCAAATTGCTCAAGAAGCTAATTGGGGTTCGGATAGAAAAGTGTCAGAATACACAGTGCATCGCAGTTTGTTGCGTATGATTCTGTTACCTCTAAAAAAATAAAAAAGGCTCCAAGTGAGCCAGGTGTGAAAACTCCTTAAGAGAGAATGACAGAAGAGGAATTAACTGATCTCAGTACAAACCTGGAGAAGGAGTTGTCGAAGATAAGAGTGTATTCTCCAGCGTTCCTGACCTTCAACTGACCCTGAATTGTTTCCTTGTGAGAGTTACATCTCGTCAGAGGGATCAGAACCTGAAAAAGAGGATACATTTATTATTATGCTAAGATTTCTAAAGCTGTCCAGATGTCATCACCACAGGAGAGAAGTGCTGAGAGAAGTGCTGTGGCCTCTTTTTGTCAACACTCACTGCAATGCGTGTTTGACAGATATAACCATGTCCGTACATGACAACTGTTAATTCGCTGTAAAATTGCTGAATTAACTTCTCCAGTTAAGGTACCACATCTGTTATTCACACAAGCAACGGCTTTCGGCATCGTATATGTATTGCAACTGCTTCACACACCACTGGGGAAATATTGTTAATGTCTGATGTCACTGTCTGTCTAGAGATGATTGTTAATGTGTTCTGCTGGAAAATAGTATATAATACTAGTTCAATAAAATGGCAAATGATGTGGAGTAAATGCATCAGCTCATACAAAACGTATCTAGCTCAAACTCCTTGACAAAATCTTACAATAGAGCACTGAAACCGTTAAAGTTATGGCACATAACATTAGCATGGGACTTTTCTGCTGAATCCAAATCCCCTCTGGACCTCAAGGTATCGTAGCCTGGTCCTACCAGACTCTCGTACATTTCATTTGTACAGAGAGTAAACCGGAGAAAAACAGAGAATATACCGCAGTCCCAGATGGAGTACTGAGGGAAAATGAAAATTGAGCAGAAGTACGTAGGAGGGCGGAGCCAGGCTAAAGGTATCACTCAGTAATCAGAAATGTCTCTTACATCTAATATATAGTAATATAGTACAGTATACAATAATATAAATACTGTTCAAATGTTGAGGTTTGAAAGAAGTCTCTTATGCTCACCAAGGTAGCATTTAATCAAAACTACAGTAAAAACAGTAATAATGTGAAATACTATTACAATTTAAAATAATTTTAAAACTATGTTAATATATTTCAAAATGTAATTTATTCCTGTGATTTAAAGCTGGATTTTCAGCATCATTACTCTTCAGTGTCACATGATCCTTCAGAAATTATTCTAATATGCTGATTTACTGCTCAAAAAACGCCAAAACATTTCTTATAATTATCAATGTTGAAAACAGTTGTGCTGCTTCATATTTTTGAGGAAACAGTGATATTTTTTTCAGGATTCTTTGATGAATACAAAGTTCAAAAGAACAATGTTTATTTCAAACAACAACCTTTGGTAACAATTACTGTCAATTCTGATCAATTCAATGCAACCTTACTGAATAAAAGTTTAAATTTCTTTTTTTTTTAAAAAGACCAATAGCAAACGGTAGTGTAGTATGATATATTTCTAGTAGTTTGTTTGGATATTACTGAGAATATCATACTGTAATAGTATATTTCTAAGGTGATGTCTAAAATAATAAACATAACTTTTGACAAAATGCCTATAAAAAACATGGAAAAATATAAAGTATGGGCTACCATATTTAACTCTAAAATCACTAAATTCATATGAAGGTTTGATATGATTATGTGCAGTAACTGAAGTAGAATGCTAACTGCAAGCTAACTGAAATGTGATGCGTTATATACAGTATATTATAAAAGACAATCATTGGTATAAATAGACAGTTAAAACATCAACCATCTAAATTTCTAATTAGAATATTGCAAATATATAGCCAATGGAATCAATTTTGAGTCAAAGAGGATATAATTTGGCAGGACAGCAGCAATATGACAACATAAGCTGAAACATTGGCAGAGTTCATTTCCAAGCATTTTAATAGCAGGTTGGCGCATGGACCTCTAAACTGAGAAATGCTGATACATTTACAGCAAAGCCTGTAAGCAATAAAGCGCCATATGGCATATGTATGTTACCTTGGCCTCTTCTAGAGGTGTATTTGTGTTCTCTTTGTATACCACGGTGAAAGCGATGCTCTTGGGCTCAGAGGAGAAGACCCAGCTGATTGTAGGACCCGGATGTGCAGCGGTTATGAGAATGGCACTGTAACAGCTGGACTTGATGAAGAGTTCTCTGGACATGTCGCCAAACTTATTCACATCCATTACACTGAACGGCACAGACAGCCTGTGAAACACAACATCACTGACGTCAACAATGCTGGTCATGGAAATTGATACATATTGCAATACTAGATTTATTTTGACATTAATTATTTTCATGACAAATATGCACATCTCCATTAAATTCTCATTAACGTAATGCATCTTTTGAGTTCTTTTGAAATTAGCTCATTACTGTAATAAAAATGCATAATGATTATACATAAATTAAAATGCATCATATATTTTTTATTGATTTAAAATCAGCATAAATTAAAGAAAGTACTATAAATACTACCACTGCATGTACAGTAAATAATACAGAAAATCGTAATCAAACCCACATTTGATTTCAGTAAACAAATTTGGGTAACACTTTAGTTTAGGGTCCGATTCGCACTATTAACTAGTAGCTTATTAGCATGCATATTACTAGGATATTGAATGTTTATTAATTCTTATAAAGCACATATTAATGCCTTATTTTGCATAATCACATTCTACATCCCTTAATCCTCCTCAATATCTAGAGTTAACAACTACCTTATTAACTATTAATAAGCAGTAATTAGGAGTTTATTGAAGCAAAAGTCGTAGTTAACAGTTAGTTAATAGAGAGAACTGGACCCTAATCTAAAGCGTGACCCAAACTTGAAAAATAATGGGGAAAAATGGGAAAACAATAAACATTGCAATACTAGATTTATCTTTTTGTCACGATGAGAGTAATAGTAACAATAACAATAATTTAGCAAAAATCATAAGGGCATCAGGCTACATCATGAGTGTTGTGTCTCACTCACGTCCTCTCTCCAGATTTCAGCAGGCAGATCTCAGCATCCTGAACAGAGCCAATCAGCTCGTCTGAATCTTCTGTGCTGGCGATGTCACTGCTGCTTCTGAAGACATATATGCACTTACATTTCATTTCCTGTCATACACTTATTAAATCACAGAATAGAAGTGCACACTTCATACCAAGTGATACACATGAAATTAAAACAAAGTCCGCAAGTTTCAATATTATGTAGTTTACTTAGTACATTAAGTACACTGGCAGGCACCATGTGTTCATGTCAAATTTGCTCTGATAAATGAAAATAAATCCAATAATGAAACTCTGAGTTCAGCTCAGCAGGAGCAAATTTAATTTTGTTTGTTACTTCAGCACAAATTCAGAGTGTTGTGTTTAGTGCAGAGAATCTGTGCTAACAAGACAGGTGTGTGTGTGTGTGTGTGTGTGTGTCTCACAGCTGTTGTGTCTCTGGTGACAGCGCAGTGTAGTAAGAGTCGCTGTCATGGACACAGTTCACCTCCTCTTCTGTGATGATGTCATATACTGCGTCATCTGGCCGAGGGGACTTCAGTGACCCTGTGGGGAAAACACATTACCTATTATGCCCTTTTACAAAGTCTTGATTTTGTTTTTGGGGTCTACTAGAATAGGTTTTCATGCTTGAATGTTCAAAAACACATTTGACATTTTGTTGCAGCTCCTCTCTTCCCAGTCTGTCAGAAACAATCTGTTTAGTTCCTGTCTCTATGAAGCCCCTCCATCTGAGAAGCAGGCCAGCTGGACCAGTGTGTTGTGATTGGTCAACAAACAGAGGTGTCAAGTAACGAAGTACAAATACTTCGTTACCTTACTTAAGTAGAAATTTTGAGTATCTATACTTTACTGGAGTAATTATTTTTCAGCCTACTTTTTACTTCTACTCCTTACATTTTCAAGCAATTATCTGTACTTTCTACTCCTTACATTTTAATAATAGCCTCGTTACTCCTATTCCATTTCGGCATGTTTTCATTCCGGCTTGTCATAAAAAAAACAACTATCCAGATAAATCGCACTATCCGGACAGAGTGAATTTGATTGTGGTTGGATGAGAAGGATAAACACAAACCATTCTGACACCCTATTGGGTTGTAGGCGATCAATCACGCCTGCACCTGCACAAATCACACACCATGTTGCCAGATAGGGCGGGTTCTCGCCGACGAGCCCGCACTTTCAGCCAATCAGCGATCAGCTGGCAGACGTGCTCATTCATGACTTTAGCCGGGTTTTTAGCGTGATAACTCGTAGCTGTATATTCCAGTGATCGCTATGACAGTGGCATAAATATACAGTAAGTTGTATCTACAGTAAAGAGTGGGAGAGTGACTCAACTCTCAAACTTGAATTACACCTGTGACTCGAAGACTCTTTATAAATATAACCGTGACTCCTGTCCATCGTCATATACACACTCAGGACATTTGCAACTAGCAACCCCTACAGCTGCTGAAAGAGGTTTAAATCAACGATTAATGCGTTTTGACTGTGCTAAGTGCGTGTGCCATGTATTTCACGAAAGACATACTGTAGTTTTGTCAAAGCAAAGTGCAACACAATGGTACACGCATTGTTGTTATTTATTTGTTGACGGATTATTGTACAGTATCAATGAATTATGTATTTTGGCAGTGGTGTACGCATTAACGTGTGAACTGCCTGTTTATTACATTGCTTTTTCCAATCTCTATATTGGGCACTTTTTGGACGTAAATTGGCTTCTTACTGTTGACATTGAAAATGATGCGTTTTTCTGAGGGATTGCCGTTTTAACAGTTTCTACCTGGACATATAGTCATATTTGATCCGTTTTACTGGGAAATTAATTTTTTTAATCATCAATGTTATGTTTTAAGGAGATAAAATGGTAACTTACTTATCAACCTTGATTGGTATGGCAATAAAATAATTAAAGTTAAAGTTTTGGGCTTTTTTCTTGGAGTGACTAGTTGCCTATAAGTATTGTAAAGGTGCAAAAAGTCAACATTGTTATCAATAACCAGGCATGTTATCAATAACCATTTTTTGAATATAAATGTACATTTGGTGAGGTTTTTGGGCTGGAAATTGTCGACCCAATCTGGCCACACTGATCACACATTAAAAAAATGGTTATTGATAACATGCCTCTGAATTTTGACTTTTTGCACCTTTACAATATTTATAGGCAACTAGTCATCAAATCTTCCGCTCCATGAAACACGTGAATGCTCAGTAGTACACATATGGTTCTTTAATGTATTTGCATTGTCCTAAAATGCGTTCATTTTCAATGGGAATATATGTGGCTGAAACACGTAGCCAAGTGCATCTAAAAATGTTCAACATTAACTTTTTAATATAACATTATAGTCATTATGGCCTTTAGAAAAATGTTTTTTTGAGGAGGTGGGGTATGCACTGTGGCGCGGCCTAATCTTTTGTCCTTAAAGGGATACTTCACCCAACAATGAAAATTCTGTCATCATTTACTCACCCTCAAGTTGTTCCAAACCTGTATGAGTTTCTTTGTTCTGAAGATATTTTGAAGAATGTTTGTAACCAAGAAGATAGAGCAACCATTGACTGCCATAGTAGGGGGAAATACTATGGCAGTCAATGGTTGCATATAATCCGCTTGGTTACAAACATTCTTCAAAATATCTTCAGAACAAAGAAACTCATACCGGTTGGAACAACTTGAGGGTGAGTAAATTATGACAGAATTTTCATTTTTGGGTGAACTACCCCTTTAATGGCATTTTTCCCCCTTACATTACTTTTACTTTTATCCTTTAAGTAGTTTTGAAACCAGTACTTTTACACTTTTACTCGAGTAAAAAGCTTGAGTTGATACTTCAACTTCTACAAAAGTATTTTTAAACCCCAGTATCTATACTTCTACCTGAGTAATGAATGCAAATACTTTTGACACCTCTGTCAACAAAGCGGGCTTCAGAAATGTCACACCCCTTACCATAACCTTACCGCAACTCAACCAGGCCCCTTTATTTTGCATATGCTTTGGGCGGGAATTATTTAAATGAGGAATATTGTGATGTGTTCGTTCTCTGATCTCTCATTTTATATTTAAACGGATCTCTATCTATATTACCATATCTGACACTTGGTGATTCTATGGCCATCTCTCACCATACGCAACCCTCCCCATTACATGGCCTGAGACTGACACACATGCATTCACACCTATGGCCAATTTGGCATGTACAATCCACCGGCATATCTTTGGACTGTGTGGCGGAAACCCACGCTGACACAGGGAGAACATGCAAACTCCACACAGAATGGCCTCCTGGCTCAGCCGGGCTGTGAGGTGACAGTGTTGCCCACTGAACCACTGTGCCATCCCTTTAAAGAGATAGTTCACCCAAATTGTTGCATTTTTCTTAGTCTTGATTTCTCACAACTTGTGTGCTTTTTCTGAGTGAGTCTGAGTGAACTGCAGCGCTAAATATTCTTACAAACGCACTTACCATAGCAGTGCATAGAAGAACAACGGCCAAGGTCAGGATTTTCGTTAAATAATGCGGTTGTTTTTTTTTACCAAACCCTATCGCATATCACCACAACACTTGGAATACACGTCGCATGGGACCATTCTGTTATATTTGCTAAGCATGTTAGTTTTTGCGCTCTATAACATCTCACCTGGGACTCGAGGTGTGCTGGTTCGGGTGGGGCTTGACATTGAACGTACAGGACTACTCGGATTTGTCTTTGGGTGGTGCTGAGTGAAGCAGTCCTTACAGCAGCGGTCCTTACCACCGCCTTGGACACTCACAGCATAACTGCAGCAGTAGTAACAGAATGGCCGCCCACATAGCCTGCAAAATATAGAGAACCAAATGTACACTACCTTTCGAAAGTTTGAGGACAGCGAGAAATTAATACTTTTATTTAGCAAGTATGCATTACATTTCTCAAAAGTAAAAAGATTATATTTCAAAGTTTCTATTCATTAAAGAATCCTGAACAAAATGTATCACAGCAGCTGTGTTGTGTTCAACGCTAATATTCATAAGAAATGTTTCTTGAGCTGCAAATATTAGAATGATTTCTGAAGGGTCATGTGACACTAAGAGGCTTGCATCTGGAAATGGTATTCTTTACATCATGACTTAACACGCGATGTGCGCATCCGCAATAGTATAGGGATCGTTGTTAATCCGTGATCCGTACATGCCAGCTACTCCCAGGTTCGGAACGCATGTGATTCGAGGATTAATTGTAAAGTTAACCATCAAAGAGTGAAAGTTTATCATTTGCATGTGTTTTTAAGTCCTTTCAGTTTATACATCAAGTGCAAGAACACTGTAACTCGTGCGCGGAGCCGTGCAGAAAGCATGTTAACACCGAATTCAGTTCTCTTTCTCTTCGTTTTGAGCTTAAACTCTTTAGGGGCGGCAGTGGCTCAGTGGTTCATGTAGGTTGTCTACAAACCGGAAGGTTGGTGGTTCAATCCCCGGTTCCACCTGACCAAGTGTCGAGGTGTCCATGAGCAAGACACCTAACCCCAGCTGCTCCCGACCAGCTGGATGGTGCCTTGCATGGCTAACACCACTGTCTGTGTATGAATGGGTAAATGTGAGGCAATATGTAAAGCGCTTTGGATGGCCATGGGTCTGTTGAAAGCGCTATATAAATGCAGTCCATTTACCATTTTAAACGGACACGTGCACGCAAAAATTGAAGTCAAAATGGCCGTCTTGGTGAGTATCCTCCTAAACACAGTCGGTTATGTGTTGTAAACAATTGAGAAAGAAAATGTATGTGTATCATTATATTGGATTCGTGCATTTGACTTAAAGGTGCACTATGTAAAATTTTTTCAGTTAAATATCCAAACACCACGAGGCCATATTTTGTTCAGTTGAGTACTTACAATATCCCAAACGTTTCCAACTATTTGTAAATCGTGAGAAAATTGCTATTTTAACCAATGAACCGGGACATGTGAGGGAGTCACCTGTCAATTGCGTCATATCTGCGTTACTCTCGGTTTCAGGTTTTATTTTGCAAAAATGCTTTACTCTCACAGCAGTGTGAAATGAACAAGTGTCATAGCAGCTGCCGAGCGAATGCACAGAGTAACATTATAACATAATTTTCAACACACTCAGATGCATCTAATCTGATAAACAGAGCTGCGTTACCTCATTCTCATGAGCGGAAAAGGGGAAATGGCGCCGGCGACTGTGGCATAATAAAAGTCCCGCTGCTCGCGAGGCGTGTTGAGTTCATCTTTTTAACAATCGCTCCAGCGGCCTTACTCAGCTCCCACAACACTCGTCCTGCTCTGCTTCATACTACAGTAACGTTAATAATCGCATCCATGAACATGATTTCTGCCCGAGTCCTATCCTGATTCTTTTCCACCGGCTGAGAGGTGAAGACCACATGTCCCAAGATTAAACTTGGCGTCATCAAACTACGCCTTTGTTTTGAATAGCCGACCTCTAGCGGACGGAAAAAGTTACATAGTGCACCTTTAAAGTGACAGCAGCCTAATGTACCTGTTACTGTTTGTGTCACCAATGTTAATCAAACAACAAAAGAGAAAGATACTTTTGTAGCTTTAACAAAGATCATTTGTATTAATGAATTAATTATATTAGTCATTTTTATGTACACAGTGAAGACTGTTATCTTACATTTGATTATTTAATTTATCTGAATACTGTTAGCTTTACCTGAAAAACATAAGCCCTGCTTATTTAATTTGTATCTTTCTTCTAGTGTATTCATCTATACTTGTCATTTGTTTATTATTTCTATGCAGATTCGCTCGCCTACAAAATCACCCCAATCATCCTAGAATGATTAATTCTTTACAAAGAGCTTTTCAAATCTGGTGAAATTGTTTTCATATCACAATATAGATCACAGAAAAACTAAATATCGCAATAATTTTTCCAATATTGTGCAGCCCTAACACAGATGCTCTGAT
The DNA here is from genome assembly GCF_949357685.1 of Gobio gobio. Classification (NCBI taxonomy): domain Eukaryota; kingdom Metazoa; phylum Chordata; class Actinopteri; order Cypriniformes; family Gobionidae; genus Gobio; species Gobio gobio. The sequence continues at coordinate 54,411,507 of NC_137102.1, read as the reverse complement.
ACTTCTGTTTTATTCCATTGCATCTAGCTGATTTGAATGCAAGTACATGACATTTATAACAGATAACAAAAGTGCCATTTCCCCTTAAAGTTTCCCCCCTGACCTGCAGTTGTGTCTGTGCAACATCCAGCTGAAGTGACTGCGGCAGCTCAGGCAGTATGTGACGTCTCTGTCTGTCTGTTCCTCAGCTCTCAGCTTCTGTTCAAACTCCAGTGCATCTGACTTCTGCCATAAAGCATCTTTCTCCCTACAGGGGGTGCCAGAGTTCTATGAAGAACAGCTTGCAACAATTTAGCAGATACAATAGAGGAATTTTCAAATGAGTTTTTTGGCATTGAGTCCTGATGTGTTAAATATGTGTGTGCAGAAAAAACATTCGGTAACTGTCTAAGTTACCTTATGAGCTCAATAAGTCTCTCTTCCAGGTTCTTTTTGGTACGAGAAAGGTCATCGATCTCGGCAGACATCGTCAGTTCAATGTCTTGCTTCTCCATTGCACTTCTGCTTAACTTCACACCCAGTTCATGACAGGACTGCTGAGCAAGTGCCAGTTCCTTCTCAGCTCTGACAAAAACAAGGATCAGGCCTTGATCAACTCTTGTTTTGCTTTTTGCTTACATTTTTAATCTATGGTCTACCTGAAAAGCAGTACAGAAATCTCTTACCTTGATAAGTCCACTCTGAGGTTTTTTATCTGTTCCTCTTTCTGATAAATTATAGTTTCAGAATCACCAATGAGGGCATTTTTCATTTCAATCATCTGACTGTGATCACTGTTGACAGACTTTCAAACACAAACACGTATGGAAGCAACATTTAAAAGACTTCTAATCCAAATAATTAGGGTTGGAAATCTTCAGCCCCCTCAAAATATAATACACATGCTAAGTACTATAAAACAGTATATAAAACAATGTCAATAGCATTATGGTACCCTAAAGGGCCGTTCACACCAAGAACGATAACTGTATTATATAATGATAACTATAACAGCATCCACTACAAAGCATAACATTCTGTTTATTACAATTTGCAGCTTTAAATGCTCAAGGTTTTGCTCAAGTCAGCGCAGTGGAAAGCAAAAGTATGTTCTGTGGGGACAACCCCTAAGAGAAGGCTGTTTAACAGTTGCCAAGACTATAGAAAATTATTCAGTGCATTAACATAGGATTCACTTGATTCATTCACATCGCATGTTTGTCAATTACTCTATGTAATGAAATTACCTCAACAGCCATCTAATGAGATCATAATACCTCAAGCTCCAACACCTTGGACTCAAGACTTGAGACTTTCTCGACTTCGTTGTCCAACCTCTTCCTCAGCGCATCCAGTTCCTCATTCAGACCCTTCAGAAAGACATTTATAAACAGTTGTTGAATATGACAAATCCAAAACCTATAGGCACTGTATACTAAAGACCTGCACTCGCGGGACCCAACTAGGGATGGGTATCGCGAACCGGTTCCATTTTAGAACCGGTGATTCGATAAGAAACGCACATTTCGATTCCGCTTATTGGTTACTGTGCGCGCATTTTATTGTGATTTTTAAACATTCGAGCGCCAAAAAGCACATGCGCTGTTTTCTGTGCTGCAGACACACTCACACGTGCACAAAGAATGGATTCTATAGGTGAATGAATAGTGCGCGATAATGAATGTTTGTTGGACAAATACACACAAAAATGTCAAAAATACTCTCGTAAATACAGTCGGTGATGTCGTTGACTGCAGATTTTCTTGATGCCGTCTCTATGATAACGTTAATCAAACAACCAGTGTTGAGGAAAGTTACTTTGAAAAGTAATGCATTACAATATTGCGTTACTCCCTTAAAAAGTAACCAGAGCCGGCTCTCCCTATAAGCGAACTAAGCGGCTGCTTAGGGCCCCGCCGCCACTAGGGGGCCCCCTAACTACAGATTGCACTCGCCAGCGTCGCCGCAGTTTATCACGCAAGACGCTCAATTCGCGTCATTCGCACCGCGCGAAAAGCGCCTTCCGCGCCGCGGGACCTCTAGACGCGCGTCAACGCGCCTTTCCATTGACTTAACATTGAAATCAAATCACTCGCGCCAGACACTCTATTTGCGTTTGGTGTGAACAGCATAACGTTAGCTGTCCGTCGATTATGCTGAATCAACATTGCTTGAGACAGACCCACCTCCTTTGAATGTATTTTCTTTTTAACAGTTAACGTTACATGACCTACACTAGTTCTGGGAAAGAAAAAAACGAAAAATCTTTGTCTCAATAGACGCTTATTACAATAAAAAAATAGTTTAAGAACATTCGAGAGAAAGAAAGTAATAGGAAGAGAAAGAGCAATCATTTGACAGTCAAAATCAAAATGAAGTTTAAAATAAAGCGGTTAAATACAAGCTTTTTCTTATGGTCTTAATTGAATAGGCAATTAAAGATTATTAATAAATATGAATCTATATAGGCCTACTATTATGAAATATTTTATATATTGTTAAGCTAAATCGCCCAGACCATTTAAACCTAAAGAAAACACAGTGTCCTCACTGAAACATTATTAAATGATGATCGATACAAGACACCTAAAAGCAAAATGGATTTGTGGTAAATTTTAGTAAAGAACACTGTAAAAAAAATCAGGTCCCCAATTGAAAATTTTCTAGTGAGCGATCACATCTAAATTTTTCAGTTGGCCAAATTGAATTAATGTGAATTGATGCATTTTAATTCAATTAAAATGCAAGAAATTAAATTTGGCCAACTGAAAATTTTAGATGTGATCGCTCACTAGAAAATTTTCAATTGGGCACCTGATTTTTTTTTACAGTGAATGTATTACTGTATGTAATCATAAAAGGTAAAAAAATATCTCACTCCATGCTGTGAAGGTTTAAAATATGAACAGTATGTAAGAGTTAATCAACCAATAATTAAATAATATAATTTAACATTGGATTTCTTTTAATTTACCCTTAACATAATTGTAAAAAACTAAATGTCACTTTCTCAGGAGGAGCCATTCTTAAATATTTTGGTGGTCGTGGAGAAACATTTCATGAGGCTGACACAAGTAAATATTTCCCACTGCCTTTCTTTTGAATAGTTTTGTGTGCAACTTCAACATAGCTAATTTTCCTCTTGCCAATAAAAAATTTAGTTTTATAATCATAATTCACTATGTTGTCTAATTGTACTTTAATATTAATTTAAAATTAATGTGTTTTATCTACTCTGCATACTGTATTTATTATTAATTATATTATAATCTCAACAGCTGGAGGAGGTGACTCTACTGCTGCTTCAGTAGAGCATAGCGAGCCGCATACCACTATGGCTAATGTTGTAAGTTAGCTATATATTGTTAATGCTAAATTATTAATATTTATTTGTTTACAACAAATTGACCTTAAATTTGCAAATCTATAATCTTTACTTTTACTGTTTCAGTGAGTGTACTTTAATAAGCAGTAAAATAATTGTAGGCAATCATGTTAAAAGGTATACAGATGAAATATGTAAGTGTTAGATTGTATACAGTTGCTAGTTTGCAGTGCAATACTCCATTATTCACTGCAAGGCAGGGCCCCAAAATTATCCTGCTTAGGGCCCCCAGATTTACAGAGCCGGCCCTGAAAGTAACTAATTGAGTTACTTAGTTACTTTTTAGGAAAAGTAATGCGTTACGTTACTTTTGCGTTACTTTTTCTCACCTGGGCTGGGCTTGTTTTTTTTTATAACAAAAAAAGTTATATTTTTGTAAAGACCTCTTCATACCAAAATTGAAATAATAAGCCCCAGGCTGAGGTAAAAAAGCAGATTCACGCATGAACAGTAGAGGGCGCACCTCTGCTGTGCTGCCATTCTAGATAATGGTAGAATAGGATGCAGGAGAAAAACGTTTTACCAATAAAAACAAAAAATCTAGTAATTTTCATCATCAAAGGTCATCAGCAAGACATTGTTAAATTAAATATAAAAGGTAGATTAAATGCATAAAAATAGTTGTTTTATTTAACATTTAATTATTGGAGGTTTGCATAGTATTCTGATTTTGCATTTGACTGATTTTATTCATTTTGAGGAGTACAGAATCTTTATTGTACAAGTGAGATTAATAAATGCTCACATTTAGTCTAGAACTACAATAACCATTATGTTCACACACAACGCCTCTGCACTTATTTTTTCTCAACATGGGGGCAGCAGAGCTGTCAGTCAAATTAATGTGAAAAAGTAACTTGCGTTACTTTTTTGAAAAAGTAACTCAGATATTTTGTTGTAAATTTTAAAAGTAATGCGTTACTTTACTAGTTACTTGGAAGTAATATTATTACGTAACTCAAGTTACTTGTAATGCGTTACCCCCAACACTGCAAACAACAAAAGATGAGAAAATTCACGCAGAATAACTTTTAACTATATTTGTAATGTATAGCCGATATTATATCAATAAAGTGCAGTGTTATTTTATATTTGATTACAGTTTCTGTACCTACCTGAAAATGTTTATTTCAATCCTATCTTTGTTCAATTGTATTTATTTGTGCAATTGCTAATTTGCTTATTTGTTCTTTTTTAAATTACTGAGTGTTTACTTGTCTTTAATAATGCTTGAAATTTATATTAGGCTTTTTTTTGCCATAGGCAAAAGTTGCTAGCCTGTTGATTTTTGTTCATGGTAATGAAATGTTTTGCAATAATAGCCTAATAATAAATGTGAATGATATCTAAGTTGGAATCCCTATTGGAATCTAAATTAAGTATCGATAAGAATCGGAATCGATAAGCAGAATCGGAATCATTAAAATTCAAACGATCCCCAACCCTAGACCCAACGCAACAGAGTGTGGCACGGAACTAGATTTGATGGCCGAGTGCGGCCGTGGGCGGTAAGGTACTCGTGTGTGCGGGTGAATAAAATGATCTGCGGGACTCCTGCAAAATAGAAATATCTAAAAATAAAACAACTAAAAACAAATAAATTGTTATTCATCTATTACACAAAAGCAACAAGAACAACTAAAACAAAATAAAAACGATTTTCAGGCACAAGCATGGGCAGAGTTTCTACTTATAACATGTTTTTGTAGCGTTGTTCAGTGTAGCCAATCACAGACATATGTGTTGATTTCTTGAACGCAATGGCCAATCAGATGCATTTAAGATAGAAGCCACTCACCGCTCAAAGTGACCTTTTGTTCAGTGCTGAATTCTGCATGCTGGCAAATTCTGAGATTATAACAAGGAAAATGTGTAGACATTATGAAAGATTCACCTGACAGTCAGCTTTGTGAGATTGCGCGGAACTGAGATGTCAGCTTTTTAGGAATTATAACCCATGCATGCGCTTGCTTTTATGTTAAATTACTTGAAACTAAGTTATGGACGTATAGAAAATATCTATTTATACTTTTATGCTGGATTTTGCGGACGGGACCGGGACAGAATTTGAAACAATATTGTGGGCGGGAGAAGGTAATGTATATCTTTGCGGGAGCCGGACAGAATCCTACGGGATCGGGACTGAAAAATCCATCCTGTGCAGGTCTCTACTGTGTACTTCAGTTACCTGTATTTGACTTTGGTGGTGCTCAGCCTCATCGCTCAACTGGGACCTCATTGTGTCAACTTCCCTCTGCCGGATCTCTTGGAGGCTTTTGGCTTCTTCCTCCACCAGTTCAAATCTCTCCTGCAACTTCTGCATGGCTTCTGGGAGTCCCTCAGTCTGCTTTAGCTGCTCTTGGAGTCTTGCATTATCTTTACTTATGGCATCCATGGAATCACTTAGAGTTTTCACCTGCTCTTGTGCCTCCATCTGTTTGGTAGAAAGCTCTTCCCATCGCAACTGAGCCTCCTCTTTTTGGCCCGTCAGCATGCAAACTTGAACCCCGAGCTCTGCTGTCTCAGTGTTGGCCCTGTGTAAGGCCTCACGAGCCTCTCCGTTCTCAAATACAAGCGTGCCGTTCTGCTTTTTCAACAAGTGAAGCTCTTCCCTCATGGCAGTCATGTTCGTTTGGATTTCTGACCGTACCTTAGCCTCCATATCCCTCTCTTTTACCAGAGCGTCCTCTCTTTCACGGCAGCGTAGCATTTCCTCCACATGCCTACGATTTAGCTCTTCCACCTGGGACTTTAGTTGCTCTGTCTGAGCACGGAGGTCTTCTCTGGAGGCTTCTGTCACTTCCTGCAGAGCCTGGATCTTCATCCTCTCCTCTGAGCTTACCAATAGCTGAGCCCGGAGCTCCATGACCTCCTCCTGACGTCTGGAAACCTCCTTCATGTTGAGTTCAAGTTGGGCCTCAGCTAGAGCCAACCTGGAAGTGGATTCTCCATTATCAGTTCTTGAGGATTCAATGGCTTCAAGTAGGTGTTTAGAAGATGCTCTCTTGTAGGACTCCTGTGGGACTGCATCACTGTCATCTAATTCTTCCAGCCTTGATATACTCTTCTCCCCAAGTTGTTCAATTTCGGTTTCCTCATTGTTCATCTGGCCGTTCTGTATGCACTTCTCCGGATTTTGGTTCTCCACACTCAGTCCAGCTGACTCCAGTCTGCTTCTCAGTTGCCTCTCGAAGGCCTGTGCAGTAATCAGTTCTCTCTCTAAAGCGGTCTTAGTTTGCGCCAGCTCTTTGCTGCTGTCTTCGTTTCTTTTTACAGTCTGAATCAGCTTGGAATTGATCTCCATTAAACTGGAGCACTGGTTCTTGTACTCTTCCAGTTTCTTGGCTTGCACTTGTAAGCTCTGACTCTCTGAAGTCAACCGCTGGTTGTGATTCTCCAGTTGCCGAATCTTCTGGGTACTGGTGGACAACTCATGCGTCTTTGTCTTTAGTTGTTCTTCAAGCACACTTTTATGTTGCAGCTCCTCTTGGATCCTTTTCTTGTGCTCCTCCAGTTGACTCTCCTGGGCCTCCAATGCCCTTTGCACATCCTGAAGCTGTGTCTGGAGGTTCCCCGTTTCCCGCTCCTTCAGAGAAAGTGTTCCCTGAAGGTGGTTGATGGTCACCTGCAGCTCATCAGCCTGTTGCTTTGCAGTTGTTCGTTCCTTGTCGGCGGAGACTCTACATGTGTCCAGTTTGCCTTCCATCTCCTTTGCTCTCTCCTGCTGAAGCGTCAGCTCCTGGGCAAGTCGCTCAGCAAGTCTAGCCCGGTCTTCGCTCTCTCGTCTAGATTCTATCCTTTCTTCTTCAGCCTCCTTTAGCTTGGTCAGGAGCTCTTGGATCTTCCAGGCCGAGTCGCAGTAAGTAGCAGCTTGCTGTCCTTTTTCGCTCAGAGCTCCGTCAAGCTTCGCCAGCAACTCCATGTTCCTGTTCTCCGCAATGTTCAGCTTGGATTCTAGATTGCTCTCTGATGTCCGTAGAGCCTCCAGCTCCTGTGTGGTGGGATTGGTGGACTCTCTGACAGCTTTTACCACCTCCTGCTCCCCTGCAGACTGTCCTCCTTCTTTCTCTTGTTCCTGTAGGTCACTGAGCAGAGCTCTCAGATCAGCTGCCTCACTTGTGAGCTGCTGGACTTTCTCCTGGAGCTCTTTTTGTCTCAACTCTGATTGGTCCAGCTCAATGCGCAGGTCCTCAGAAGCGCTACAGGACAGCTCGCCCAACTCGCCCAGATCATCTAGCAGACTGGAGCTGAATTCTTGGCCTGGAAGAAACTCCTGGGCTTGCTGCAAGAGGGGGGGGGGGGGGCAATTAATTAAATCAACAGTGACTAAAGACAACAGTGAAAAAAATGCATTCGCTCACATTTGTCTACTTTGTTGATAATGAAAGACACTAAATTACTGGTATTTAATCCAAAATTAGATTGGTGGTACAAATAAAGCAATAGACATCATATAAAAATAAAAAAAACTGTTCAGGGTGGCATGATTCATGTAATGTGTTTTACATAATAAGTTTACTTTTTCGAAGTACTGGGTGCTGAGTTTATTGCATATTAGCCAAGGTACTTTTTACAATAAGAACCAGCTTTCTTTTCTATTTTCTATTTTATTTTTTAATTGAATTACTGAGATATATTACTGATATATATATATATATATATATATATATATATACCAAAATTACAAAACTGAAATAAAAATTGGTAAAACTGCAATTAAGTTCCATTTGTTAACATTGGTTAAGTACATCAGTTAACACAAAATATATAAAAAATACTTAATACTGATGTAAATTTCAATATTTGCTATTCATTTATTAAAATACAAAAGCTGTATCTGTTAATATTATTTAACAGACATGAGCTAACATGAACTAACAATGAAAAGCTTTATTTTTGTTATTTATTATGTTAACAAAGATAAAGCAAAAAAACTGTAACATATGTTTTGCTGTTGTTTACTTTTGTAATTTATTTTTGTAGTGTTTTATTGTAAATTGTTACCAATAAATTAAAGTCAAAAATAAATACTTAAAAAAACTAACAACCACTAAAGCACATAAAATTACTAAAACATAAACTAAATTTCAAATAAAAACTGGCAATATAAAAATAAAAGCTAATTTAAAATATTAATAAATACTAATATTGTACATCCAGTAAACAATACTAAAACATTTTGTTTAGTTTGTTTAGGGGTTATGTAATATTGCAGCAGATTACTTTTAAAAGAAGAGCTCACCAACATGAAATTAATAAATTAAATGATACATCTGACAACATGTATCCAGAGATTGTAAGGATATGAACAGAACAGACCGTTTAATGCTGTTTCTAATGTGTTAGCAAACCTGTGAGTAATTGCTGACCAGACTGTTGACACTAGAGCAGCGACTGGGTGGTTTCCACACTTGGGCAGATGAGAGAGCTGATCCCAGAGTCTTTCTGTATGTGTAAAATGCACATAATAAGTGAAATTTGTATGGCTCATTTGTTTTATTAATATTATTTGATCATGAACTACATAAGCTACAAGAAACAAGTACACATTTATGTAGAGCTTAGATAAAGTTACAAAGTCATTGTAGGCAATGCCCTTTCATGTACTACTTTCCTGATCCCTAATACATGTGCAAATACTGTAGTATTTGAATTATAAGCTTTTTTTTCGCACACTAATTGCCAAAAGTATTGGGACGCCCCTCCAAATAATTGAATTCAAGTGTTCCAATCACTTCCATGGACACAGGCGTATTAAAATCAAGCACCTAGACATGCAGACGCTTCTACAAACATTTATGAAAGAATGGGTCGCTCTCAGGAGCTCATTGAATTCAAGCGTGATACCATGATAGGTTGCCACCTGTGCAAGAAGTCCATTCGGGAAATTTCCTCACTACTAAATATTCCACAGTCAACTGTTAGTGGTGTTATAACAAAGTGGAAGCAATTGGGAACAACAGCAACTCAGCCATGAAGTGGTAGGCCAAGTAAAATCACAGAGTGGGGTCAGCACATGCTGAGGTGCACAGTGTGCAGAAGTCACCAACTTTCGGCAGTCAATAGCAACAGACCTCCAAACTTTGTGTGGCCTTCAGATTAGCTCAAGAACAGTGCGTAGAGAGCTTCATGGAATGGGTTTCCATGGCCGAGCAGCTCATCCAAGCCTTACATAACCAAATGCAATGCAAAGCGTCAGATGCAGTGGTGTAAAGCATGCCGCCACTGGACTCTAGAGCAGTGGAGACATGTTCTCTGGAGTGACCAATCACGCTTCTCTGTCTGGCAATCTGATGGACGAGTATGGGTTTGGCGGTTGCCAGGAGAACAGTACTTGCCTGACTGCATTGTGCCAAGTGTAAAGTTTGGTGGAGGGGGATTATGGTGTGGGGTTGTTTTTCAGGGGTTGGGCTTGGCCCCTTAGTTCCAATGAAAGGAACTCTTAATGCTTCAGCATACCAAGACATTTTGGACAATTTCATGCTCCCAACTTTTTTGGGAAAAGTTTGGGGATGGCCCCTTCCTGATTCCAACATGACTGCGCACCAGTGCACAAAGCAAGGTCCATAAAGGAGTCCCAAAACTTTTGGCAATATAGTGTATGTGAAAGGGAATTTGCTATAATAAAATGCTTACATATGCTGTAATGATGCTATTAAAAACAGATTGTTCAATGAATAGGAAAAAAAAAAAAAACGAATTACCTGGCAAAAGTAGGCCAGTCAGAATCAAGATCGTGACCTCGGGATGCTACATCAAACTGGACCTCATTGAGTTCATACAGGTGGTTGATGATATCGATGTTCAGATGGGACTTCAGGAAGGGACTGCGTTCATAATACCACTCACTGTGATAAACAAATATCACTGTGTTGTCAGTATTACAATAGAAATCGCTGACATGACATGTAAGTATGCTACTTTGAGACAAGAAGTTTTGAAAGCGAAGTGAAAGCGGGTGGAGGAAGGGAAATTAACGTGTCGAAGAGTTAACACTTCTGTTATGTAAAAAACAGCTTTGCAAAAACTGACAACTACAAATTTTATATTAATGCATTAAAATATACACAAATGCATCAACATTTTACATTCCCATGATCATGTTGTGTTATATGCAAAATAAATATTATTTCTAATTCATTGTAGACCAATTTGCTGAAGCCTAAACTGTTTAAAGTTGGCTAATAGAGCATAGTTTTTGGTTTCATACATACACTTTGTTATCGTGTGAAGCCTTCACCACACTTTAGAAAGTCGAGTGTGGTTGCGTTTTCCACCGAAACGTTTGTTTGCATGTTTGATTGTAAGTCTCAGGCATACCACTGATATTATTTTCACTAGAATGTTATACTGCTACATTTTATCTTCATTACTACTTCTTCTCATGTTAATTTTTAGTTAATGCCATATCATAAACATTTACTGGATGTCTACTGGAAATACAAATTATACTTTGCACTTTAAGGGAGATAGCAAATGCTATGCATTTTAAGCTACGAGTCATAATCTTACTGTACATACGTTTGCATTAAGATCAAATTATTGGCGAACACATTACCATGTGACTTTGTAGTTCATAAGACATTGCTGAAGAGTGTCTGCCAGCCTTTGGTGCACCAGACAGTAGCGGATGAAAGCCCGTCCTTTCCCCAAAGACGTCTTTAACTAAATGCACACAAAATAAACACATAGACCTTGCATTTAATAAACAAGATATACATGTTTTAAAATCACAGAGACCTGAGAATGAAACATGTTCCGTTTGGCCAGACCACAACAACAGTTTCTCATTTTGTTGATCACACCAAAACCCCAAAGATCCTTATGATAATGGTATGAGACTTGTTGAAGAACAATAACAACAAGCATGTGAACATCACAACAGAGCTACACTGAAAACAAATTTTGGTGCAGAAACAATTTTCAGTCAGAAATATAATAAATAATAATTACAAAGATTACACTGAATTAAATGTGAAACTTTGACGTGGAAAGACTGAAATTGTATTTAAAAAAATAAAAAATAAATGATACAATAATTTTACAGTGAAACAACACCTGACAAACATTTGAGTTTTGAAAGGAAACAGTATTCCTTAGTTCAGAGGTCACTGTACAGGTTTGTTTTTAAAGTGCCCCGATTATGCTTTTTTGAATATTACCTTTAATGCAGTATATAATACAGCTGATTGTGAATGTAAAAGGTCTGCAAAGTTTTAAAGATCAAAGTGCACAACAAATAAAGTTACTATAGTCAGAGCTACTTAAAGGGGCACTTCAGCACTGGGAAGATGAATGTGTATTTAAACTGGGTCATTTATGTAGTAGAAATGTGAAATTATTTTTGAATTTGGTGCCTTCTAGACCGAGAAAAGACAGAAAATGCATTTTTGTCTCATGTGGATGAAAGACAACTCCCAGAATGCACTTGCTTCGCTGCCCTATGAGGCCAATCCCAAAGCCACGGCTACTGGTTAGCCTACATATCTTGCCCACCGCTGCACCACCTCACTGTCGTTTAGATATTCATAGTAATAAAATAATTTTGTTCAGTTAGAGAACAGACACTACAATTAAAAACTCTACGTGTCTTTTCAATAAAGTGTGAGTGAGCTGAACGAAAGTCACGTCACAGACGCAGCAGGAGTCAGATTTCATTCATCACGAAAGCGAAGAGCTGAGCAGAGCTGAGGTAAGCGCGGCAGTCATTCACAACGCGTGTCCAGTCTGGCGCGTTTTCAGATCATGCCTATGGAAGCTAAACTTTCATAGGAATTCATTGAAAAGTTGAAACACTCACTTTTCTCCGTACCGCTTCATTATTAAAGGAACACTCCACTTTTTAAAAAAAAAATAGGCTCATTTTACAAGTCCCCTAGAGTTAAATAGTTGAGTTTTACCGTTTTTGAATCCATTCAGCCGATCTTTGTATCTGGCGGTAGCACTTGTAGCATAGCTTAGCATACATCATTGATTCTGATCACTCCATTAGCATCTCATTCAAAAAATTATCAAAGACACTTTCAAAATTTTTCCTATTTAAAACTTGACTCTTCTACAGTAACATTGTGTGCTATATCCAACTGAAAATGAAAAGTTGTGATTTTCTACACCTATATGGCTAGGAACTACTTTCTCATTCCTGCGTAATAGTCGCGGATCTTCGCGGCCGTACCATGGGAATTATATTATGCAGCGCCTGAAAGTAGCCCCCAGCTAGGTAACTTTCAATGTGACCGGCACTACGTTCGTGTAGTTGCAGAGAAAGTTTCAGGCTTGCAGCCGACAAATTGTGTTGTGGATTTACCTGTGTGATTAGCCATGGTTCTGTGTGTTGTAAAGAGCTGTGATAGTAAGTCGAAGGTGTATACTACCACCATGTTTCACAGAATACCAACGAATCATTGCGCCGCTGCAGCCATGGTACGGCCGCGAAGATCCGTGACTATTACGCAGGAATGAGAAAGTAGTTTCTAGCCATATAGGTGTAGAAAATCGCAACTTTTCATTTTCAGTTGGTCTTAGCACACGATGTAACTGTAGAAGAGTCAAGTTTTAAATAGGAAAAATATTGAAAGTGTCATTTTTTGAATGAGATGCTAATGGACTGATCAGAATCAATGATGTACGCTAAGCTATGCTAAAAGTGCTACCGCCAGATACAAAGATCGGCTGAATTGATTCCAAAACTGTAAAACTCAACTATTCAACTCTAGGGGACTTGTAAAATGAGCCTATTTTCAAAAAAAGTGGTGTGTTCCTTTAACGCCCGAGCCGAGCAGCCATGCGCATTTACATTCTCTGAGTGAGATCCCACCCCTATGGGCGGGTTGAAAACATGCAGAACAGCTCCTTCTACTGGCTGTAGTCTTTAGCCTCTGGCCAAAAAATCCTCAGATGATGCAAAATGACGATATTTGCGTCACTGAAGCTGCTTTGAAACGATATGTATTGTGAAAAGCACTATACAAATACATTTGAATTGAATTGAATAAAGACACGAAACGATCGGTTTCTGCGAGAAACCGAACAGTATTTATGTTATTTTTTTACCTCTTAGCAGACGAATGTCATCTAGTATTCCCAGCGCCATAACTTCCGGCAAATAAGATCAAAATACTACCGCGATCAAAGATATAAATACGTAGATGCCTCATTCAACCGATCCGTGCAGGCACTAATGAGGAATCTATGTATATATCTATGTTCGTGACGGTATTTTGTGTGTATTTTGGCCTTATTCGCCGGAAGTGATGGCGCGGGGACGGCTGATGCAGACCCATAGAAAAAAATGAAATACATTTTTAAATAAGAATATTTTTCTTACACAAACGCATCGATTCACTTCAGAAGGCCTTTATTAACACCCCAGAGCCCCGTGGAGCACGTTTTTTGAGGGACAGATGCATTTTTTATGGACTTCAAAAACAGAGCAACTATTACTGCCATTATAATGCTTGGATTAGCCAGAACATTTTTAATATAACTCAGATTTTATTCTTCTGAAAAAAGAATGTCATATACACCTCGGATGACTTGAGGGTGAGTAAAACATGGGCTAATTTTTATTTTTGGGTGAACTATCCCTTTAAGCCAAAAACACCATAGACAAACTTTTAGTCAACTTTTTATTGGCATATTTTGCAAAAGTTACAATTGGCGATCTGTTCTAAATTCCCCAATCATTTCATGAGCTCCATGAAAAGCCAAGACAGGGAACAGCAGCAGCTTCTGGGGACAACTTCCCAGGTTGTCCCCAGCGCTTCCCAGGTGGGTTGCAAAGCAGCGTGCAATGGTAGCAGCAAGCAGGCACACAGCGCTCAAGTAAGGTGCCCTGTTTGAGAGTTGCCAATTGAGTACATAGGAATTGGATCAGCTGATATGGACGGGGTTTGAATTTTTGCCTGAACTAATCCTCACTAAATTTTTCAACTAAACATAGAAATAAATCTAATTAATAAACTAAATTAACCATTTAAACTAAATGACTGATCTAATTATTGATCCAAAGTCCACACTGTCACTGTATGATAATTGAAATGAACTGATGACATCAGCGTTTTTTCCAGAATGGCTATACAGCTGAATAAAATTATGCTGCATTATTTTCCTGTTTAACACTGTAAAGCTGCTTTGAAACAATCTACATTGTTAAAAGCGCTATATAAATAAAGTTGACTTGACTTGACTTGACTAATGCAGAATGCTTGATTTGTCTCCTAAAAGAAAGAATTGATTCTGAACTGACGAAACGAGTCATCAGCAATTCAATATCACTTCCTGTTACATACATACAATGTACCAAATTTGCATTATACCAGCCTATGGTCTTCATCAGTGTTGGAAAAGTTACTTTTAAAAGGGTGATGAATTCAGAAATCAACTTTACTTTGAGCCTTTGGTATATAAAAGTTCATTGTGATATAAGAATATCCTGCAAGTTCCAGAGCAGAAAACGTCATTGTTAGTCAAAGAAAAGCTTTTATAAACACCAGGCCCAGAAAACGAGAGATCTCAAAACATGTCACTGACGTATAGGACAGAAGCACCGCCTCAACTCCGCCCACCGACTCGTGGAGCTAAACGGGATGCTACCGAGCAATAAACATGCCGGTTCCAGCTCACGTGCGTAAGACATTGCGCGTTTGTTCGCTTCATTTCACCACAGAATCGATTGTAAACAAGATAGAGGTTGAGACTGGATCTGCAGACATATTGAGATTAAATCACAATGCTGTGCCTTCTATATTGGATCCGACAGGAGCGGTGCAACACACTTATGTGAGTAAAACATGTTTTTATATGTGTTAGTATTGCATTGTTACAGATCGTTTGATATCTATTGATTATATACCTTAGCACGCGGTCCCAGGCTGGAGAAGGTGTTATTGGTTCATTCGTGATCAGACTCGGACTTGTAATGCCAGCTCGCAAAGCCTTTTGTTGCTCTCTATGGAAAGTAATGTGTTACATATTTTTGCATTACTTTTTTTGGGCTGGGCTTGCTGGTTTGCTTTATAATAACAAAAAAAAGTTAGATTTTTTTTGGCAAATGCAAAGGCCCTTTCACACCAAAAATGCCCGTGAACGTCGTTGCACGTCGACTTTGACCTGCCCTCAAATTATGTTTTATTAACAAGGTTAGGGAGAAGCACGCTCAGATAATTGACATAATTGATAAGTGGAGAGCACTCAGCTAATCAACAATAGAGGTATTAATACGCAGCAGTCCTACCTCCGTTTGTTGACAGTTATCAGCAACCCTCCACCACCCCTTCTCCACACTTTTAGTTCTAACCACTTACATACACGGGGGTACTCTTGGTCAGATTCCAAGCTCGAAGCCCTCCCCCGGACAGCACGCCAAATACTCATTTAAATTTACTCTATAAATTATATGTAAGTGTGAACTCGTGAAACACTGTAGTTGTAGCTGAGGCATGGAAGAGTTTGGTTCGTGTTGTCTACATGTTGAGAAGATGCTGTTTTCAGAGCTGCAAATCCACATTGCATGCACTCCCAAAGGATGAGGATACAGAAAAAAATGATGCCATCATTACGGTTCGTATCACTGTATACAAGTGCTGAGGATGATCCAGAGCTGGAATTCAGATATGGTAATAGGCGTTCATTTTCCGAAGACGCGCTGTAAGTGTTGGACCAATCACAACAGACTGGGCCATCTGACCAATCAGAGAAGAGTAGACTCACGGAAAGGAGGGGTGTAGAGAGACTGAATCTTGAAGCAACCATTTTCAGACTCTCTGAGAAATCGGGTGATGTGCTAGCTCAGATACTGATCTCATACTCAGATTGTGGTCAGGATATGAGACTGAAACTGCTTCCTTCGGCTTTGATTATGGGGGCGTGTTTCAACCGAAGCAGGAAAGAAAATGCCTCTGCACTCAATTATATAGACCTACAACCAATCAGAGCAACGGTGTAAGTGACATATGTTGAGCGACGCATAGTTGTCAACAGAACTCAACTGCACGCACGCTGGAAGAAGTAGAAGAAGAAGATGAGTGTAAACGATCTTTGCCGGTGTTGTAAAAAAGAATTTAGGAAACACTGAGTACTTACATAATTTTTGAGTACATAATTTTTTATAGAAATAGTAAAGGGGAATGCATATACGAACAAGTTCTCCGTTTAGGATTAGAACGAATTCAACCCAAGCGCTCTTTGGTGACGTGGATGATTGCGTTACCATTGATCATCTGTCCATCATCGTGTAAAGCCCGCCCTGACAATTTGATTGGTCCAAACAGCTCTGGTTCGAGCATAGTTGCTCCACAACGGATCAAGTCCAGACCAAGTGGCAACCTCCCGCAGTTTCTCTTGAAGCCAACACGGAAGTGCCTTAAACTGCAATTCTTCGACTGGCCGCTAGGGACAGGCTCCAGAAGGGAGCAGAATCTCATTGAGCCCCATATTAAAATGCCCAACTTCACAGCAGAATAAAACATGTTTACAGCCTGGTACAAATTGTGGTTTTGGTCTATACGGCTAATTTTGCCCTTCATGACAACTGTGAGGGGGGTGAATTTTTTTATAACTCATTCGTTTACATTATATAAAGCATTAAAGTTCTGCATAATTAAGGGCGTGGCCACTTCGAGTGACAGTCGGATAGCCATTCATCTGCTGTCTGTTAGTCATCGCGTCACTTAACCTCCGCCCACGTCCCGCCTTTTTGAGAAGGGTCTGGCTGCAGACATGCACTCTCAGACACGCATGCGCAGTCCGACACATGCACTCTCAGACACGCATGCGCAGTCCGACACATGCACTCTCAGACACGCATGCGCACTCAGATACATGCAGTCTCAGCCGCACTTGCGCAGTCCGACACATGTGTTTTCAATCACGCATGCGTACGCAGTTCTACAAACGTTCTCATCAGCTGCTCGTGGACACTCAGATACTTGCGCTATCGGACGCACCTACAGGCTACGTGTAAGTATATTATTTATGCAATTCGTACAAGATTAATTTAAATTAAAATAGTTGTTCATTATTTGGTAAATGTTATAGAAAAGTATCCTGATTATTATCTGGTATATCCCACATGCACAGGTGTGACGTTGTGCACGTGTTTAGAGGAGTCGACGAACATTAAATAATTGATGTAAGTATATTTACCTCATTCATAGACGATTAACTAGATGTAAAATAGTTGTTTAATCTATTAGATAATGTAAACGAAACTGTGCTTATATCTGTCTGATGGATCCTGCCGTGCTTATTGGGTACCAATTCTTCATCCAGTAAGTTGAAGATCTAAATTAATTTTGTTTAGGCATTGAACAAATGTACTGAATTTACTGTCTCTTGTTTGGGTCTGTTGTTTTGAAAAGTGATAGAAGTTTGCAGGTGACAGTGAGATGCTGTGTGTAAGTGTTGTTTAGACGAGGTGTTCCTTAAAATTATTTAAAATAAAGATTAAATAACAGGTTAATTTTGTTAAAAATGGTTATTCAAATCGTGAGATACTATAAAACAGATAACAAACATTCAAATAATATTATACACAAGACAATAATTATTTTCATTTCTGTCTCTTCAATTTATGCTTACAGATGCATCAATCAATAGTCATAGAAGGTGTAAATCAGCTGATACCAAAATGCACATCTTGTTGCAAATTGTAGCATTGCCCCCTGTGCCACTCATTGATGCCAATGACTGAAAAGAAAGTTCAGGCTCACTGGAAAGTCCATATAAAAAATGGAATCTTTTTCCAAGGTAAGATGAGTGTGATAAGTTTTTTTTTGTTGTTGTCTTTTTGAAGCACTTCAAAAAGGGTACTAATAAGCAAAAGAGAAGACCTATTTCAAACATATTCTTGTGCACACTATCAAACTCTCTCAAACGCCTCTCACTCTATCAAAGATTTTCATGGATGCTATCAAACTCTCTCATTCACTACTATACTATTTCTCACACACTAATCAAAGCTTTGATCCAAACTCATTCACAAACATGCTATCAACTCTCTCACAGACACTATCAAACTCATTGTCTGTGTATCATCCATTTAGTTTTTTTTATTTAACATTTAAGATGCTTAGTGTTTATCTTCTGAACAACCAAATAATAAGGTAGCGTGTATGAGTGCAATTTGAAAAAATGTCTTGAACAGCCATATTATGGGTATTTAGTCTTGGTCAAATATAACTTTTGTTTAAATGTTATTTTTTTCTCATTTGTATCCTGTTTATAATTTCTAGATTCTGAGCAGCTGGACATGGCAGAGCTGAGGAAATGGTGGTGCATCATGTTAATGGAGAACTTCGGACTGGATTGGTAAAGTTTGTTTTTTGGCCTCTGAATACTTAAAGCTTTCATGAATAAGGAACTATGCAATATTCAATCTTTAATCTCTATTTTCCAGACATGGAAAACTGTTTGCCCATTATGCAGAAGAGTGCAAAGCCTTCCTAAGAGGTGATCAGCAGCCTGTATTTAGGTTGCCAAAGAGGAAGTTTGATCAAATCTCTCAGGTAAAAACATATACTTGGAAATAATGAGGTTAAAAATGGCATGTTATCATATACTAGCTAAACTTGTGCTGTATTTTTTCCACTAACAGGAAAAGCCTTTCCATGTACAGGTAACTCTTACCTTTTACTTTGTTGCAGCTCCTCAGAAAAAGTATCAGTTACTTTTTAAAAAGGTTCAAATTCAATTTTCATGTTTTTTATGAAGATAAAACAAATGGTTTCACCCCTGAGTCTACATCGGAGAAGCAGGTGGCTCCATGAAATGTAGGTTTTATTAGAGGGGTTGCAGCCATTATTGTTCAGCATATTTTTAATTTTCCTCTTTTGAATAGTTTTTTTTCTTAGGCGCGTATCATGGTGAATCTTAAGATTGCCAGTCAGTGGTGCTTGGAGAACTCTGGCAATATTCTTGGCTCAGTTAAGCTTCCTCGTATACTGTGCATGGAGGATGAGGAAGCCATTGAGGCCTTGGAACAGTACTGCAGTGCAGAGTTTATAGAGGACGATCTTGTAGAGCCACTGATGTTTATCTTAACAGTTGTGCAGGACATGCATACATTTGTAGATAATATGGTGGACCACATGCACCTCGCACCAATCTTTTCTCGCATACAAAATTAAACAAACAAAACATTGTCCAGTTGTTTTTGTTTTTTTATGTAATGTTTTCTCTATATATATGTATAACTAAAATCATTTACAAAACTCAACCACGACCAACTGCTGTGTTTAAAAAAAAAAAAAATATGGTTTATTTGGAAGTATATTAACATTGAATGTGACCGTAGCAGTAGCAATGTGACTGGCTTGTTAAGCTATGATTTAATTCATTATAAAGTTAATTTGGACATCTTTAAAGGTGATTTTTCTCAATATTTTGAGATGTACATCTTAATAATCTTATGTACATACATATATACTGAACTTAAGCAGCTAAATATATAATATATATAATTTTATTTTATGTTTTAAAAGTTTATGGTCATGTATGCCATATTTATTTTAAAAAAAATACAGGAAAACTCTGAAATATTATAATTTAAAATATCAGTTTTCTATTTTATTAAAATACTGAAAAAAATATTTGTTTTCAGGATTTGTGTTCATTTGTTAAAATGTGTACGTTTTTTTAGACATTTAAGAATTTAATATTGAATAAATTCTGTTTGTTTTATTTTGTTTTATTTTTCACAGAATCTTTAGAATAAAATTATAACAGGCTGTAAAAATAAGTTGTTTCTAACATTGATGATTAATCAGTATTAGATTTCTGACTAATCATGTGACACTGAAAACTGGATTAATGGATGATGAAAGTTCAGCTTTGCATGACATACATTTTAAAAACGTATTACAATACAAAACTTATTTTGAATCGCAATATTTCACAATACTGTATTTTTTGCATCTGTACTTTTCATCAAATAAATTCAGCCTTGATAAGCAAAAACATTAAAAATCAAATAAATGAAAATCTTACTGATCAAACACTTTTGCGCGGTAGTGTAAAAAAAAAAAAATTTATTTATGCGCGGCATCAAGTGCATGTGTAATCTACGGTCTTAATACGAGTGAATCTCGTTTAGTGTGCATGCGCGGCTGAGAGTGCATCTCGTTTAGTGCGCATGCGCGGCTGAGAGTGCATCTCATTTAGTGCGCATGCGCGGCTGAGAGTGCATCTCGTTTAGTGCGCATGCGCGGCTGAGAGTGCATCTCGTTTAGTGTGCATGCGCGGCTGAGAGTGCATCTCGTTTAGTGTGCATGCGCGGCTGAGAGTGCATCTCGTTTAGTGCGCATGCGCGGCTGAGAGTGCATCTCGTTTAGTGCGCATGCGCGGCTGAGAGTGCATCTCGTTTAGTGCGCATGCGCGGCTGAGAGTGCATCTCGTCTTGTCTGCAGCCAGACACTATTGGCCTTTTTGCCCATTTTCTGTTATCTGGGAGTGACGCGCGATGACGTGTTGCTAAGATGGCAACAGCCATATCGTCCATACTTTGCGCTTCAGAACGGCTCATCAGAATCCTATGGGTGACCTCACGGACACTACGTCCATATTTTTTTACAGTCTATGGTCCAGACCGAACTTCCCGACCTCAAATGTTGTGGGAAGGGCTAAGTTCGGCTGGCATCCAGGCTAGTGATGTGCAGTGTATTTTATGAGAATATATATTTTTTTTAATGTAATAATTTTTTGATTTTGGATGCATGAAAACCTGTTGTAGGAGACCTCCAAAACAAAACTAGGAACCTTTAAAATTGCATAATAGGGGCGATTTTAAATTCAGAATTCATTATTTTGCATTTTTTGGTTCCTTTTTAGTATAAGAGAAAATAAAACTAAACATTGGCAGTTTGACCAAATAGTTAAGAAATCATGTTCAATATTTCTTCCTGCTGATCTGGCACACTATAAATGAAAGGTCAAGCTAAGTGCACTGCATAGTGGGATACACTCTGCGTGCCATGTGCTCTGGTTGTATACGGCACATTTTGGCAAACGTAGTAATAGGACCTCTGGGTATTCCATATATACAGAAAATGTGTGTAGTACACAAAACCCAAACTGAAAATATTGCATGAGAAGTATGGTAATACGCCATTCTAAACACAAACAATGTCTGTCTCTGGTACAGTATGGTCAGGAGAACAGATGGAGGATTACAGTGGGTGACCAAAGAGCATAAGGACACCAGATGGAAACGTTACACTACAGCTGATGCTGGATTTGTTCTGGATTCAAAACTCACATAAACCTGCATTTCAGTGGCAAATTAATTCTGAAGAGTTTTGTATTGTTGGGGAAAAATTTAATCACAGAAGATTTAATCTTCCAGACCTGTTTTCTCTATTGTGTTTTAAATGAGTCAGATCAAAGAGGCCTCACCTGTGGAAGCCATACATTGTCCCTTTTATCTTTTATTGCTCTTGGAATCTGAGTTCCTGGCTAACATGCTTTGTTAGATGAAGATGAAGGACCATTGTGTTTCTTGCTTTTAATTCAAATGAGATCCAAGACAGGAGGGGGACCATTTGTGTATTGTCTCACCTCTTGCTCAAGGCGAAACCTTCAGTGGGTTTCGCCAGATGTATGGAAAATTACTGAGGGGGTTGTTGAGGGTATAAAAGTTTGTGCTTTCTTTTGTTTTAGCAGTTCACACTCAAGGTAGCCTCGAGCGGCTGCGTTTGACCGTGGCTCTTCCTTGCAAGGAAAATAAATCTTTATAAAGACAATTGGATCTTGGTTTGTCTCTTATTAGTGATGTCGATGAATTAATTTTTGCCATTACAGTTGGTGTCAGAAGTTTGGGATTCCTTGGATGTGCCTTCTGGACCCCGAGAGCAGACAGTGACCTGATCATCCTGGACTTAGAGTCACAGCCTTACCCCGAAGAATTGAGGGAGAAGGGCTGACTGCTCTGGGGGTGTCCGGAGGGTCCAGACACTGGAATCAGAGAAAACGAATCCGATGGCAACGGGGCGCTTCTGGTAAGAGACAAACTTTTTAAATTCAGGGGGAAATGTTTTATTTTTTATTTTATAGAATTTGGTTAAATTGAAAATTGAATTGATAGGGATAAACCATTAGGCGAGTCTGACTCTGTGGCAAATGCAGCGTGAATTGATGTTTTTTACGAGGTAGAAAAAAGAACTGAAATCACGTGGGCGATTAAATACCTAGATTGGTATAAATAAGACCTAGATTGGTCTGAGAATAAATAAGACCTAGATTGGTCTGGGAACCATATTACCTAGATTGGGTTGGTTCCGCCCGCGGTCAGGTAACCAGGGCACAAAATCGGGCACTATTGCGAGTGTCCGCCCGGCTGGTCTTGGGTGAAGAGATCAGATCTGTCCGGAGACGTCCAACAGATTAATAGCGCGAGCGCGAAAAGCCACAGAATCAGACTGCCAATATGGGGAAATCCAAAGCAAGCTAGCTGAATATGAGACACCGGTATTTTATCAAATGAGAAAATTATATGGCCAGAAATGCATGCAACGTATACGAAGTTCATTAAATGTCATGATTTGAGTGTCACCGCTGAGTGACCGGACTGGGGCTGTGAAAGAGTCAGTTGAAGGAAAAGGATAAATCGATGGGCTGTTGTGAGAACGCGTGTGAGAACTGTGAGCAGACACTGAAATGCTGGGTGTGAGAGGCATTGACTGTGGAGAAATGAAACGGAGAAATTAAAATGCCACAGCTGTTTAAAGATCGCTGGTGAGTATGAACTTTGACTAAATTTTAGCTAACAATTTGAGTGATATGATCAGTAATTTGATTAGTCGGTATAAAGATTGTAAGATGAACAAGAGCAAATGCTGTAAGCAGCTCCGCTCTGAAACCCTGACTTCAAAGACATTTGCTGGACTGATGAAGATAATGGGCAGAAATGTTTTTATTGTAATTGGAAGTTAACTAGCTACAAACAAAGAGAGAACAAGAGAATTCAAATTTGTAGATGTTTGTGCGTATTCATTAATTTATAAAATGGGGGAGGTGCCATACCCGAAGGGAGATATATAATTTGAGTAACTAAAAATAATGTTGGTGAAAAAAAAAGCAGATAAACTTTGATAAAGCACCATAAATTGCAAGCCATTGTCTGTTTTATTGGACCTCGAGCGAGCTCTGTTCTCAGACAGACTGCCACTTTTGGAGCACACAGGTTGCTGAACGTTGCTCCATAAGCTAAAGATGAGAGCGTTTTAATTGTGCTCAGCTGGGCCATTGATTTTGCGCGTAACTGTGTCTGAACACCCATAAGGTGTAAAAAAGTGTGGCAAATCAGGCCACCAGACTAAATTCTGTAAATGAAATCAGTAAAAAAAAAAAAAAAAAAAAAAAAAAAAAAAGAATAAAATAGATTTACACTAAGAAAATGAGAAAATAATAAGCTTGATAAATTCTTTAGTGATTATTTTTGAAGGAAGGATTTGAGATAATTTTAATATGAGGTTAAAATTAAAGTTAAAGATGATAAAACATGTTGTAAAAGATATATAAAATATATAAATCCTGATTAACCGAGTTAAATGAAAAAGATATAATAAATATGTTCTTGCTCTTCTCACCTTTGCAAAACTCTGATAATGATGATTTGACTGAATATTGGGTTGTTGAAATAACTATAGGTGTTAAAATGTTGAAAACCCTAGAAATTGATGTTTTGGTTTCAAAAGATAAGATTGTGCTGATCTGAAATAAACCATTTGTAATCTCAATCCGGCCACCACGTGGCCTAATTTGAGTAACAGAGACTCAATCTGAGTGAAAATTATAGCTTCTGAATTTATTTTGGGGGCAAAAGACAAATATAAAGTTATGATCATTTGAAAATGTGATTTCTGTCTAAGGATAGAGTTAAAAGGAAAATGTCTCATTTATTTGAAAACAAAGCCAGATCTTAGGCTGAGCTAGTGTGAAGAGTGAGAAGTTTATGAAAATGCAGTGTACCAGCCCTGAAGGCCTCAAAGTCTCTCTCTGATCCCAGACCAGCTCAAAGCTGATATATGAGCCTGTGCCACAGATGATAGAAGATATTGATGAGTAAAGGCACAGGGTATCATGTGAACATAATAGACAGTTATTTGTTAAGATAGAAAAAGGTGCCATCAAGAGGGCAATAAGACATGTTTTAAAAATACAGACTTTTAATGAACTGAAATGTTTGACTAATGTATGATATGACCAGTAACTTCTGTCTACTCTTAGCCTTCACCATGTACAGAACTGATGGCCTTAGTCACAGATGTAGCAGAACATTAAATGGAATGGAGAGTTGTTTTGGCTAAATTCACTGAGTGTAATCCACGCACTGTTAGGTTGCGTCTTTGAAGAAGTATGATGGATTTTAGTGATTAAGTTGTGTTATAATTAACCTGTCTCCATGTTTTTGCTAATTTGAAAGCAGACCAGATGGCTCTGATGACTCTTGAATGCACTTTCCGAAAGGCTCTAGAAAATATCGGATCCTGTTTAGGGTCAAAGATCTCAAAGCGATGACGAGGTTGAGCACGATGTGGTTGTTCCCGATGACGGGTAAGACTTCCTACGGCCTGACGGGGGGCAACCCAAGCCAGGGGAATCACGATAAGTCGCCTTGGACCCCCTACCAAAAAAAAAAAAAAAAAAAAAAAAAGGAGGAGGGGGTTTTATGTGAGGTGTGTATGAGAGGTGAGGCAGATGTCTGTGAGGCCAGCAGCATCTCTGTTGGGGGGGGAGCTGTGTTTCGTAAGGGCCGAGGTCAAGACTGGACACAGCAGCCCCTGCCCTAATATTGGCCCCTCTATACCGCTCACCAAATACCGCATAAATTGAGAGCCAGGAAACACCCTGAAGGAAAAGAGCTATGAATGAGATCGGCATTCAAGAGCCAGCTGAGACCATGCTGTGATTGTGATTGATAACTTTGTGGAGCAGAACAAAATTTATTTGGATTAGTAAAACTGTATGATATTGAACTAATATGTCTCTATCATAGTCTTAATCCTGCAGGTCATTAGGATGGCAGAGGATAATTTGGAGACATGGTGATGGCTTTAAGATGAGGACGGCTTTTGAAGTTTAAAGAGAAGGTCTGAATAACAAAGAAATCTAAACTAAAGATAACTTGAAACAATAAGTTACACTATGAAATTTCTAAAACTTTGTGAAGGATTAATGATTTAAGGGTTAATGAATTTAACATTATAGTTAAAGTCTTAGAAGACTGTTGAAAAGATTATCTGGGTGAGAGAGAGAGAGAGAGAGAGGCTGGAAACAGGGATTGTACTATATCTGTTATTGCTCAGTTAAAGCTGAGACTACACAAAAACAATGATATCAGAACAAAACAACCCAGCTGACTTTTCTAAAAATAAACAACTAATGAACGAACATATTTGAAACTGGTTAAGAGACCATGTAAAAGCACATCTTGAGAATGAGCAGTTCATATTTATGTGTCATGATTGAGTGTAGTGTGTCAGTAACCTCTGGAATTAGTGTCTTTATCATTACAGATGAGTTAAGTTAAACAAAACAAAAAAACTTTAGAGGAAGTTGATTATTCTGAGTGAATCTGATGAAAAGATGATCAGAACATGGGACGAGCTTTAAGTGGATTGGACATCCAGCTCTGTCTGTCACTAGTAATTATGACCAAATTTGTCATGGATGAAGACTATTTTAATTTATCTTTGGATTAATTAAGAGACAAAGTGACAATTTAACCGAAGTCACTATCCAAATGATCTAGAGACTCCCTCATATTTATGAAAGGCCGGAGGGCGAACCAAAAAGATAACTTCTAAAAGAATATCTAGATAACTTCTAGACATATTTTGATTCATACAGGAAACAAAAAAATAAATAGAAAATAAAAATAAAAATTAGGATTTCTGACAGGGATTGTGAACAATCAAAGTCAAATTAGGCTAAAATGGATATTGAAATATGAATGCTTTTTAAAATACAGATTGGTTTTAACCAGCGTTAAAGAAATTGATGTGGCAAGTTTGATGATAAGAATCACTGCCAAATGACATGATGTAAGAGGAGTTTTAATGGACAGGGCATGGAGAAAATGGTACTTTAAAAGAAATCCTAATTGATTAATTAATTAATTTTGTTTATTGATAACAGGAGCTGAAAAGATTTTGATAAAGAATTGGGTATTGAGTATGATTAAGTATGATGTCACGAGATAAAGATGAGTGAACGAGCTGATTGAACGTAATACAAATTGATAATTTTGTCATTTTGATGAAGTATATTTAACATTAACAAATTTAGATTTATATTTGTTAATGGTTAAATATGAGGTGGGCTATGATGAGTGAAAATGGTTCTGTTGGAAATAGTAAGTAGGGAAGTTTGTGAAGAATTGTGTTGAAATGACTGACTGAAGGAAGGTTGATAAGAATGTGATGCACAGTGAGAAACTGTGGGCAAAGCACAAAATGTAAACTGAAGGATGTTTTATGTAGAGATTTAAGGCGCTAAGATGGATTATTATCTATCTTACTTATTTGTATTGTTTAGTTTGAGTTTGAGTGAATGCCAAAAAGGTCTGTTATGATTTTGATTAATCAAAAGAACCACTGATTGTTTGTTTTCATATATGTTTTCTAAAGTGTTTAGTCTCTGAGGAGTGACTGTGGGTCTGGCCTAGGGATGTGTGTGTCGTCAAACGGTTGATAGCAGAAAGTTGGCATGTTTGAATTTTGTAGGTATCACACACCCCTAACATGATGGGAGAGCAGTGACAGTGATTACTGACTTAGCCCGGCTTACAGAGATGAAATACGGATTTGTCTTTCATTTTATTGGATATTTTCAGTATGTTTATGGGAAACTTTCAAGTTAAGACTTAAATGCGCAGCGTAACTAACAACAAAGAGTTTATTTCAACAGGAAACCGTGAGAGCAGATGCGGCTGCGAAGGCCGCGGCAGCACAGCAGTCAAAGGAACCAGAATGCATTTTATTATCTGAAACTAACACAAATGCTTTGATTTCCTTACAGAGTATGCAGGCATTTGCCACAGCAGCGGAGAAGCACCTGTGGAGACGTGGCTGGAAACTTATGAATGATGTGTGAATGTGCAAAATGGCGTCTAGACAAGAAGTGATGGCAAGCCTTGTTTACCTCAACAATATTTTCAATGATTATGATAAATGGCTGCATGGGCGAGCCTGCAGCCAAAGGGGGAATGGTAATGGTAATGGTACTCAAATGAATGAAGTTTATAAGGGGGTTACAATATTTGCTGAAAATTTCGCATTTTGATGCATATTGAAATACATGAAAACGAGAAAAGGCCTTTAGTAAATCTGAGCCCGTTTGAGACATTTTTTGGAAGACCACCATTCATGGGAATGGAAGGGGGTAAACAATAGCTTGCATCAATAGAATTGTGAATTATTGCAAAGAAATGTCTTCTCTGTTGTCTGGTGTATGTGTGCAGGCGAAAACTGCTCAGGGGAAACCGGCTGAGACTCCCTTGCACAACATCAAGCCAGGAGATCACGTGGTAAAACAGGACCTGAGTACGAAAAGCTGGAAGGCGGAAAGGCGGCTAGGGCCTTTTGTCAGGCTTCTGACGACACTGCCGTCAAAGTAGCGGAGAGAGCGACGTGGGTGCATGCGAGCCATTGCAGAAAGGTCCCAACAGTGATCGGGGAGGAGGAGCCAAGAGGAGAGAGAAGCAGGAGGAAAACGTCTGTGCGGGCAGATATATAAACATCATTTGCCGTTATCATCTCAGGAGCAGAGACACTGGCACAACGTGGTGCTGAGCCAACCAGTTTTCAAGTTAAACCCTATTTCAAGCCTACAGAATCCAGTAGGTGGTGCTTAGAGCTGCAGCGGACATCGAGCAAGGGAAGATTCCAACAAAACATCCAACGTCTGCTCGAAAGAGAACGCAGCGGTACAACCACACAGACATGTTGATTACAAAATTGAGAGTGATGCATGTTCAAGGAGATGTGTTCGTGTGCTCACGAGACTGAAGCTGAACGTGAAAGCAGGGTGTTCTGACTGCAGAGTCAGAATTGACATCAAGAATTCGACCACAGGGAACTGCACAGCGGTGATAGGCAGTATCACAACAGGTTTTACCTGTACGTTTAGCAAACCAAGTGACACTTCGCATGCTGTAATTTGGGTTTGTGGTGACAGAAACCATTTCATGCCACAGAAAGACTCGACAGGTTGCTGTTACCCAGCTTTAATGAATGTGATGAGTGACTATTATTACTACTTCTATTTTTATTATATACACATTTAAAATTTTTCTTTTTTGAAAGTTATCAAAGAATGATAAAAGGGGGAAATTGTTGGGGAAAAATTTAATCACAGAAGATTTAATCTTCCAGACCTGTTTTCTCTATTGTGTTTTAAATGAGTCAGATCAAAGAGGCCTCACCTGTGGAAGCCATACATTGTCCCTTTTATCTTTTATTGCTCTTGGAATCTGAGTTCCTAACATGCTAACATGCTTTGTTAGATGAAGATGAAGGACCATTGTGTTTCTTGCTTTTAATTCAAATGAGATCCAAGACAGGAGGGGGACCATTTGTGTATTGTCTCACCTCTTGCTCAAGGCGAAACCTTCAGTGGGTTTCGCCAGATGTATGGAAAATTACTGAGGGGGTTGTTGAGGGTATAAAAGTTTGTGCTTTCTTTTGTTTTAGCAGTTCACACTCAAGGTAGCCTCGAGCGGCTGCGTTTGACCGTGGCTCTTCCTTGCAAGGAAAATAAATCTTTATAAAGACAATTGGATCTTGGTTTGTCTCTTATTAGTGATGTCGATGAATTAATTTTTGCCATTACAGTATGTATTAGTGAAAGTTGTTCTTCGAAAGGAGAAAAAAGGGAAAATGTCCTAATAATTGATTACATTTTTATCTGCGAGTAAAACAGGTTAGTGTCTTAAACTGTTTATGGTGGGAACACTACACAAAAAGAAAGATAACATCTCACAAAAAAAAATGGTGCAGTGTGAGAATACAATGCATATACAAGTTTCAGTGTATATTGTGGGTGATAGCTAGGATGTTGTTAGGTGGTTTCTAGAGTGTTCTAGTGGTTGCATACCGGCTAAGTGCAAGGGTTATTGCTGCTTAGAGCCAAAATTGGTCCAACGGTAATAATATTCTGTTTCCAAGATAAGGCTACGGTCCCTCCCTCAATGTAAGTCCATGATTTTTCCACCCATTGTTGCCCAACCGGCTGATAAATTAAGTCTGATCCCATAAAAATGTATCCCATAATCAATCAGTTTGGTTACCCATGTTCTTCAAAATATCTTCTTTTGTGTTCAGCAGAAGCTCATACATGTTTGGAACAACTTGAAGGGTGAGAAAATTATGACAGAACTTTCCTTTTTGGGTGAACTATCACTTTAAGGAATGAGTTGATGAGTTGTGTGCCAAAATGTAATACTTAAGCTTAGTGGTTTCTTTCTAACCCAAAATATGAGTAATAGTAATAGTTGTGCATACCTTAGCAAACAGCACTTAAATCACCTGCCTATGTGTATAATGTACAATTCTTTGGTCTACAGGAAAAATAATATTTGCGAGAGCCTCTACTGCTAGTCGAACACCTACAACACATGACCAACCTGAGGCTGAGCGTCACTGCATCCTTCTTGAAACCCTCCGGAGAGGTGGTGATAAAAAAAGACGTATATAAAATGTCAGAAAAACAGTGACATGAAACTGTGAAAGAGAAATGAGAAGGCATGCTCGAGCCAAACACGCACTGGCTGAAGAGATGTGTTTTTCTGCAGAGGTTTGTGGATTACCTCAGGGATTGATTTGACAAAGCGAATGCCGTCATTAGCTCCTTTAATCTTGGCCAAGCAGTCACAGAAATAGTCCCAGTAGTCTTTCCTGCTGCCCAAAAATGTGGTCCTCTCTTTCTGATCAAACTGGACACAACAGTCAACAGGTTAATCTCAAAGCAATCACTTTTGGTTGAATATGACTGCAGAGATC
Source organism: Gobio gobio (assembly GCF_949357685.1). NCBI lineage: Eukaryota > Metazoa > Chordata > Actinopteri > Cypriniformes > Gobionidae > Gobio > Gobio gobio. The sequence continues at coordinate 54,381,147 of NC_137102.1, read as the reverse complement.
ACCAATCTTCCAGGTCACCATAGAATGTCATGTTAAGATCTACAAGAATCTAGCTCAGGTGTCAACAACTGAATTCCACATGACATTCCACTTTTGCTCAAGTTAAAACTAGTTCCACCAGAATCTGCAAACTTGTTCCACATTTCCTGCACTGACTGTGGGTAAAAATCTGTGGACATTATATAAATTATTGTTTAAAATTATGATTACAAATTACAGTTGTCGAATCAATAAATAAAGTAACTGAAATCAAATTGAAATAAAATAAAATATAAAATAAAACATAATCAAAAAGGAGAAATCCTGCCTTGGCAAATAACTGAAATAAAACAAAGTTGAAGTTGAAGTACTAAAATTACAAAAAAACTAAAACTGGAATAAAAATGAATTAAAGCAATCCAAAAAAAAAAAAAAATTGTAAAAAAAAAATTGCTGCCATACATGTTTAATACAATCAACTTGGATGTTGAAGTCCTTTAAACTTAAATTAAGTTAAAGCAAAGTTTTTACTATTTGTTTACGGTGTAAAAATTACAAAAGCACATAAGACAATTACTAAAACAAACTAAAATTAAAATAAAAACTGAATAAATAAAAGTAAGAGTTCAAAACATTAAATAATATTATATATATATATAATACTGTATATAAACAATACTAAAATAAAACTGTCAAATTAAGAACATAAAATATTTTTTTATTAATTTAACTAATTATTTTTTTAAAAAGAATGCTATAAAAGTAATGAATTTAATGATGTCCTCTGTAATTTTCTGTATTATTATCAGACCCTTATTTAAATATGGTAAAGATTTGTTTAAATCTTGCTGAAGGTACTCCACTATTATTGATAGATGATATTTTAATCCAATCATTGAACACAGAAGGGGCAGAGATGTGAATTACAACCTTTTGAATTCTGTGTAAATTTCAGCTGAATTTTGTAGGTGCAGATTCCATATGGCCCGAATTTTAACTTCAACTTGAACATCAACTTCTAGAATTCATGATGAACAAAGAAATCTTAAAGGGTTAGTTCACCCAAAAATGAAAAATCTGTCATTAATTACTTACCCTCACGTCGTTCGACACCCGTAAGACCTTTGTTCATCTTTAGAACACAAATGAAGATATTTTTGTTGAAATCCGACAAAAATTTGCTCTGAAAGGCCTCCATTTGCACAATGCACTTTACACTCTCAAGACCCATAAAAGGTACTAAAGACGTCATTACAAAGTCCATCTCACTACAGTGGTTCTACAATAATTTTATGAAGCGACAATAATAGTTTTTGTGTGCAAAAAACAAAACAAAATAACGACTTTATTCAACAAGTTCTTGTCTTCCGTCTAGGCCTCAGACGTGAACTCACGAAGCACCACGACGCATGCGCGAGAATATGAATTAGTGCTGGCGTTCAGGGATCCAGGAAATGCACACTTTAGCCCCATTTTGAGCACTATGGCAAGACCTAAAGCACGATCAATTTAGAATTCAACAGCTTAGATACGGCGCGTCTTCCTCTGCTTGTAAACAAAGTTTACGTGTCAGAACGCCGGCTCTACGTCATATTCTCGCGCATGCGTCGTGGTGCTTCGTGAGTTCACGTCAAAGGCGCAGGCAGGAGACAAGAACTTGTTGAATAAAGTCGTTATTTTGTTTTAGTTTTTGCACACAAAATTTTTTCTCGTTGCTTCATAAAATTATTGTAGAACCACTGTAGTGAGATGGACTTTGTAACAACGTCTTTAGTACCTTTTATGGGTCTTGAGAGTGTAAATTTCGTTGCTGCCAATGGAGGCCTTTCTGAGCCATTGGATTTCAACAAAAATATCTTCATTTGTGTTCCAAAGATGAACAAAGGTCTTACGGGTGTCGAACGTCATGAGGGTAAGTAATTAATGACAGAATTTTCATTTTTTGGGTGAACTAACCCTTTAAGTATTCAAATGTAAACAACCTTAAAAACTGTGCCATACTTGCAGTAGGTACTCCAGTTTATAGCAGAACTTGTGAAGGCTGGGACTGTCATCGCTGATGGGCTCTCCAGTATCACAGTGTTCTTTGCTCAACTCAGAAACTGCATCTGCAGGTGTAGTGCAATATACATTCAAACATATGAAGTTACAAAGGAGTTATGTATACATTGTTATCAAGGCTTGACATTAACACCAGCCAAATGCAGGTGGATTTCAGCTGTGCGTGTATTGCAGTCACTCCTACTAGCCACCTTGGCGGGTTGAAAATTATATATAATAGCAATTAAATATCAAAAGTGTTGTCAAAAATATCGATTTTACAATCAAATCGATACTGAAATATCAAATGCTTCCAATACTAATTTTTCGGTGAATAGATCCACTATACCGATAAATCGGTTGGGTCTAGTCTAGTGACAACAGCCTAATATAGCTGCTGCCAAATTATGAGATAATATAATAAATATCTATATCACACTTTTTCCCCCTATGGTATAGATGTCAAAATTGTGGCCAGTGAAAATGCTGAGTGGCTAGTAACTGGAACACAGTGGCTGGTGAGCAAAAAAGTTCATGTCAAGCTCTGATTGTTATACAGTATATTGTTCCATTTTATAAGAGACTGTATGATGTTTGAGTTAACTAGTATCCAAATTTCAGTAACATATTAAGATTTCCTTGACTTATCACTTATTTAGGCTTTCCATTATTAATCAATTAATTGCAATGAATCAATTAATTGCGCCAAAAATTAATATTAATAAATAAACACCAATAAGTCAAATTTCACAGATCATGATTTCAACACTGCACATGCAGATAACATGCTTGCTGAATACCTACGAGAATACAGAGTATGTAGGGAAATAATGTTGGCTGCATCCATACTATATAGTACCCGAAAAACAGTATGTGACAAAAGTAGTATGTCTGAATTCACAGTACTCATAAAAGAGTAGATAAAACGTCCAAGGAGGACCTACTTCTTCCGGCGAGATTCTGAAGTGTTTATATGATGGACACTTCACTATCCCATGAGGCCACGGGAGAGGATTTATGAATGGCTGTGAAGCGACACAACTGATAGGTAGGTCACATGATAATGACAACATGGTGAATGTAGTATGTCCAGTATGTGTAGAGTTGTGTAGTATGTACATTCATACTACGCATACTAGGGCTGTGCAAATGTACATATCGCGATATCCATATCGCAACGGCATGCAATATCTGAATGATTTTAATAGGCTACTTCAACATTGTGAAAAGTGTACGTTTTAGGTTGACGCATATAGCAGAGAATAGACTGGGCACACGACTGTTACTTATGTGACTTTTGACGTTAAAAAGAGTTATTAAACGCAAAAAAATTGCGGAAAAACAACTCCTTGCAATCTTGCGCTGTCTGACACACACGCCGAAACGTGCGCACAAGCCGCCTCTCTGAAAGCGTGTGATCCCTTCAGTTCTGTTTCATGCCTTATTACTAGGGTTGGGTATCGTTTGGGTTTTTTCCGATACCGGTGCCAAACCGATACTTTTAAAATGGTACCGGTGCCTAAACGGTGCCTGAACCGATACTTAAAAAAAAAAAAAGAGCCACAAAACGAGGTGGATGAGATTAAATAATGGCTTTTTATTGATTTTTTTTTTATTATTATTTAAATTTAAAACTTTATTACAAGTTTAAAGTATACTTAAATATATTAATATAAATAAATACAAAACACAATTTACTTAACAAATTCACAGTGAAACTAACCCAACTACAACTAATTTAACACTAAATAACAGTTACAGTAATAACAGAAGTAGTCTGTTTTCTTGGTATGCTACAACCCAGCTTCAAGCTTCAGCTTTATTTTGCAGAAATATGACCATATTCTCTGGCTAAATATTTTAGAACGCATCACTTTATTGTTTCCATGGCGACGCTTCGTGCTTCTCACATGACACACAGCTGCCACAATAGTGCTATGACAGCTGTATCGGGTTTATTTCGCTTTTTCTTTTTTATTCAAAATATTCACAAACTTGCTAACTATGTCAAAAACTATCTGATATTCTGATTTTCAAATATGTGAATGTGTGTTAGTTGATCTATACTGCGCGATGGGCGGCGCCATGTTAGTTTGCGCCTCAGAGAATCGGATCTGTCATATTTACATCACATAAATTCATTCACATCTCACAAAATACATGAAAGTAAGTGACCGCTGAACTGGGAGAAGAATAGAGTAAACTATATAGTCACTATATAATGTGTATCTGATATGAATAAAACACGTAGTCAAGTTATAACTGTCTAAAAGGATTGTTTTTGCCGCTTCCATAGACAATGAGCATTTAAATGTCTGAAACCTAAAATAAACATGATGTGGTTGAAAACACTGAATAGTTGTGATATGTGACGAGCGCTGAGCGTGTCTGTCTCTGGCTCGGCGCCAGCCAAAGCGCAAAAGCACGTTTGAATTTAAGTGCCACCGAAATGAGGCACCGAAATCTTCGTTCCGATTCGGTCTGGTTCATACCGGCATAATTGGCACCGGGTTTCGGTACCCAACCCTACTTGTTACACACTCGAACTGTCAAATACACACACAGTTATGTCAAAATGGCTGTCTTGACAAGTATTCATGTAAACACAGTCGGTTATGCTTTAAGTGAATGATATCAGTTGGGGAAAGAAACCGAATGCGTGTCAATAGGATCCGTGCATTAGGTCTTAAAGTGACAGCCTGCTAATACAGTAAACCTGCTGCTGTCTGTCAAACAACAAAAGAACAAGAGAAAATCACTCAGTGCTCTTGGCTGAATAACCTTTGTAGCTGTATTATGTATCAGAGTATATTTAATTCATGTGAAGAATACTGTTTTTAGTTCTTATTTTTAATAACAAGGATAAATAAAAATAATAAAAATAATCGTTCACCCCTAGTTCAGGTGTGTTTGTTTACCTGGATGTTCTTGATGTTAAGTTTTAGGTTGATATAACTATATATTACCAAGTCAAAGAGTTTTTGGTATTTAAATATTGGCATAACATTTTTTGTTTGTTTACATTGATGTTAAAATTATATTGTCAGATTTGTGACATTCATTTTTGCTAAAACACTGCTGGTCACTTTCAGAAGTTGTAGCAATGCTTTCGTTTCCCAGAAAGAATGTGAAACACATAATGGTATCATTCTCTGTTTTTAAATATTTTGTTTTAATATAATTTAAACAGATTTTACACACTTAATGTATTTCATATCGCATTATTTAACAAGGTATTGCATATCGCATTTTTCTTCAATATCGCACAGCCCTAAGGCATAATCATACTATATAGATGATATTTTTTTAAATACCTACTCAAGAGAGTATGCCATTTTGGTCGCAGCCGTAGTGTCTCTAGAATAAGCTTTTACATTTCTTGGCCAACCACAAATTTCAAGAGACTCAGTTCACGTGACTGTGCCCACATGCAATAAATCACACAGTGTGTGTGTGTGTGTGTGTGTGTGTGTGTGTGTGTGTGTGTGTGTGTGTGTGTGTGTGTGTGTGTGTGTGTGTGTGTGTGTGTGTGTGTGTGTGTGTGTGTGTGTGTGTGTGTGTGAGGGAGAGACAGAGTCAGATTTTACCATGCAGATCTCTGATTATTCTCTGCAGCTGGTTTTCTCCGACTGTACTCATGGTGGACTGAATATGTTAGTGTGGCTGGTTCATAAAGTAAACATTATGCCTGTAAAAGCAAATAAAAAACAGGGTTGTACTAAAAGAATAAAGACAACAATAAAACAGTAAATCTCAAACTGTTTATGATGGTATACGACGTAATAAAAAAACATAATATGTTATGAATGCTTTGTATCATAACATCAGGCTAAAAGAGGAGCAATAATTTAATATAGAATAATTAAAGTATTCGTGTGTTGTGGAGTTTTACTTTTGTTTTTAAACGTGGAGAACCTCACAGCCATAAATTCACAAACCCTTAAATAGTATATAATGGTTACCATGATTAAACTATAAATACTACTTATTCATATTTAAATGAGACTGAAGAGACAACGCACCTGCTGAACTTTACAACTTCTAAACAGCGTTTTATCGTTTGAGTCATTTTCTAACAGAACAGTTTATCGTCAAGATAAGTACATGCATATAAGATAACCCGATGTAAATAACGATAAATAGATGTAAATAAAGACATACTTCATATAGAAAGATGATCTTCCTCATCGAGTATTTACAGTAGATACAACCCTGCTGCCATCACAGGAGGCGGTTACTAAGATTGACTGACAGCTCCCTGATCCAATCAGAGGTGAAAGCGCGATAGCGGATTGGTCCGGAGCGCAGCAAGTTTGGTTGCGCGATAGAAACGCAAGTGGTGTCATGTGATGATGTTCAGTAATGAGCGCATCATCACTAAAACAAACAAACTCAGGTGTTAACAAATATCTGTTATGATATAAGTGTTACTGTATAACATTTAACACGTTGTGAAAGATCAATTACTGTATAACATTTGACACGTTGTGAAAGATCAAAACCAACAAAATACTGTTTTATCAATTGCATCTTTAGAGTTATATAGCAGGTGCTTTATAAGAAGAGATCATTCGTAGCAAAGTCTTATTTAAATAATGCATTCAACAATCTATATTTAATATATAGGCTTATAGGTCAACTCAATGGGATTTTTTTTATTAATGTTTCTTGATTCGAGCCCTTCTTTGTCAAATGGCAAGGCCTCTCGCAAATGAATTTATGCCATAAAGGAACAGAAAATAGGGCATGGGCCTATTGGGTTTGAGGATGGGGGATCTGAGCATCATGTATTAGGTGGGTTGAACTCTTTACTGATACTCTAATGGGAACAATCCCATATATTCAGAAAGTTTCATAGTTTTAGGTTACACTCGCTCAGCCATTAACACGTTTCCATTAACGTTTTCTCTGAAGAATTTTTTAAAGGTAAGTGATATAACTCATCTCTCCATATTCCTGAAGTGCATGCTAATGAACATTTGCAATGAGTATTATTGCAATCATTATTTTTCAAAATGGTAAATTAAAGGGATAGTTCACCTAAAAATGCAGTTTTTCTTCTGTTAAACACAAAATACGTTATTTTAAAGAACTTTTTTTAGCCATTGACTTCAATAGTAGGAAAAAAAATAGTATGGAAGTAAAGGGGACTCGGCAGAAGAAAGTCATACAGGTTTGGAAAAACTGCATTTTTAGGTGAACTATCCCTTTAATATTGATCAGTTACACTGTAACTGATGTACATGGTACCTTTTAAATTTTACATTAGTGGGAAATCTTTATCTACACAGACTTCAGTAGTGAAACAGACAAGAAAAACAAAATGTTTCTTTACACCTTTCTAGAGGGTCTATCATCTCCTTATTTTTGTATTAATTATCGCTTTTTTACATTTATGCATCAAGATGGCAGCCCAATCAATAACTGAAAGTCATCCTGAAATATCTACTGCTGATGACTATTTTCCTGATTATCCCGAATATGACAATGACACAGACGGCATCTGTATCAAGACAAAAGTTGACCAATTTGGAAGAGCCGTCACGCCAATCATTTTTATCATTGTTGTTCTGTTCAGCTGTGTGGGGAACTCATTGGTCCTGTACGTCCTTGTGAAGTATGAAAATCTGAAATCCCTCACCAACACATTCCTGTTAAATCTGGCTCTCTCTGATCTGATTTTCACCTTCGGCCTGCCGTTCTGGGCCTACTATTACATGTATGGCTGGACTCTTGGAGATCCTGCTTGCAAAGCAGTTAACTATGTGTTCTACACGGGATATTACAGCAGCATCATCTTTCTGACAGTTATGACTGTCCACCGCTACATGGCCGTGGTTCACCCCATGTCGGTGGTCATGTCTAGGAAGAGCCTGCACTGCTACGTAACCTCAATTGTCATCTGGATCGTCAGTCTTATCGCTGCCATCCCACAAGCCATGTACAACTCCGTGGTGGACAGCCCCCCTGAAACAACGATAGAGGGTCAAAATGAGAGCAATGCAGTGAAGCTTTGTGATTTTGACGGTGAAATTAATTGGAAGCTTAAAACGACATACTTGCAAAATTTCTTTTTCATTGTCGCATTTGTGATCATTGCTTTTTGCTACACTGTGATCCTGACACGGCTGCTTCGACCAACGTCACACACTCGTAAGAAGACGGTGCAGCTCATCCTCTTCATAGTGGTGTTTTTTTTCTTGGGATGGGGGCCATACAACGTGGCCATATTTCTGGACTCTCTGATTTCATGGGAAATCTCTCCTTTTTACGAGTGTGATGTCAGTAAATCCATAGACTATTGGATGTACATCTCTCGCATGGTGGCTTTCTCACACTGCTGCCTGAATCCTGTGTTTTATGTTTTTATGGGGATAAAATTCAGAAACCACTTGAAGAAAATGTTATGGACTTTCCGTAAGAAGAACAGTGAGCCACAGAATCGACACAGCAGGCTCATTTACTCCAACGGCGAAGAAATATCAATGTATTAGCCCTCTATGCTTAAAAACAACTGATTTTCAGCCACAAAATGAACGCAATGAAAAGTGTCTATACTGTAATTGAACAAACCTTTAAAAATGATCCAACTAATCATATTACTGAAATTGCATGTAAAAAGCTTGGATGTATACATGTGTTAAATGAATTTGCATTATATATTTGCCTTCTTTTATGCATTCATACTTTAATGCAACTAATTATGAACTAATAATATGGGGTGTATATATTGTCATGGTAGCTGTGATCACATGCTCTTAACTGCATTTGTGTTTCACATTATTCACATTCTAATTAGATTTATCAACTTTAAATTGCTTTACTAATAAAAAGCAATTTAAAAAAGAAATTGCATTATGCTTTTACACTTGGCCTTAAAAGTATTTAGACATTTTTAACATTTTTATATAATTAAATTTGATATCAACACATAAACTCCTACAGACTGAATGTGAATCGTTGTCATTTATCCTTCCTTATTGTTCTTCATTTATATTGTTCTGATTTATTAACATTTTTTAAAATGTGCAGTAAATATTTCCCTGCACTTCTTTCACAAATGTCATGTATAAGCCACAAATAATAAAAATAAATTGCACCAAACCACATCCCTGCCACATACAGTGGTTCTATGATCTCTGTCTGTGTGTGTGTGTGTGTGTGTGTGTGTGTGTGTGTGTGTGTGTGTGTGTGTGTGTGTGTGTGTGTGTGTGTGTGTGTGTGTGTGTGTGTGTGTGTGTGTGTGTGTGTGTGTGTGTGTGTGTGTGTATATACAGCATGAAAAAAAAACCTGTCGAGTACCAAGCACATCATGTCAGGAAACACCTGTCAGGACGTGCTGCCACCATGGGTAACATATTTTATGAGTAGGCTACTACTACTATGAGTACCTACTAACCTTACCCAAGATCTCAAAATGATGCAAACATAGCATGAAGTCTGTTTTGTAAATAATGCAATGTAAAATGTTTGCCCATAGCTTTCCTATAACTCAAACAGTAGAGCATGGCGCTAGCCACGCCAAGGTCATGGGTTCGATTCCCAGGGAAAGCAAGAATTGACAAAAAAATATGTAACAAATGTGTACCTTGAATGCAATGTAAGTCGCTTTGGATAAAAGCGTCTGCCAAATGCATAAATGTAAATGTTTGAATGTTAGCTGTGGCCTCATCAGGTTTCTTTGGGTGATCTACAGATAATGCATGCAAATATTTTTTCCTTGCACAACATTGCTGCTTGTTTCTCGTACATGCAGTACTATGATCTATGGTTCAATTTACCGCAGCTTTAACACTAGCAGTCATTTGTGGTTAGCTGATTCAGTGTGGTATGCATTTTAGTTATTAGAGCAGGAAAAAACAAATGACTGTAAACTTTGCATTGGGGACTTACTCTACCTCAATGTGAAATACTGTGCAGTTATTTTAATAAGTTGTCTAGACTTATAGTCCAATGACTTTTGTATGAACAGTGTTGGGGTAACAGCTTAGAACCCAGGACCAGTAGTGAAAAAATGAAGACCAGGAGTCAGGAGTCAGATTAATTAAAGAAAATTTTACTGAAGAATAGTTTGCAGTTTCATCAGCAGAAGCCAGCTCAAGAGGAGTTTGTAGGCCGCACTCCCTCTAACAGTCTCCCCGCCTCCGTCTAATGTACATACAATTTTCTGAACAGTTATACTGTTTTCAAGGTCTAGACACGTCATTACTGCCATGTGGAATGATTCTGATTGGTTCTAACAACATGCAACGTAAGCAACTTTCCACACGTAGACAGATAGGAGCATATATCTCTAAAAATGCGTAGACTTGATGTCGCCCAGGCCCAGATTAGTCTCCAGTGACCTCGGAGGTCACAGAAAAGCGTCTAAAGGTCTGGCATCGCCTGCAGGAAGGCCCATATCCAATACTGAATCTGCACAAATCATACAACGCACACACACAATACTCCAGAGAATACCAGTTTCCATCAAGGTCGGGACATCTTAACTAACTATCAACAAAGCACTTCTCCAAAACATGCTGATACTACATTTAGTACAGAAGTGACTTTATTCTATTCTATAAAGAAAGAAAAATATATCAAGGAGGTACATTTCTCCCCAAAGAATCCCATAGCTGTTACATGGATGACCCCAGGGGTCACCTCAGTAAGACATATAGTTAACACATGCTGATCTCGTTTTACTCCCTGGAGTGTATTACAACACCAAGGACAGTTGCCTGTCAGCACGTCTTGACACAGACATCAGAGCAGCTCCTGAATAATCTGGATTCAAAAGCACAGAGCAACTAAAACACTACAATATCCAAAATCACTCCCTGATTTATCAAATGTAGGAAATGGTTATAACTTGATTATCATTCATTCTTATTTTAATATTGATTAAATATTTAATATTTAATATCATTCTTGAAGGATATGTGTCTGATGAAGAGACAAGTGATGTTTGGCTTGACCCTTGACCCTTCAACAGTGTCATGTCTGGGCCATTAGTGACCTCAAATAGAATTGCAAAAAGAAAAGAAACACTCCTCCTGTCTGCCACTGGTCGAAAAGCAGATGCAGCTGTTTCTGGGATACCAAAACAGCAAAGCAATGTGACTAAGTGTAACTGGTCCTACTTGACCCACTCCGAGTGGGATTTGAACCATGGCGTGGGAGACATGGTTGTTAATAAGGACGCTAAACTCTGCAGCCTCTTGCGTCAGTCGATAAAACGCCTCTTGACTTCAGGGGAGTGAGGTTTACACGCATAGCTCTTACTGGCCTACAGTTATACTCACTCCCATCCAGGTCATGACACCAAATGTAAAATTTATTTAAAAGTCTAAACAAGTGGATTTGGCTGTTGCAAAAACACAAATGTTCATAACAGACGCCATTTTGATGGGTGACAGGGCTGAATTTGCACTGCTGGCAACCCAACGACACTACAAAAGGTAAGAATGACATTAAATATGAACTGTTCAATGGTTTGATGCTTTAAATATAGCAAGGATAAAGCTAAATGTTTGTATTGATAAATACTTAAATTTGCCTTGAATTACACGGCTTGGCTGACGCTAACAGGCTAAAGCTAAATTGCTGAATAAAGTCGTTATTTTTGTTTGTTTTTGCGCACAAAAAGTATTCTCGTGGCTTCATAACATTAAGTTTGAAGCACTGGAGTCACATGGACTATTTGAATTATGTCTTTCCTATACTTTAGGGCCTTGAAAGTGTGTTTTAGACGGCAACCTCTAGTCTCGCACTGAAGTCCCGTGGGAACTCAGTTGTAGCCGGTAAAATGTAAATAGTCCAGGGGGGAGGAGCGTTGTGTGTGTGAAGAGTGATGATCGGCTCACAAGTGAAGAAGAAATGGTTCGTAACGCTCCTCCCTCCTGGACTATTTACATTTTTACCGGCTACAACTGAGTTCTCATGGGACTTCAGCGCGAGACTTTGCCGTCTAAAACACTATTTCGGTGAGTTTAAACAATGGCTAAGTTGCTAAACGCATCACGTTGTCATGTAAGGGCCTTGTTCATGTTGGACAGACATTTTAATGGCATTTTGTGTCTGTTACGAGGCACAAAGAAACTCTTTATGTATATGCCCCCATAGCTGCCGTGTTAACAGAGTGGGAGCTCTGGGCATTAACTGTAACAGCTCCGTGTTGCAAGCACCAATCCGGTTAGTTTTTTTTTTCTATAGACAGTACTCACAAAGGTATAACGATCAAGATTAACTTAAAAATCCACAGGAGTTCTCCTTTAAGAGCACATCTCTTACTGGCCTACGTTACACTCACCTCCCTAAACCTCACTCCCGCCCAGGTCACGGCACCAAATGCACACGGTGACGTCATGCACATGCAAATTTATGTGTTCAGTCTATAGGAGCATAGTTTCTTTACAAAGTGACATCGCCATCTGCTGACCTAGCAGCATAATACAGTGATTTAAGTCGTTTTCGCAAGTCTGCGTAACACAATTGTCATCTGTGAATGCAAGAAACGCAAAGGAAAACCGTTCCCATTTTTAGTACATTGCTTTTGTGTAAACTAACCCTGAACTAGAGCATGTTCCTGTATAGAGTATGTAGAGCATGGCACTGGTAATGGCAAGATCATGTATATGGCTACCTGTAAACCCGACAAGTTAGTGAGTGACCTTGGGTGTGTCTCAATCAGCTCTCTAGTTCGGTGGTCAGGGCACTGATCAGGGAGTCGGCCATTTTAAGGACTGGCTCAGTCACAGAATCCTTCCGGTGCACGTTCGCTCCCTAAAATGTCCCAAAATGCACTGCAAAAGGCATGCATGGGTGCATTGATGCTCACTATGTTCCCTTAACAGAAGTTCTGAAACGTGAAACTTAAATCACGTGAGCCAACTCGCCACACATAACGACACGCTATATGTTTTAAAAAAATAGAAACCATTATTGTATTATATTTCAGCATAAACATACATCGTTAGACAGGTAATAAACACAATCTAGCTAAAATTTAAAATGATATGTATATGTAAGCAAATGATTTATCATAATGTACTCTGCAAGTAATGTCAGAAAGATATCAGTTCTGATGTTGTTTCATATATATACCGATGTTGTACAATCACGTGGCCGGAAATAGAGTTATCTGTCCCAAAATGTAGTGAGTCAGCATCCTTTACTGTCCTTACAGTGCTCGAATTCGTGTACACCATATACTGATTCACGAGCTCGGGAGCTAGGGAGCTGATTGAGACACACCCAATGCCTTAAAGATACAGCATCTGTGTATACAGTACCCTACCGTATATGCATTTTGTCAATTTTTTTTAACATTTCACAAGTACACACTTGCATCAAATGAAATTGAGTAAAGATTATGTGTATCTGGCGTGCATGTGGCGTGCGGGAGGGCTCCGGGCTCTGAATTTTGGCCCGAACCCAGAGTATCCCCCCCGGGATAGAGATAGTCTAGAACTAGACTGCATTGTATTATGGATTGTGTTGACGTCTAATAAGAGTTTGTTAAATCAAAGTGAGGAGATGGGGTGGAGGAGGGATGCTAAAAAACTGTCAAAGAAAACAAGGTAAATCTGCGGTATATACACTCACCTAAAGGATTATTAGGAACACCTGTTCAATTTCTCATTAATGCAATTGTCTAATCAACCAATCACATGGCAGTTGCTTCAATGCATTTAGGGGTGTGGTCCTGGTCAAGATAATCTCCTGAACTCCAAACTGAATGTCAGAATGGGAAAGAAAGATGATTTAAGCAATTTTGAGCGTGGCATGGTTGTTGGTGCCAGACGGGCCGGTCTGAGTATTTCACAATCTGCTCAGTTACTGGGATTTTCACGCACAACCATTTCTAGGGTTTACAAAGAATGGTGTGAAAAGGGAAAAACATCCAGTATGCAGCAGTCCTGTGGGCGGAAATGCCTTGTTGATGCTAGAGGTCACAGGAGAATGGGGCGACTGATTCAAGCTGATAGAAGAGCAACTTTTACTGAAATAACCACTCGTTACAACCGAGGTATGCAGCAAAGCATTTGTGAAGCCACAACATGCACAACCTTAAGGCGGATGGGCTACAACAGCAGAAGACCCCACCGGGTACCACTCATCTCCACTACAAATAGGAAAAAGAGGCTACAATTTGCGAGCTCACCAAAATTGGACAGTTGAAGACTGGAAAAATGTTGCCTGGTCTGATGAGTCTCGATTTCTGTTGAGACATTCAGATGGTAGAGTCAGAATTTGGCGTAAACAGAATGAGAACATGGATCCATCATGCCTTGTTACCACTGTGCAGGCTGGTGGTGGTGGTGTAATGGTGTGGGGGATGTTTTCTTGGCACACTTTAGGCCCTTTAGTGCCAATTGGGCATCGTTTAAATGCCACGGCCTACCTGAGCATTGTTTCTGACCATGTCCATCCCTTTATGACCACCATGTACCCATCCTCTAACGGCTACTTCCAGCGGGATAATGCACCATGTCACAAAGCTCGAATCAATTCAAATTGGTTTCTTGAACATGACAATGAGTTCACTGTACTAAAATGGCCCCCACAGTCACCAGATCTCAACCCAGTAGAGCATCTTTGGGATGTGGTGGAACGGGAGCTTCGTGCCCTGGATGTGCATCCCACAAATCTCCATCAACTGAAAGATACTATCCTATCAATATGGGCCAACATTTCTAAAGAATGCTTTCAGCACCTTGTTGAATCAATGCCACATAGAATTAAGGCAGTTCTGAAGGCGAAAGGGGTCAAACACAGTATTAGTATGGTGTTCCTAATAATCCTTTAGGTGAGTGTATACACCTCTTATCGTTGATTAAATTGATTAACTTAATGTGCTCCACTCGTGTTTAATAGGTTTAATTATCTGAACGTGCTCCTCCCAAAATGTGTTAATAAAACATCACTAAAAGATCATGACAGTCCTTAACAATGTTTTGTATTTATGCTTAATTAGTTCTAGTCCTGTTTATATTATCAGCATTATCTTAATGTAAAAAGAAACAATGCAATTGAATTTCCCCCCCAAATCATTATTTCAATATTAATATAAAAACCAGTATCTGGACTGCACTCACGCTACTAAAAAGATTGTGAAAAGTCACTAAAAGTCCTATCTTTTGCAAGAAAGTATCTCAATGTAAAAAGAAGTAACGCAACTGAATCCACACCCTCCCAAGTATATGCTTAAAGGAATAGAATTAAGGAACTGGAATTGCTTAAATTCTGCTAAATCAGCTTCAACTTCAGTGTTATTTTCAGTGCCGGTGATTGGTGTTAAAACAATTATCACCCAGAAATTGGTAGTAAATGTTATAAACAATAATAAAGAAATGGTGTGTAGCATGTTGTCTTGTAAAACGCACTCTAATAATCTTAGTTTTGTTTACTAAAAAAAAAATGATTTACAGTCTATTAGCGTCTGTACCAATGTATCAAGAGGGTTTCAAACTTCCCAGAAGACATGCTTCAATGCCAAGCCACACTCTGATTATTCATTGCGAAACTGCTCGCATTAGCAAAAGGAAATGACTACGCTGACAAAAGTGTGAACTCGGTTGTCACTTAGACAATTATCCTCTTGCAGTTATCCAACTCGGTCAAATCCAGACCTTGAGGTAGGCATTTCGTGTTCTTTCATTCTTGATTTACTGAAGACGCAAGAAACAGTTGCATAGCTTTTTGATTACGCATGACTCTAATAGTGATTTGAAGTTTTTTTTAGTCAAAATTGCAGTGTTGTAACATGCTCATTTATATTTACACTAGATGGAACCAGTCAACTCAACTGGCGATTATTACTACTCATACAATGATACTGACGGTGTGTTAATCAAAATGTGTGAAGTTGATGACTATAAAAATATCACGGCCGCCTGCTACGCCACGGTCTTCTGCCTCAGCATCTTAGGAAATGGCTTCCTCATGTGTGCATTGACCTGCTACGAAGACCTGAAAAGGGCCACAAACCTTTTCATGTTCTGTTTAGCACTTTTCGATCTTCTGTTCACACTGACGTTGCCTTTTTGGTGTGTGGAGTTTCTTCATCACTGGGTTTTCGGTGACGTTGCCTGCAAGATCATGACTGGGGCCTATTTTGTGGGAATCTACGGAAGTCTTATTCTTCTCACGGCCATGACCCTCGACCGGTTTGTTGTTGTGGTGGTGAGAAGTTTTTGGCTAACACGTAGACGAAGGCTCAAATGTTCAAAAGCTGCCTGTGTTTGTGCATGGATCATAAGTTTGACTGCTTGTCTGAGAGATTCAATTGCATCAAAGGCAGAAAAAGACCATATTGACACCTATGCTTGTAAAAGCACAAATACGAACGATGATAATGTGGGATATTATTCACAACTCATTCTTCTGTTCCTCGTACCATTTGCCATCATTGTTTTCTGTTATACCAAAATCATTCTAACTCTCATGAGCACGTCGACCAGGCAGAAATACAGGACTGTGATATTGGTGCTGTGTATTGTTATAGCTTTCTTTATATGCTGGGGGCCTTATCATATCATCATCGTGTTGATGTCCATCTATGAATTTGATCCCTGCGAACATTACCAGCTGCATGTTGCGTTCGTCGTCTGCAGAATCCTGGCGTTTTCTCACTGCTGCATAAACCCAGCGCTGTATATTCTCAGAGGGAAGTACAGGAAACTCTTGTCCAGCTTTTTGTTCTGCTCTCCTGAACTCAGGCAGTCGGGGCTCTACAGAGGACCCACGGATCCCAGCGACTCCAGGATTCATCCGTACATGCATGACGTAGCCCCTGAAAACTGTGAACTGAGACAAACAAACATCACAGAGCTGAACACAATGTAAATATGGAGGATGCAAACATGACGAATGCATTTATTGCCAGAGAAACATTTTATGACCATTAGTTCTGTTTTATTTCAAACAAATCTTGCTTCACCCCCCCAAAAAAAATCACACTTTAGAGAGATATATATAATATATATAATTTTAAATATATTAAAAATGTTAATTCAGTATAACCATGAAGTAAACTGTAATATTTTTAATTAAAATTGAATTTAATTTGATTAAGATTTAATTTAATATTTTTTTTCTGTAATTAATCGCGATTATATATATATATATTATTTTTTTTTTTTTAAATGTATGCAATCAATCGCGCACTGGTAAGGACAGATATATTAGTTATGACAAAATATGCTTTTTAACTCATCAAAATACGTTTTTTATAATTTATACTAGATTCAACTCATTTTTAAAGTCAGTTTAATGTAATTTAAGTTGAAATTACTTAAACATCCAAGTTGATTATACTTAATTTTTTTAACAGTGACATGGATGTTTATTTAAAGGTTTATTTAAATATATTTAATTTTTGGCTGGTGTTATAACGTTTGAAAGAGAGAAACTGGATGTTTATTTTTGCACTCTTTCACTATATTAGAAAAGCAAAGCGTTAAATAGGAAATGATTTGTGTTATCTCTACTGTGTTCAGGGATTAACTTTAAGATGGATATTAAAGAAGATGTGTGTTAATGAGTTGGGTGGTAATGAGTGGGCTGGACGTTCATGTGACTGAAGGGTGAAACATGCAGAACAAGTATGTTTTCTTCAGTGTCTTAAAGACAGACAAGCCATATGTTTTAAGGAACATATCATTGATCATCACAACAATCAAGGTATTCCTTGTTTTACAGCGTTCTTTCCTTCACTCTTTGCTTGCATTTGCAATGGCTTTAAAGAAAATGCTCATTCAATTTGTTTTTTATTATTTAGTCTCTCAAAACATAGCATTGGTCATGGTAATAGACAATTACCACAAATAGTTTGTATAGACAAACTATATTTTTGTACTAAGTTTGTATTTTCCCCTAAAATCAGCATTTATTTTCTGTTCTGCATGGCTTCAAAAGCTTTGGAATATAGTTGTATAAGGTTCATTTTATGCTTTTTGATCATTATAAATAGTCATTGCATATGGAAAATAATTGTGTAAATAAAAAATGTATAATTGTGGGATTATGTAAAAAAACAGCATTAACATGACATACAGTAAATAAAGATTTTTATATTTTATTTATAAAATAAACTACATTTGTTTTATATGGTTTTTGATATGATCTTTTCACATGATATTTTTTGGAAGATTGAGTTTCTACAGTGAGGCTTTTAAATGATTTTCCCTCATAAATTGCTTGTAAATTTCACAAATAATTAAAATAAAAAGACAAATAACGAAATTTAGATGTAGTAGTAAGATTGAAATTGTATTTTCTTGTAAAACATAGTCCAATAATGTTTATTTACAGCTCCAAAAAAAATCACTTTTTTTTCACAGTCTACAGACAATATGATGAATGGAGACATGCACAAGGACTTAAATTCCAGCTATGATTACATGAACTTCACGTATGAGGATTATGGGGATCCTTTGATTGCATTAGAGGAAGAGAATTTTTCACTGTCGATAATCTGCGCCATTTGCTACAGTCTCATCATCTGCATCAGTCTACCAGGAAACTGCTTTCTGCTTTGGGTGGTCTTGAAGAAGATGGGTTTGAGCAGCTCTGCTGACTGTTTGCTCTTCCATCTGACAGCGTCCGACCTCATCTTCACCTTCATGCTGGTGCCCTGGGCCGTTTCTCACATCTGGGGCTGGATCTTTGGGAAACTGGCCTGCAGGCTGTTCTCCTGGGGCATCTTCTTGGGCCTTTACAGTTACATGACGTTCCTCACAGTCATGACTGTCCATCGCTATGTGGCGGTCGTGCATCCGGTGTTTGCTTCGTCTGTAGGCAATCGAAGCAGACTGTACAAGCACGTCTCGTCTGCTGTGGTGTGGTTGATCTCGGTGGGCTTCAGCCTGCCTGAAATGATCCTCTCTGATACTGTGGACAGTCCTAATGGCTTCCTCTGCATTCCCATTTACAGCTCAATGTTTATGGAGTTGTTTGGATCTTTCATGCAGATCATTCTCTTTTTCCTGTTGCCATTCCTGGTTATTACGTTCTGTTACACCCGGATGGGTTTTACCATCCATCAGAGCAGCATCAGAGACAGAAACCATGCTGTAGGTATCATCCTAAGCATCACCGTGGGATTCTTCATCTGCTGGGCGCCATATAACATCTTCCTCTTCCTCATCTCCTTGAAGTCTTTAGGCGTCCCTGTATTCGGGCAGGAAACCGATTTGGATAGCATCTACAGTATCACCCATATTCTAGCGTATTCCCACTGCTGTCTGAACCCGCTCGTCCACATCTTTGGAGGGAAGAAGTTCAGGCGATACCTGCCATGGACCAGAGGCTTTCGTCTGCTCTCACACAGGCTCAGCACTCAAACGTTCAGCATTCAGAGCAGCTTCTCAGGGCAGTTTCATCTCTGATCATGTCAAAGGACAAGTGTTATGATATCATAAGGAGTGTTCGAATCATCATGGTCTGACTTGAAGCAGTGCATGCTGGTTAGAAATGCCACACATCAAGGTGGCATAGGGGAGCGCGGGGCACAACCTAACGCGGGGTTAGTTGTAACGCGCATGTTTTAACCCTTTCCACACATGCCAGAATGACGAAACTTAGTGTATTTACTAGTTGCCATATCAACATTATTTAGAGAAAAAATAGCGCCAAAATTAAAAAATCTCTGGAAGATATTACAGAACATGTATTTAACCATAGTAAAAGTTAATTTCTTACTTAAGTTTAGTTTTTATCTCTGTTTTTTGTGTTTATTTAAAATAAGACAAATCCGATATAATTTTACTCTTATTTAACAGTTGAGATGGTTCTTTAATGCTGATCTAACCGGCAGAAGACACGAGCCGCGATATAAATCCCAGTTGCACAGATGGGGTGTGTTGTCACACTGCGTTACAATGAGCCCCTATTAGAAATAAGCCATTGTATTCTATACTTTTATGAATTCTTTTGAGAAACCATGAGAAAAGGGTGAATAATGACTGAGAGTTAATGTTCAGAAATTATTAATTATTATTGTTTTTAACTATGCTGTATAGCTGTATTTAGCGATGTGTTTGTAGTCAAACTCAAAAATGCTTATATTTTTAATGCTTAAAAGATTCCATTATTTTATTTTAAAAAGTTAATAATTGTATTTTGTTGACAAAATATTTTAGTTTGTGTTGAATATTTTTTTGGATTATATCAGGTAACATTTTAAGCTGTTATTTGGTCATGTTACAATGTACCCCACCTTTGGGGCATGTTGTCACATTTCACTTCCATTCTTTCGGGGTAAATCAAGAAAAAGGTATACACTGTATTAATGAAACAAAACCACATAATTGTACAAGACATGTGTGCAATTAATGTGGGAAGAAACAAATACTCTGAACCCCAAGTGGATTTACACAAACTGAGAAAGTCAAAAAGCGTTAGGTTGTGCCCGCTCTCCCCTACACTTTTAAAAAATAAAGGTTCCAAAAGGGATGCCCTAGAACAGGGTTCCTCACACTCAGTCCTGGAGTGCCACTGTCCTGCAGAGTTTAGCTCCAACCCTGATAACACTCGCCTACCTTTGATTTTCTAGTGATCCTGCATTCCTTGATTAGGTTCAGGCGTACTTGATCAGGGTTAGAGCTAAACTCTGCAGGACAGTGGCCCTCCATGACCGAGTTTGAGGAACCCGGCCTTAGAAGAACCATTTTTGGTTTGCCAAAGAACCATTCAGTTATAATTTCTTAAAATAACATTTTTTTGAGTGTGAAGAACACTTTTGATAATTTTTCCACTATAAAGGACATTTTGTGCAATAGGTTGTTAGCACATGACGTCACCGCTGTGTCGCGAAATGCAGATGGAGGGTAGGAAACGATTTTGTACACTATCACAAACTCAAAATGCCAATGTTTTGCATCATTTGAGGTTGCTAAAATCAATCAAACCGAGAAACCACAAGGAGCATTTATCGTTCACGTAATTTATATCATTTTTAACTTTAAAAGTTGACGCCTTTTGTGTCTGCTGATACCGAAAATAATACGGATACCTGCTTACCTTATGTAATATTTACCTTGACTTGGTAAATATTCACATTCTACGTGGTATCGTTTGCAGGGAAGATAAGCTATTTTACCGTATTGCATGATGTTTTCACTGAAGTTTTGTAGAGTTCCGTTCACAATGTTTATCTGGTTACCATTAAAACAGTGTTATGCGCTGGGCACTCGCTGCTGCTTGAGACAACATATGGTGGAAATCTCCAAATAAAAATGGTTTTCAACATGCTGACAGAAGTCAATCCATTTCTTTTTGGAAAGGTGAAATGTAGCTGAAGTTTTATTGTTGTCACTCTCCCATATGACCACGGAGGAGAATCGGAGTGGGTCACATTCAGTGGACAGACTGCATTTTTTTGTATTTATTTCAACAAATAACAACTCAAATCAAACCCATAGAAACTTGTGAACAGTTTTGAAGTTGTTGCGTGTAAGTTATGCTAATTCACAAGCCAAGTGAGTCATACTCGCAAAAATAATGTTAATTATTGCACTAAACAAAATACAAAACTTTCAGAAACACTCAATGTGATTATTTTATTGAGTGGGCAGTGGGTTTAATCAACACGGTGTGACGGTAGATTCACATCCTCTATATCTACTGTCTAAGTCTTTCAATTCAGTATAAAAATGCTCCTTTTCTAACATAAGGACCACGTCCAACATATGTTGTGATTTTCTGTTTATACCTTTCAAAACCAACACAGTAGCCTATGGACTTTCCTCCATCTCATCCATTGTGCTTTTCACTTCCTGCCCTCCATTTGAATTCCGCACATCATCAGAACCATACGACTGCAAACAAGCTATGGAAACGTTCTATCAATGTTAAAGGTTCTTCATGGATTCATTGACGTCAATAAAGAACCTTTATTTTTAAAAGTGTATAGGCTATCAACATTATAACAGTAAAACTCCTTTCCTGTAATCTTAATGTTATATTGTGTCATGTTTATCAAAATAAAGCGGATAGAAAAATATAGAACTCATATGTAAACAGTGTTGGAGAAAGTTACTTAAAAAGTAATGCATTACAATATTAAATAACTAATTGCTTTACTTAGTTACTTTTTACGAAAAGTAATACATTACATTACCTTTTCTATCGGGGCTGGGCTTGTTTTGTTTTTTTTTAAAACAAAAAAGTTATATTTTTAGGGGCAAATGTAAAGGCCCTTTCACACCAAAATTTAAATAAGGCTGAAAGAAATGCAAATCCACTCCTGTACAGTAGAGGGCACAGCTCAAACAAAACTTTCAGCTGTGCTGCCATTCTAGATTTCAGAAGAAAAGAATGCAGGAGAAGAAAGTTTAACTTACTTCAGCATTAAAAACGCTTGGGGTTACTTGACTGTAACCCTGTTCCCTGATAAAGCGGAACGAGATGCTGCACAAAGTGCATATGGGAAGTGCCTTATCACGACCAGCTGCGAAAAGTGTGTTTAAACTGAAATTGACCTGGAGGTATTATAGCCTCGGTCGGTGACGTCATCAGCGCACCTGCTACACGAATCTATAAATAGATGAGCCCCAGCTGTAAGCCTTCAGGTCTCTTTTGTTTGAAGACCAGTCCTGGGACATCATCAGCACGGTATTGCATCTCGTTCCGCTTCATCTGGGAACAGGGTTACAGTCAAGTAACCCAGAGTGTTCCCTTTCAAAAGCTGCACTCAATGCTGCACAAAGTGCATATGGGAACGAGAATACCCACGTCGCCTTGCTCGATGGTGTTTGGACCCCCTACGGTTGTGTAGGTGTGCACAAAAACGCAAGACAGTCTCAGACATTAGCTTGTGATGTTGACTCAAGGACATGAGAGCCCGGAGTGGCATCAGCATCCAAGCTATAAAATCTTATGAATGTGTGCGGAGAGGACCAACCTGCCGCATCACAAACACTTTGTAAAGGGGGCACCCCTTGCTAATAATGCCTTTAGTAGAGGAGGCGACCCCCCCCCCCCCCCCCTAGTGGAGTGAGACCTTAATCCCATTGGCGAAGCTTAACCGCGCGCCTCATAGGCAAGAGCAATAGCATCCCGGACCCAATGTGACATGGTTTGTTTGGTGGCGGCAGAACCTCTGTTACGGCCCCCAAGACATTATTAGTTATGGTTATAGCCATACGAAAAACCCATTTTTAAAAGGTCAGAAGTCTGTCAGACACTGACTCTTAACGGTTCAAAGGGGGTCTCAATCAGACCCTCGAGGACTACAGCTAAGTCCCATGGACGGATATTGGTTCTTACGGGAGGCCTCAACCGTCTGGCCCCATAAATGAACAGCAAACAGAGGATGCCTCCCAAGCGGCACCCCATCCACCAGGGCGTGGCAAGCCGAAAGAGCGGCCACAAACCCTGGGTGTGGAGAGGCAAGTGCCTGTTGACAATTTTCCTTGGAGAAAGTCCAGAACTGAAGCAACCTGGCAGTTAACTGGATCTGCATTATGTGTCGTACACCCCATTTACTGGCAAAAACGTTCCAAAATGGAGGAAGCCCTAGCACATAGGATGGCCCTGCCTGAGACAGAAGGTCCCTCCTCGCCGGAATCGCCCACGGCGATCTGTTGACGAGAGACACCATCTCCGAGAATCAAACTCTGTTTGACCACCGCAGCGCCATCAATAAGAGGCAAGACCCTTGTTGGCGAACTCTGGCTAGAACTCCCGGGAGCAGAGCGACTGGAAGGAGGGCATACAGGCACATTTTGGGCCATGTATGAGCTATCACATCCAGACCCAGCAGGGCTTGGTGACTGAGAGAGAAGTAGGAGACATTGCGCTGTCTGAGAAGAGGTGTAAAATCTGGTCCAGATCCGCTTGACTACTTCTGGGTGGAGTTTCCATTCCCCCATCTGTAATTTCTGTCTGGACAGTAAATCTGCTCCCACATTCAACCTGAATGTACACTGCTCTGAGTGACCTTGTCCTGGGCCCAGAGAAAAATCTCGCTATTCTGTTCAGTTAGCGTGAGCGCAGACCTCCCTGGTGATTTATATATGAGACTGTAACTGCATTGTCCACCCGCACTAGGACATGACAGCCCCTCAATTGGGGAGAACGTATTTCAGGGCCAGAAATACAGCCATCAACTCGAGGCCGTTGATGTGCCAATCAAGCTGATGACCCTCCCATTCCCCTTGGGCTGGACGACCACTTAAGGCCAAGGAGGCGTCTGCCGATAACAATCTGCGTCGACAAGACACCACTTTTATTAGCCTTGAGGATTGGCCCTAAATCCTCTGGCTTTGAGCCACAGCTGAAACGGTCTCATGTGCAACAACCCCAAAGGGAAACCCGAGGATGCTGATGCCATGAGACCCAACACGCTTTGGTGCTGACGATCAGTGCCCTAGCCTGACTTTGCTCAGGGTATGCTGAATGGTCTCAGTTTGAGCGGGAAACAGATGTGCCCACCTCGTGACCAAAAACCAAAAAAACCCTAGATAAGTTGTTCTCTGAGCAGGAGAAAGAACACTTTTCTTGGTGGTGAGTCTCAACCCTAGAGAAAGTAGATGAGCTAACACATTGTCTCTCTGTTGAAGCGCCATCTCTCGCAATTGTGCTAATATTAGCAATCGCCTATGTAATTCAAAATGTGAATACCCCGGAATCCTAATCCTAATGGCTAGTCGAAAGGAAGAACCCGAAATTGGTAAGCTTTTGTCCCCAAGAGTGAACCTCAGAAATGTCCTGTTGTGGCAGTATTTATATGTGAACACATGCATCCTTCAGATCGATTGTGCCGAACCAATCGCGATGTTGAATTTGGGACACAAACGTCTTTACAGTTAACATCTTGAACTTGAGTGCTTTAACTGTACGGTTTAAGTGTCAAAGATCTAAGATGGGACACAACTCCCCCACCCTTCTTGGGAATCAGGAAGTAACTGCTGTAATAACCCAACTCACTCTCCAGAAGAGGAACATGTTCTATGTTCTCTTTGTTGAGTATAGTTTGTAGCTCTTGTGAAGACCATTCCGTTAAAACATGGAGGACGACAAATAATTTAGTTTACAAATTTTTCTGTGCTTAACACCCATACAGAAACGCCTGGCAGAAGTTTCCATGCTGCCAGACTCTGAGAGTGATAATTTTAACACTTCCTGTTGAGGGGATGTTAGATGTCTCATGTCCTGGATGATAGCAGGATTTAAACACAGAACGTCTAACATTTCACTGGAAACCGGAGAGAGGTTGTGTGGCTGATAACCCCTCCCCTTGAGTGCATCGAGGAAGAAACTGAGTGAACACTTCCTTGTGTTTCTTCCACTTCTCCAAATCTGGCCACTACAGAGTTAACTGAGTCACCAAATAAACCACTCAAATCCTTCAGGAGATCAGCCTGGTATGCCTGCAAGACAGCCATAGTGTGCAGCGCAGCTCCAGCCTGACCTTTTATTTATTATTATTTTATATAAATAATATATAATATATATAATACACATTTCATATAAAACAATGTATAATTTATATATATATATATATATATATATATATATATATATATATATATATATATATATATATATATATATATATATATATATATATATATATATATATATATATATATATATATATGTATAAGCTTTGCCCATGAGAGCCGAAGTCTGTTTTCTGCATGGCTTCGTGGGGAGGTAGGTCTCTTTAATGAAGATACAGACCCAGGCGAGAGATTCCACCTGGGGCATCTCTACATACCCACGGCAATTCACACCCACTAAAGTCGAAAATGTCGACGTCGAGGGCACAAAAACATGCAAAGCAAATGGTTTTCTCCATGAATTTGCCACCGGACAGAAACCTAACCTCAAGCTCACTGCGTTTGGGGATCTCTTGTTCACGATGCCAGTCAAACTGTACCCTGGCCACCGCGCGAACAACCACCTTGATAAATTCCTCGTCATGGATTTAATATCATGTGAGGAACGATCGCAGGCCGGCTGCTCGAAGTCCGCAGACCCAGAGATTCATCATCATTCCCAGCGCGAGCCGAAGAAATGCCAGAGCGTGCTTCGGGCTCAGACGAGGAAAATTTGGTGAGCGAGCAAGGGAAAGGGACTGACCCGTCTCTTGCTCGTCAACCAAACCCATTGGGAGCCCCGCAACGTGGGTGCGGACTGAAAGTAGCAAAGACGAGCACAAAGCATTTTAACTGTAAAGGCTCGCAATGCTCCCACTCGTCTGACTCAATGCAGCAACCGCATGTTCCTCCCCAAACACACATGGTGTGTATCCAGTTCTTTCATTTGGAAGAGAACATGGAGAGACACAGCGTTTACCCTGCTGACTCATTTTCAACTGATTAGATTTCTTTCAGCTCTTTTCACTGACGTTTCTTTGTAACAGAGATGGAAAGAGAAAAATCTGCACACTGCCAGTTGAAAACTAACTCCCAACAAAGATCTCAAGTCGAGTTTTGAAAGGTAGAGAGAGATTTTTTTAGAGGGAGATTGTTTTGCACACCATCACAGTAGCGGTCTTCAAACAAAAGAGACCTGAAGGCTTACAGCTGGGGCTCATCTATTTATAGCCTCGTGTAGCAGGTGCGCTGATGACGTCACCGACCGAGGCTATAATACTTCCAGGTCAATTTCATTGACGTGTTTAAACACACTTTTCACAGCGGGTCGTAATAAGGCACTTCCCATATGCACTTCGTGCAGCATTGAGTGCAGCTTTTGAAAGGGAACTAAAAAAACTAAAGTAATTTTGCTTATGGTTTAACTGAATCATCGAAGGTCAGAAGCAAGTAAACTGGTCAATAAAGTGAGATTAAATGCATAAAAATATTTGTTTTATTTGACATTTAATTATTGGAGGTTTGCATAGTATTCAGATTTTTCATTGCACTTATTTTGAGAAATACTGAATAATTTTTAGTGCAAGTGAGATTAGTAAATGGCATGCTCACATTTAGGGCCCTATTTTAATGATCTAAGCGAATGGTGGCGTGTACTTTGGGCGTGTCCGAATCCACTTTTGCTAGTTTAACGATAAAATGGTCGGCGCACCAGGTGCATGGTCTAAAAAGGTTGTACCTAGTCTCCTAATGACTCATGGGTGTGTTTTGGGTGTAACCTGCAATAAACCAATCAGAGTTTCATCTCCCATTCCCTTTGCGCTTGCACCATGGCAGATTCGCTATTTACATGGCGGAATTTGCAAGCGTACATTTGAGAGTGTACACGCGTTGTGCACCCGCCTATATGCGCATATTACTAACGCGCCCTTTAAATAACACAAAAACTGCGCCGTTTTCAGTTCCTCAAAATAGCAACTGTATCTGCTATTTAAACAACGTGGCGCAGAATGTGAAAATGATAACTGTGTTGGGCTGAAACTAGCAAAATACACTTGCATCACATCTGGTGCTGTCTTGTGCCAGGTGTGTGATAGAGCCCTGAATCTAGAACTACAGTAACCTCATGTTTACACACAACGACTCCCGATTTTTCTCAAAATGGGGACAAGAGAGCTGGCAGTCAATAAATGGGGGAAAAAGTAACCTGTGTTACTTTGAAAAATATATTTTGTTGTAAATTTAAAAGTAATGCGTTACTTGACTAGTTACTTGCAAAAAAGTAATCTGATTATGTAACGAGTTAATTGTAATGTGTTACCCCAACCCAATCTCACGGCAATTCGTACATATACGAGGTGGCTAATTCGTACGCATTTGTATGACCTTTGTATGATTTTGCTAAATCATGGGTATTTGACCAGTTGCCAAACCTCAAACCCCACCCCTAAACCTACCCGTCACTGGGGTTTAGACAAAAGAGTGAGGTCGTACAAATTCGTACGAATTAGCCACCTCATAAAATACGTACAAATTGATCATGAGATAGTGTTGGTTACTCCCAGCACTGCTTATAAATATTATAGGCTTATGTTGAACTTTATTCTCATACGTACAGGCGCCGTATTCTCGCGCATGCGTCGTGGAGGCACACGCGGAAGGCAATAACAAGTTGGTTAAAGGTGTTATTTTGATTTTTTTTTGCGCACAAAAACTATTGTCGTCGCATCGTAAGATTATTGTAGAGTCACTGTGGTGAGATGGACTTTGTAACGACATTTTAAGTGCCTTTTATCGGTCTTGGGAGTATAAGTGTACTGAATGCCAATGGAGGCCTGTCTGAAGCCTTTCTCAGCCATCAGCTTTCAACAAAAATATCTTCATTTGTGTTCCGAATATGAACGGAGGTCTTACGGGTGTCGAACGACATAAGGGTGAGTAATTAATGACAGAATTTTCATTTTTGGGTGAACTAACCCTTTAATCCAAGCTATTATTCGAAATGTAGGCTGTCAAAAAGGAGGCAAGATGGGCAGTGTCTCTTAAAAAAAACTGAAAGACACATAATATTACAAAAAATAAAACTGTAGCCTATATATATATAATTACATTAAAAAGTCTAAAAGTCACTCGTTTTTATAAAGTCACACTGTCCAACAGCGACACCCGCAGGTAAAGTTACAGCGGGTTGCCGGAGCCCATTGATTTGAACAGACCTACGAAAGTCGCGCTATGATTGGACGACGTACCATTAATCTAGCTATGTTCTGTAACATGTAAAACGGGAACGTGAACGTAATATTCTAAAAGCAACTCATGTAAATGCCTTAATCAGATTATTGTCTTATTCACACTGCATGAAAAGTGGGATTTTCGTCAGTATGTGGCACTGTAGATTGCCGTGGAACTTCAGGTTTACAACTGTGCACGGCAATTTCCAGGCAACACCGAAAACTGCCGTAAAGTGTCGGAAATTGATGTGGGCCTTGCTTGGCAGTTGTCCCCCCATGACCCCCCCTCCCCTTAATTCTAGGGGAGGCTTTATCATGTAAATGAACATGCTGTGAGCTACACAAATGCAAATCAGAGTAGCAGCAGGGGGAGTTTTATCTAGGTTCTGAATTTTTTTAACTAAAACAAGTTTAAAGTTTAAGTTAAAATGTTAACTTAAATTTAAGTTAAATGTACTCATTTTAGTTCACATTACTAAATTTTTAGGGCAACCAGTTTGCTCCAATTTTTTAAGTAGATTCAACTTGTCCGGGCTCACACTGTAGATGAATTACTCTGTATGTTATTAGCAATAACCAATGTTATGTAAAAAAAAAAAAAAAAAAATACAGGACAGCAGTTCATGTCTTCAACCTTTAGAGAGGTTATGTGATGCAACAAGACAATGAACCAGCACACAAATAAATCAAGTAAAGCATACAGTTTACATACCAAAATGAATTTTTCCACCCTGCACTGTGAATGATTTCTAAATGGCTATTAATCATAAATGTGAAAAGTACAAGTTTGTGTGTTAATAGTTAAGTCAGATTGTGTTTTTCTGTAATTGTCATTTAAATTGAGCTCACACCACATTTTATGAATTATCAATGCAGATTTTCAAGAGGTGGTTTCCTGGACAGGGTTTAAATTATGCCAAGAGTAGGCCTTAATCTAGTTAATTATGAGTTAAAAAATTGTTGCCTGCAAAGATTAAGCACAGATTACTAACACCTGGACTATGAGTCCTGAACTAAAATAAACTGGATTCATTTACAGTTTTATCTAATTGCTTACACACAATTTCTGAAAATATGGCTCCATTTCTTGTAACTCTACACACAAAACACACAACATGCAAAACATCAGACATCGCTTGCAAAAGCAACACTTTGTGCAAAACTATTTTAACTCTTCCAAAAATGTTGTTTTTGCATATATCTAACTACACACAAATATGCACAACTGAGGAATTTTACAGTTGAACTGAAATCAGCTGAACTGAATCAACACTGAAGTCACTTGAGCTGAATATTGACACTATATTGGCTTGTTAGAGCCGGTTTACAGCAGAATTTGTTTTGAACTTGTTACTGAAGCTGCTATGAAACAATATATTTTGTTGTATGCATATTCTTTCTTTCTCAAACCTTAGTTTTGATTTCTAAGTGATCAATTTATGTATAAGTGTTTTCACACATGATCATTGGCTGTATGGGTCCTCAGTAAATTAATGTGGCATTTAAATGGCAAAAGTTATTCTTGTCTCTATAACTTATGGCTTCCTAAAGACACGTTTATGGGTAAATTAAATATTAATAATATAAATAAAATGAATATCAAAACATATTTTAAATATAACGAAGTCATTTTATTATAGCACTCATCAGATGTTCCTGGAAACAAAACAGAGACAGAACAGTATAAACAAACTATACAACAAACTAAACACCAAATTACAAAAACATTATTATGTGAAAGTAAATAAAGTTGTGTGTGTGTGTGTTTTCAGTTATAAATATGTGCTGTGTAAATTAGCCTATATATACTTTTAGAAATTATATATAGCCTAACTTTAAAAAAAAAAAAAATAAACCATATAGATAAATTATAATAATTGTATAATATTAAGGATTTACTTAATATACATTGTAACATTAGGCTACTTTACTCTAGCACAGTAGTCAGTTAAGCAATTAATTAATATCTTATATTAATATGTATGTAGCCTAGGCTACATCTAAAGGTAAGTCTGCTTTAAAAAAAAAAATATTACACTTTGACATGTACAGAATGTGCGCGTTAAGAAACACGTTCAAATGTGTCTTCTTAACATGTTAAAACTGTGCGTCGACTGTGCGTGTATGCCTGTTACACGACCAGAATGTGCGTGTCTACACATACAAAAGAAACACGTAAAAAATTGACGCGGACAAACAGTGCGTGTTGACACGGTCATAAGTCACACGTTTCGTATAAAGAGATTTGGCCCCGGGCGCGTTCCATAGTAGAGCCCTAGTCCAATGACGTGCGAGGTCGAGGTCATGGCCATGACGCGTAGAAGACGAGCTTTAAACTTTTTTTTTTTTCTTTTTTTTTACATTTCCTATGTTTTTTGCTGCTTTCCTTTTTCGTGATCAACAATGATAGGACGCCGTCTTCAACTCTGCATGGACGCAACCAACTTTTTGGACTCATTTTCAGGAGGCTGTCTTCGTCTTCACAACTCTGAGGCAAACTGCAGGCGCTATTAACCACAGCATGGGTAATGTAACGTTAAGATTTAAAGAATATGCTTTTATTCAGCTCTATAAGGAAATGGATGCGTTAATAGATCCGAGCTTAAAACTGCATATTTTGTTTACACAGACTATCCTCGCCTCATAACGAAGCCGTGAGCTCTTATCTGCTTGGAGCGATTTCAGCGAGTCCAGATTTAACCGCTGATCACGACGACATTGTGTGTAAGTATAACTTCTGTTTTTCTCATTCCTTGTTTAATTTTACCATGACTGTTTTTATTAATACCAGTCTCATGTAATTGTTTTCCAGCTGCCTGTAAGACGTATTATGAATCGACATGCCGGAGCTTCAGATACAAACAACCTGAACTTACATAGCAGGCGGAAACTGCGAAGTTTAGCTCGGAGTCGATCAAGAAGAAAAAGGGTACGATTTATTATATTAGATCCGTTTTTTGTCAATGTGAGTATTTTTCAGGTTGCTTATTGTCTTTATGGATTGTATTACAGTTGCTGGAAGCGAGACAAATTGTGCTGGGTGAGGATGAGATGGACTGGAAGTGCGCGACCATTGAACTCATATCTGATGAGGAAGACGGCTTTGTTGACGGGGTGTCTGGATGGATTGTGCGGCCACCGCCATATACGCCTGTGTTTCCCGAATGTTTTGGGCGCTTCTTTTTGACGTTTTTGGAGGACAACATAAGAGACATTACTGCTGCACTGTACATATTTGTGTGTTTGACAATAAAGCTCTTTCTTTGAATAAACAGCTGTGTTTTTCTGTTTTTCTGACAGCTGTCAAATTTTCCCATATATTCCTTGATAGTATGAATAGTGTAGTTCATAGCACAATAACATTACTATAAAACATAAATTATTACAACATAAATTATATATTTATTATTATTATTGGGGTTTACATTTATAATGAGCCAGGGTGACCAATAATGATTGGTTTGCAGTGATCTGCCAACCAATCACGAGGGATTTTTCTTGTTTAAATGTAGTGGCTTCAGCCAATACTGAGTGAGTAAATTCAAGTCTGGCCGTTGACTCTCTGGTTTCGCTGCTATTCATATGCAAATTAGAGGTGTCGCATCTCCGCGCAGTCTCTCCGCGGGGGGCTCTGGTTCGTTTACGACAATTTGTGGCACAGACGAACGCGACGTTCGCTGCCTCTAAATTGACGAAAACTGCCGAAAATTAGGGAGATCTCCGGGAGTCTACAGGCGTTTACGGGGTCGAAAATCCCACTTTTCATGCAGTGTCAGAGTAAGGTCAATAATTAGATTAGGCTACTGCTGTCCATGTAAACGTAGTCAATGATAAGTTTAATTACTCCAGCAGCTGTGAGAAAAGGCTATAAATGACCCGCTGAAGAACATGCGGTATGCTCCTCACATGCTTTACTACTACAAGCCGGACTCTTTCTTTATGTAGCCTATACAGACGTGACGTAATGTCGCAAAGCTATGCTTGAATTTCCCGCGGAAATCCACCACACCACTCAAATTATAACACATTATTACAAGCTTGCCGTTGTGAATGGGGCTAAGGTGAGGATATAGTTTTGAATACTGGCTTGTGTACTTGCTCAAAAATAGATTTTGGATAATTTTTGAACGGACTGCAGCTTTAAGGCCTGTTCACACCGGGACGATTTTCGCACGCGTTTATCGCCGACGTTTAACGCCTCGTGACTAAACAATGGGCGCCAATGTGAGTGTGCACACCGACACGCCAGGCGTAAAAGCGTCATTTAAAAAAAAACGCCTCGGGTTCGTTTTTTTATTTTGACGCGGCGCGTAAAAAACTGGCCGACCAATGAGATGAGCTTTTGTTCACGTGCCTGGAGCTGCTGAAGTGACAGTAAAACACGACTTGGTGGCGCTCAAGCACAAAATCGGTCTTGCCGAGCACACACTGATACGACGAAGAAGTAGTAAGTAGACAAAGAAGAAAATAGGCTGCTAATGCTGCTTGCCAGTTAGCAAAAAGTGTGTGAATGGTTTTGCCATAGACATAATATATCTATGGTTTTGGCAAGCACGTAAATACTGTCTCTCCTCTTCTTCTGTGTGATAAGCGAGTGTCAGAAGCGTAAAGTGCCGCAGCACCACCTTGTGTACCGGGAGCGCATCTACTGAATCTGCACATTCACTCGGCGCAGCGCCAGTGGAAATCGCTTGGGTGTGAACACTCAAGACGCGACGAAAAACGTCACGAAAAACGCTGGCGATAAGCGCACGCGATATTCGTCCCGGTGTGTACAGGCCTTAAGTGTTAAATAATATTAAATAGTCCATTAAATATTATTAACAGATATAACTTTTTATTTGAATAATGTATTAGTAAATGTTGAAATTAACATTAACTGATTAAATGCTATTATAGTTTTTTTGTTTATTGCTTAGCATTAAAAGCGTTATTTGTGGCCCACTCAGTGAAGCCATTCGCTCATGTGCCTGATCTTTAGACCAAGTCTGCAAAACTAAACTCAGTTTGCTATAGTAAAATAAACTTTTTGCAAAACTCTAAACACTATAAGACACATCATTTACTGATGATTACATACACCCAATGATCATGTGTGGAAAAAAAACATTATATAAATTATTATAATGATTGGATCAGCTTGTCATATACACCTAGAATGGCTTGAGGGGGAGTAAGTCAGTTCCGTGTTGATTCAGTTCAATTCCATAACTGTGTAAAATTCATCAGTTGTGCATGCATACCATATACAGTGTATTTGAGCACATACATGTACGTGTGCCAAAGTCATGTATAGCCTACACTCCACTACACACACAATAGTAGTGTTTTACATTTTTCAGATCTCTGTTTTACATTTTTCAGATCTGTGTGAAGTTTGGTGTGTATGTGGCTAATCGTTTTATGTTTGGGTGTGTTACAACACCATTTTTTTTTAGAAGAGATAAAATAGTTTTGAGTGAGAAATGTGAGATGTTTGCATCTTGCCTGTGTGTTTTGTGGTTGGTTTTATGAGTAGAGTTTGGGGATATGAAGCCATAGTTAAAAAAAAAAAAAAAAAAAAAAACTGTGTGCATTTTTGAGAAATTGTAAATGCTTAGAAGTGTTTCATTGTTAGTTCTTGCTAACTAACTAACCAAAATGAAATCTTATTGTAAAGTGTTGCCTGAATGTCAAAGTTGAATATTAAAAAAAATCTTACAAAAATAACATGAATACCATAATCTAAATGATAAAAAGATATCTATATTAAAATAGCTATAAATATACTTCACACACACACAGCCATGATGGTCTATACAGGGTCACTTTGTGATATAATTTCTTGTTTTATAATTTTACTGTCACATGGTAACAAAATGGCTTTCTGAATGTTGGTTATTCAAAGACAAGATGCTTATTTTGTAAAGAAGCTATCTATCACACCAAACTGCTTTAGTCTTTTGTTTACACGAATGTCAGACTTTTTTGCATGATAGGTCTGCAAAAATAGAAAAGTGTCATTGAACTACACCCATTACAGTAGGTCTGCTTGAGTTTGTGTTTGGAGAAGTGGTTATCGACACGAATATAATGTGTCAAAGATTTTCTGAAAAGGGAACAGAGACAAAAAAATAAAATAAAAAGCAGATGGAAAACCAAGTGTGATAGCAGAATTTGGATGAAAATAATTTTCCGCTATGTAGTAAAAGAGAAAAAAAGAAAGAAAAAAGAAATATTGGTTACATTTCATTATAAGGTGCAATTGTTACACTGTAATAATACATTTAGGTACTAAGTAATATTAAGTCGTTACATGTACTTAGGGTTAGGATTAGGGATTAGTTTAGTTTAGGGTTAGTTGCATGTAATTATGCATAATTTATAGCTATAGTAACAACATGTAACATATGTAACAAATGAAAAAATAAGGTGTTTCCGAAACGTTTCATGAGAAGTTTTTAGGAGGTCTCTGGGTTGCAAACTATAAGAAAGGCACAGGATGGTTAAGTCCTGTTAGTATCCACTAGGTGGCAATAGTGGTCAACAAGTGAGACATTTGGCACTTTGAATAACATTCTTCAAATATCATTTTTATTAGTGTCATTCTTTTTTTTCTTTCATAATTAATTTAGCAGAACATAAAAATAAACATAAAGCAACATAAAAACACCATTAAAATAGTACAATACTTGTGCACTAAATCTGAAGTTGTTTATAGTTTTATATATATAGAATAAAGGAAGTCATGCTCCAAAATACATGCTCTTTACATTTTATTGTGGAAGAAGCGCTTAATAATTTAGCAGAACTTTACCTACCATTACAATTGTTTGAAGTTAATATTGTATTTATGTTTAATGGATATTTTCACACAAAAAAATAGTTTGAAATCAAACCGTAATTGGTGAACCCACGGATCCCTGGAATCATTTCAATTAACAGTGAACAAATGTAGATTATTTGCCAGTAAACCGTCCAGCCCAGATGACAGTTGGATGATTGACAGCTCTCTGCTTGTCTTTGGAGCATTTCATATGAACGCGCCTCTGCGCTCTACATATCACAGACACATATACTCCAAGGTATCTTTAATATAACACCTAACGTGATGATGTGTGATATCTGTCTAATAGCCTGATATATCTCATTCAGTGCAACTCAGATTCCCACACCATCTCTGTCCTGATCTGATCCCATTAAACTCCCAAACCACAAACCTCTAACAGACGGCAGTCAATTGCTCTCCTAGACAAGACACAGGCTTAGCTCGGTTCTGGAGAGATTTACCGCACATTCAAATCAAGTTGAATATGTATATGAAGTCTTTGTACCAGAATGTTATTGCCTGGTTTCACAGACAAGGCTTTATAGTCTCAGACTCAAATGTTTGAGCTGTTTTAACTGAAAGCAACTTGCACTGACAGATCTTAAAATATATCAGTGCTATCGTTATGTCTCAAGATGCACACCGGTAATGTTTTTTTTTCTAAAAACACGTTTATAAAAGCTACTTAAATGTCCTAATTGAACTAATCCTGGCTTAATCTAAGCCCTGTCTGAAACCAGGCCGATATGTTCATTCTTTAAGAAACATATTCAAGCATCCAAAAATACAGTCTGCGATTTTTGTTGGTTGTTTCAAATTACGTTCAGAGTTCAGGACACCAAATATCAAGCATAATACTGTACACTACTGAATAGAATAAAAAATAACTACACTGAAAAAAAAACATGGAACATGGAAAAACATTTCACACATGGAATTAAGTAAACTCTACTTAACTAAGTAAAGTAATATTAACAAACAAAATAAGTCATTTTAACTTGGCCAGGGAAATGTTGAGTAATTTCTACTTAGTTGAAGTCTCCTTTGAAATACTTTTTACTTTTAAGGTGACACCATACAATAAACTCAGAGACCTCAATATTTGGTACCCAATATACAGTGATGGTAACATTCGATGGATCGTTAATGAGTATGAATGTGTCATTTTGAGTAGAAAAGGAACTCCAAGGGCCCTATCATACACCCGACGCCAGGCGCAACGCAAATGTTTTTTGCTAGTTTCAGCCTGACGCAGTACACGTCCTGTGCCACGTTGTTTAAATCATAGATATACATAATAAAGGCTAGATGTCTCGTCCACGCTGCTGGCCAATGGAGGTCGACGTTTGCACCTAGCGGCCATCTTGTCATCTTGCACTTTTTAAATAACCCTAACTTGCTCAATTTTTCTACCGATTTTCAAACTGTTTGGTTTGTTATAAACGTCAGAGATGTAGTTATGACACTGCGTACTAATGAGTAATTATTCATAATTTGTTCAAGCATCCAGAATTATAGCCACGTTAATAACGTTTGTAAGAAACCAAACCATTTGTAAATCCGTCAAGATTTCAGCGAGATAAGAGTATTTGTGTTCGTCCAGATCACTCACCTTACATCAGGTACCACAGAGCCCGCCAGAAAGCTTGCCTGTGACAAGATGGCCGCCGGTGATGACGTTAGAGACTCCGCCGTAAGACATCTAGCCTATATTATGTATATATATGGTTTAAATAGCAAATGCACTCGTGCCCATCTGTTCACCCATGGGCTTGCTGGTCTGAAAACCAGGTGTGTTCAGGCGCGTTGTTGGTGTGCTGCTGCTATGTTGAGGGAACTGAAAACGACTGCACTAGATTGATAACCTGGTCTAAAGTCAATAGTAATTTTTTGTGTTTTTTAAAGGGTGCGTTAGTAATATGCGCCTATAGGCAGGTGCAGAACGTGCGTACATTCTGTTTATTACACACACAGGGACGCACAGCAGCCCCAATTTTTTTTTTTAAATATTAAAAGATAAAGGATTCCTGTCTGGAGAAGCGTTCACTCCTTCCGCTCATAAATTCCGCCATTTAAATAGCGAATCCGCCATGGTGCAAGCGCAGCTGGCTTTTAAAGGGAATGGGAGATGAGACTCTGATTGGTTTATTGACTCACCCATGACTCATTAAGGGAATAGGCACAACCCTTTTAGACCACGACCATTTTTCCCGTCGATAAACTAGCAAAAGTGGATTCGGACACGCCCTAAGTGCACTTGTGTCATGCGCTTTAGACCATGCGCTTAGATCGTTAAAATAGGGCTTGAAATGTCACAAAATGGCAAGTTACTAAACCTAACAACAATAGCAATGATATACAGTGTAAAGACAGCTGGAAAACAGCGAAAAATCAACCTCATTAATTATTCAAATCCCAGTGCATGATGGGAACACCAGAATCAGAAAAGTTTAGTAGTTATACTTAACGTTGATATTTACACTTTAATTTTTACAAGCTTGAATTGAGCACTAATAGAGTTTACTTCGGTTTGTTTGATTCTTGCCTGGACTACCTTTTTACTTCACCAAAGAATCATTTTTAATCATTTCACTATATTACCCTAGTTGATTACATTAAGTTTTCTGAAATATGCAAGGAGGCATTATAATTAAATATACAATCATTAGCATAAATGTCCAGAAAAGAAATCTGAACATTGGACTAAACCATTCAAAATGTTTGCTTCATTTAGAGTTAAAGACTTTTACAGAGGGGGTTTTGGATTTCTCTTTTTATCACGGCATAAAAGAACAGCCAGAAGAAAAAAGAAAACAATTATTTTTTAAATAAAATCTGGTGAATTATGAACAAACTCCTCTGTAAAAACTGTAAAGTTTGGTGTGTGTGTATAAGGGCTGCTGAAGTGAAGATTTCTGACTCATTTTGAGATTAAAAAAAAGGCCTTTTAAGATATGAAATACACATACGTAAATAGATAAAGTGCAATAAAAGCAACACATGAAAGTTTATTTGGGATGTTTTCTTTCCACTAGTTTGAAACAACACTTTATGAAAAGTCAAAATTGACAGAACAATATTTTCACCAAATTGAATTGTTGTTACACTGTAATTTAAAAAAAAAAAAGTAAGTTACCTGGTTGCCTTAAAATTGAGTTCAATTAAATTTAAAATTTGAGTTAATACAATGCACATTTTTGAGAATGACAACATCACCCTTTATTCAAATATTATTAAAAGATTTTGTAAGCATATTGCGTAATTGTGTTTTATGTGAAACATGCCAAATTGTGCTATTTTCATGATTTATAACAAAAAAAATGTAATGTATGTGGTTCAGATACAATAATATTTTGAGTTTCTATTTATTAAACCAATTAAAAAACATTTTTTTTTATTTCAATTAACTCAATGAACCAGGTTACTTACTTTTTTAAGTTAAACCAGCAATATTTTTTTACAGTGTAGATTCACTCAAATCATCCTTGTTCACATTACTTAAAAACTCATGTAACTACATGAATTAAATTTAACTGAGTTGTTTCTTAAAAAAATGAATTTTTAAGTGGGTTCCACGCAACTATACTACAATTTAGAAATTCAAAAGAAATTCAACACAGGTATGGTAACCACAAATTTCAAAACATGTCCAACGTAACTGAACATTAAAACATTAACAAACTAACAAAATCTTTCTAGTGTCTATAGGATGCATTAAATTGTAAAAAACATTTATAATGTTACAAAAGATTTCCGTCTTAAAGAATTCATCAAAGAATCGTGAAAACAAAATTACGAAGCAGCTGTTTTCAACATTGATAATAATCATGAATGTTTCTTGAGCAGCAAATCTGCATATTAGAATGATTTCTGAAGGATCATGTGACACTGAAGACCGGAGTAATGATGCTGAAAATTCAGCTTTGAATTACATAAATTAGGCCTACATTTTAAAATATA
Source organism: Gobio gobio (assembly GCF_949357685.1). Classification (NCBI taxonomy): domain Eukaryota; kingdom Metazoa; phylum Chordata; class Actinopteri; order Cypriniformes; family Gobionidae; genus Gobio; species Gobio gobio. Next base: position 54,341,818 of record NC_137102.1, on the reverse strand, counting down.
AAGTTATTTTATATGTTCATAAAGTTACATGTTTGTATTTTTGATCAAATAAACGTAGCCTTTGTGAGACTATTTTAAAAAAATCATAAAGACTCCAAAATTTTGAACAGAAGTGTATCATTTTTTTGATCTCTCCATAAGATGATGCCAACACGACAACACGTCTGCTTTGACATTTCAGCAGTGTTAAAATGACAGTCTGTTTATAGCACTGACATGCCTCGCTAAATGTCCTTGATCGTGCTGTTTCACCAAACACGAACAACATTTCAGAAGAGACAATGTGATTGAGGTCTTGCTCATAACATGGAGAGATATTTTGCATTCCTCTGCGTTTTCACAGAAACACCTGCTATTCACCTATCTAACGTTCCTTCAAAGACCTTCGAAATCTTCTCCGTTTGAACGGAAACAGTTTCTCATCGTCGGAAAAGTTGAGAACAGACAAACCTGTTCACTGCATCTGTTTACAAGTTTCTTGAAAGACGCGGTCCTTTACCATACTGTACCTCTCTGGCAAATGTGTGCTCAGATTATAGCCAGGAGCCAAACAGATGTTGTTTTCTGCTCAATAGAGTCTCATTAGACCTTCTTGTTCTTACCTGCTTTCTTCCTGTCTTTATTTAACGTACTTTGATTTTTCATTTCTTTTGCTGCCTTTAAATGTCCTTGTTTTCTGAAAGTCTGTAGTTAAGCAAATGCCTGTCTTTCTTCCTTGATATTATTTTTCAAAAATATTCAATCTGGGCAAAATGGCACATTTTTCACATTAAATTGGTATTTTTATCAAACTGATCAATTGTAATATCTGTTGGTCCATACAAGGGTTTGATGGCCTATTTTTGCTTCTTGTTTCTTCATGTTTCATGATCTATACTGCTGCATGAAATTTAATGGCAGGGTCCCATTGAGACAACTTACCCCATACAGTGTGACAACATGCTCCACTATTAAGTTTGATGACATGTTCACTGGAGTAAAAAGTGTGACAACTAGCTTTCTAATACCATTATATATATATAATATCTGAAGAAGTGTATAAAAAAAGAAATTATAATTTTATTATATTATATTCACTTAATAATAATATAAAACAATCTTAATCTCATACTCTGTAAATAACAAATTTTAGTAATAATATAATATATATGTGTAATATATGTATGCATGTGTGTGTGTGTGTGTGTGTGTATATGTATATGTATATGTATATGTGTATATATATATATATATATATATATATATATATATATATATATATATATATATATATATATATATATATATATATATATATATATATATATATATATATATATATATATATATATATATATATATATATATATATATATATATATATTATATCTGAAGAAGTGTATAAAAAAAGAAATTATTAAATTAAATTATAAATGATCAGTTATATTATTATATATTTACTAAATACAATAATATAAACTCTTATTATGAATGAAAGCCTAAGAAATATACAGAAATATATACCAAAAATGAAATTATTATATGTACTACTATGTGTGATATATGTAATATAATATATTTTTATAACTTTCTTATTCTTTTGAAATTATGTTAAATTATGTTATATTATGTAAACAATATAATTTCTGTATGTATGTATGTATGCGTGTGTGTGTGTGTGTGTGTGTGTGTGTGTGTGTGTGTGTGTGTGTGTGTGTGTGTGTGTGTGTGTGTGTGTGTGTGTGTGTGTGTGTGTGTGTGTGTGTGTGTGTGTGTGTGTGTGTGTGTGTGTGTGTGTGTGTGTTATATATGAAGAAATCTATAGAACAAAATCTATAGAAAAGCTAGAAAAAAATATTTTTTTAATTATTATGATATTATTATTATGATATGTATTATACATTTATTAAAAATAATATACAAATCTGTTTATGAATGATATCTTAAGAAATATACAGATATATACAAAAAATGAAATTATTATATGTAATAATATAATATAAAATATATTATGTGTAATAATATATGTAATATATCTTTATACATTAAAATAATGTTAGGTTATGTTATATTATATCAACAATATATACAAAAATACATTATTATATATACTATTATTAATTATATATTTACTAAATAATAGAATAAAAAAATTATCATATTTACGCGCGTGTGCGCGTGTGTGTGTAAAAATGTAAATACATATGCAAAAAATTATATTATTATTATAATATACTAATTATAACTAGATTTACAGCTATATTTGCAGATACAGAGTCCTTATTGTATATGAGAGGGAAAGAGGTGCATATGCCTCAGGCAAACCTCGGAGGACATCAGGGTTAATTGTGAGCAGATTGGAGTGAAACACAGTGTTCAAATCATCCTTGATCAAACCAAAAACATGAGTCACACTGCACAGCTACTCTACAGGGTCAGAACTATGGAATATCGGCTCAAACTATATTCATTTCTTCATGATTTTTTTTACACCTATGATGTTCTGCGCATCAGCAACAACTCTTTATTTACATGATTTTAATTTAACCGCCAGAACAGAGAATTAGAGACTCATCTTACGAAAACAAAACTCTTCTCTTCTAAATATCAAAGGAATTATTCTCTGCTCACTCAAAGGTCTTGCTTATGAAACGATGCATTTTAATAACCAGGTGTGGCATTGATTGAAGCCGATAGACATCTGTTCTCTAAAGGATTTTTATACTAATCTCTTCCTCATTATAACCAGAACCGTCTAATTTATTAGCGCTTGCTGAGGCGTACTTAGGGTGGATTTGAACAATCCCCTAACGCTCCCGGACTTAAAACTTGTCCTGCATTTGTGCTATGGACATTAAATATAGGCTACCACACATTATTTTACTGTTCTAAATGTTAAGACTCATGAAAAACATATAAACAGGTCAAAAAAATCCCATATATACTTACATTGAAGGAAGACATTGAAAATGACTTAAAACAGTTGTGTCCCAAATGACACACTATACACTTGGATGCACTCACCCAAACGAACTTTATGGTTATTTTGTCATTCAACATCAGAGTCTGATAATCCCTCTGCTAAATAATGCTGGGATTATATTTTGTAGGTCAAAACCCAATTTTTCCCAGAGTTCCCATTTTAGCACTTCCGTTTCCACCGTCCAGAAGTCAATGGGGTTTTTTAAATGTTTTTTGGTTAAATGCTTAAAATAAGGTCTGTGGTCAACACAAGCTCAAGTTTTTTTTCTACAATATAAAATACATAGTAAAACACTCTTGTGATTTTACTTGTCTTGTAAAAGGTGGTTGTTAACAACTGTCTAAATGAGACTACAGACGTAAACCATCATCAGCCAAACAGGTAAACTCAGTATTAAAGGGATAGTTCACCCAAAAACAAAAATGTGATGTTTTTCTGCTTACCCCTAAGGCATCCAAGATGTAGGTGTCTTCGTTTCTTCAGTAGAACACAAATGAAGATTTTTAACTCCAACCGTTGCTGTGTGTCACTCATATAATGCGTGTCAATGGGGTCTAATTCTATTAGAGTAAAAAAAACATGGACAGACAACTTCAAATTAAACCCCGCGGCTCGTGACGACACATTGATGTCTTAAGACATGAAACGATCGGTTTCTGAGAGAAACCGAACGGTATTTATGCAAATATATCACCTCATATCAGACGAACGCTTCAGCTCTGCAGACTGCCATCACTTCCCGTGTGTGAGGTCAAAATTCTGGCCGGGTCATAAATATATACATACAACCCCAAATCAGAAAAAGTTGGGACAGTATGGAAAACGCAAAAAAAAAAAAAAAAAAAAGAAGTGATTTCTAAATTTACTTTGACTTGTATTTCATTGCAGAAAATATGAACAGATAATATTTCATGTTTTGTCTGGTCAACTTCATGTCATTTGTAAATATGCATCCTTTCCTGTCATTCAGACCTGCAACACGTTTAAAAAAAAGTTGGGACAGTAAAGCATTTACCACTTTGTAATGTTGCCATTCCTTTTCACAACACTTAAAAGACGTTTAGGGACTGAAGACACCAAGTGATGAAGTGTTTCAGGTGTAATTTTGTCCCATTTTTCCTGCAAACAAGTCTTAAGGTGGGCAACAGTACGGGGTCTTTGTTGTCGCATTTTGCGCTTCAAAATGCGCCACACTTTCTCTATTGAAGACAGGTCGGGACTGCAGGCAAGCCAGTGAAGTACCCGTACCCTCTTCCTCCGCAGCCAGGACTTTGTAATGTGTGCAGAATGTGGTTTTGCATTGTCTTGTTGAAATATGCATGGACGTCCCTGGAAAAGATGTCTTCTTAAAGGCAGCATATTATGCTCCAAAATCTCTATGTACTTTTCAGCATTAATGGTGCCTTCACAGGAGTGCAAGTTATCTTTGCCAAGGGCACTGACACAACCCCATACCATGACAGACCCTGGCTTTTGGATTTGTTGCTGGTAACAGTCTGGATGATCCTTTTCTTCTTTGATCCGGAGCTCATGGCGTCCATTCCTCCCCAAAAATACCTGAAATACTGATTCATTTGACCACTGTACACGTTTCCACTGTGTGATGGTCCATCCCAGATGCCTCCGAGCCCAGAGAAGTCGACGGCGCTTCTGGACACTGTTAACATAGGGCTTCCTTTTGGCACAGTACAGTTTTAACTGGCATTTGTGGATGTAACTACGTATTGTGGTACTTGACAAAGGTTTGCCAAAGTAGTCCTGAGCCCATGTGGTGATATCGCTTATAGATAAATGACGATTCTTGATGCAGTGCCGCCTGAGGGATCTGAGATCACGGTTGTTCAGCTTAGGCTTGCGCCCTTGTCCTTTACGCACTGAAATTCCTCCAGATTCCTTGAATCTTTTAATTATGTTATGCACTATTGAATGTGAAATATCCAAATCTCTTCCTATCTTTCTTTGAGGAACATTGTTTTTAAACATTTCAATAATTTTCTCACGTATTTGTTGACAAACTGGCGATCCTCTGCCCATCTTTGCTCCTAAAGGATTAGACCTTTCTTGGATGCTGCTTTTGTACCAAATCATAATTACAATCACCTGTTGACATCACCTGTTTCAAATCACATCATTATTTAACCATTTTACCTCATTACTAGCCCTAAATTGCTCCTGTCCCAACTTTTTTTTAAATGTGTTGCAGGTCTGAATGACAGGAAAGGATGCATATTTACAAATGACATGAAGTTGACCAGACAAAACATGAAATATTTTGTGTTCATATTGTCTGCAATGAAATACAAGTCAAAGTAAATTTAGAAATCACTACTTTTTTTTTTATTTGCGTTTTCCATCCTGTCCCAACTTTTTCTGATTTGGGGTTGTAGATACCTCATTAGTGCATGCGTGGATCATGGCGTGGATCGCTCGAATGAGGTATCTATGTATATATCTATGACCCAGCCAGAATTTTGACCTCACACATGAGAAGTGATGGCAGTCTGCAGAGCTGAAGCGTTCGTCTGATATGAGGTGATATATTTGCATAAATACAGCTCGGTTTCTCTCAGAAACCGATCGTTTCATGTCTTAAGACATCAATGTGTCATCACGAGCCGCGGGGTTTAATTTGAAGTTGTCTGTCCATGTTTTTTTTACTCTAATAGAATTCGACCCCATTGACACGCATTATATGAGTGACACACAGCAACGGTTGGAGTTAAAAATCTTCATTTGTGTTCTACTGAAGAAACGAAGACACCTACATCTTGGATGCCTTAGGGGTCAGCAGAAAAACATCACATTTTCATTTTTGGGTGAACTATCCCTTTAAGTAAACTCATTGAGTATAAAAGACAGACTGAAGTGCCATGAAATGCACAGCATTATTCAATGTGTTGATGTAATTTAAACTAAAACAGGAAAACAGGGCGGGACATATCGATCAGCCCCTCTCCTTTTCTAAAATGGCCGCCAATAGAGTTTAGTTTAGGCTATATCAGTGGTTCTCAAACCGGTCCTGGGGACCCCTCACCACTTCACATTTTGTATGGGATGGGTTGTATGTAATGAGCCAGTGGGCTGACTCCCTGATTAGTGCCCTGACTACTGAACTAGGGAGCTGATTGAGACACCCTATGTACGGTATTCATTTTAGGACATCTTCATGATGATGAAAAGGCGTCATGCCTCAGACTAAAAGGCTTCAGTCATTAGACAAAACGGCATCGCGCCTCAGATTGAAAGGCTTCGGAACTCAGGAAAAACATCCTAGTCTTAGTCTGCGACTTTTTCGTCCGATGCCGATCGGTAAGCCTCTCCCCTCGAACACAGATGAGCCAATAGCAATTGAGTTTCAGTTGCGCTGGGACTGGAACTCGGACATATTTTGGTGTCAGCGCCATAAAGAAACATTGGAAAATCCGAAGCTCTCATCGGTTTGATGGTGTTTATGCTACAAAAATGCTAAAATATCATGCCTGAGGTACTGTAACACTGATTCCAGGGATCCTGAGAGGATTTTCTGGTTTTCATACTCTCTTTAAGTTACGATTAAAGTCCCTGCTAACATTCAAACCGTAATAACTAACTGTTCTCACGTCATGTAACACTGTAGGTCAAAAACACGAAGGTCTACATTTCAGTGCCTCTCCATCTTAAACTGGTTATATGTAAATTAATTTAATTTTAGATGTTTAGGTCTACATAATCTGTACTAAGGAGGACTCCTATTTTGATGGGTATTATAGTCTACGGGTAACATAGTGAAAGGAAAAGCTCACACGCAGTTTATCGGTTTTGCAGATCATACAAAGTTTACCAGTTATTAACTGCACCCTCGAAAAGGCATAAGGTCTGTGTATATGTTTGTTTACTGTTAGTTGTATGAGTGTTTTTGTGTAATTTGCTGTGTATGTTAATGGTAATGCAACGGAGAGAGCAATGGAGAGAGATAGTTTGTGAATGAGACGGTAATGCGCACTGCTTTGTTTGTTCAGCTCTTACGATTATTTTTTTGGAGTGAAAAAGGACATAAACTTGCGGTGCAATTTGGGATAGAATGAGTGCACTCAATAACGTCCACTATGGTTTCGGACACCACTACAAATGGCTGTCCCCTCAAATAATGCCCTATTTGAGCATATAGGGGGTGATTTCAGATTCAGCCCAAGTCTTGCAGTCTCTACTAATGAGCTGATGAATTGAGTCAAGTGTGTTAGGTGAGGGAGACATGCAAAATGTGCACCTAATCTCCTTCATATCGCTTTAAAATATAGCATACTGTGCAAATAGGTCCTGGTCTGCGCCGACTCACACTCACATGTCGTGTATATTTATAATGTAGGGGGGTGGGACAATTCAGATTCTAAAGAGCATTTGATTGGACAGAAAAGCTGAAGTGCAAAGTGATGTCATCAAAATCATTGAAGTTTTGAATGCTTATATCTTCTAAATGTTAATTTTGTCATTGTTTCGGAGCACACTAGCTTATAGATAACAGTAAGGCTAACATATTCATACTAAAAGCCCAAAAAAACACATTTTGATTTAATGGGGACTCACTAGTCCACTTTCACAACCTTGTTGTGCTTATAATCGCGCTCTTGCAAACTTTAAGAGTTGTCAGGAGCGTACTGTGGTCACGTTGAAGTCATGTGACCGTGGTGTAGTTAGTTGTGTAGCTTTTGACCTGCCTATTTTATTATTTATGCTTCAAACTAAGGAGACCTTATTTTCTACCAATTCAACCAGTCAGATGACAACTTTGAAAATCCTGAAGTGTTTTCAGTTAAGTGTGCCATATGCATCAGACGTTCAGCCAACGGTCCGTGGGTGTGACGTCTGAGGCTGAGACTAGGGTGATGCTAGTCTCGCGTTGCCAGACCTTCAGTCTGACGGCAGAAGGTCTGGACTTTATCGCAACTTTCATTGGCCAAGGAACGCCCAAGAGGACATTTGACTGACGTAAAGCAACCAATCACAGTTCGCTTTGTTCCGCGTCATGTTTAGGGGCGTGAAAATGTAAAGTCAATGTCCTTAAAATAACAGACCAGAGTGCATCTAGAAATCATTAATTCAAGAATGCGGGCAATGGAACCGCAAACTTCACATACTTTTGAAAATCCAGTGGTTAATTGATACTGGTAAGCGCTCATTGTCACATGACCGAGTGGTTTCCAGGGGTCCGTTCTTCATACCTCGCTTAATACATCTGAGATGATTTGACAGATCCCAGATCCTCTAATCGTGATAACTGATCTCTGGCTAATTTGGTTCTACAAATTAATTTGCGGATTGGATTAAAATATCTGGATTAAATGATCTAAGATTACTGTGCGTTCTTGTGTTCCCTGAAGAGGGCAGATGCATCGATACTCAGTAATGCAGCGATTGGCTGGCGTCAAGACAACGTAATGACATCATATAATTAAAAAGAGCCACCTGGCAGAAAACAGAAAAAAAAACAGAAAAAAAGAATTACACACACACAAAAAAAAAAACATGAATTTCTGGACCTTTATGAGGAAACGACCAAACAACATAAGATATAAAAGATAAATGATTAATGTTTATTATTTTTTAATTATTTATATTCACGATTTTATAGTATTTGTACACCCTTTACATTTTTATTTCAATGTTGTAATTAGCAATTCATTTCATTCAAAAAAATTTGTTAAATTTGAAGCAGATTTGTTACGTGACAGCATTAATTAAAGTTTCTTAAGGGTCAAGAAAAAGTTCTCTGCATCTCCTGCGCTGCATCCCATAAAATCCGTTGTGACTCAAATTAACGCCCGGCTCAGAGTAACAGTACAATATGTGTGTAAGACTGCTATAACATTATAAAGTCATTTTTCTATCAAAAAAAAAAAAAAAATCTCTCAGTCAAGTGGCTGTGTCTATAGTTTTATACACAGCATTATAATATTATTTTCAAATACATTTTTATATTATAATTGTTATTATTTAAAATTATTATTGCCCTGGGTTCAGTAAGGAACTCTTGTTATAAAGTATCAGAGATTGGGACAAATTTGAAGTATCACCTCTGCTTAAAAAGATGCAATCTAATCCTGTTTACATGAAATAAGCTTCTCGCGAGCAGGTTTAATCTTACGGACCTGTTGCTACGACAGCAAGTCCAGGATGAGCGTCGAAGAACCAAACAATCCAAGATCATGCCAAATCGTCAACAATCAAATCCAGCTAACGGAGTTAGCGAGGTACGAAGAACGGACCCCAGGAGGACCGTTAAATAAGCTTTTTTTCCAGGAGGACTGTTAAAGAATGTGACACACGCGTCTCCTGGACATCCTGTAGAATTCAACCAATCAGTTTCCAGTTAGCTGTGCCATATCATAGACAGTAAAAGAAATGGACACAGCGACCCCATAGACTTCAACGGAAAAAGTTAAGTCAATTAAAGCAGTGTTAATTTTGACAGCATATTTTGATTTTGTTTTAGTCATAGCCTTCTGACTAAAATGCCATTTAGTTTTAGTCATATTTTAGTCACCTGAATTGTTTTTAGTTTTAGTCTAGTTTTAGTCGACTAAATATCATACGATTTTTAGTCAACTCAATCTACAGTAGATTTAGTCTCCTAAAATCGAATGAGTTTAGAGAAATTGTAATACGTTAAGCATTTAAGCATTACATAACCGACTGTCACTTGAACTGACATTTTGACATAATTTTGTTTTTGACATTAAAAATACACGAACGAGAGCTCAATTCACTTTTTTGTTTGTTTTTTAAAAACATCTATATAGTTTTTTATAACTTTGTATTTCTGTTTTAGTTAGTAGGCCATATCAGGTTAAGCTAAAGCTTCAAATAAGTTTGTTTATTTATTTTTTAATTTCAGTTAACATTTATTTAATTTCAAGTAATGAAGATTTTTTTAATGATTTTAGTGAACTATTTTAACCCTAATACTTTATTGAATATGTGTCAAATACTGGTCTTTACTCCTGACTATGAATTAAATGGGAATGAAAATCAATATAGTTTATTGTGCAAGCAAAAACGAATATACAATGCGTGACTTTTGATTATAAACAAGCTCGAAACACACATTGACTCTTATTTTGAAATGTCTGCCCCTTCCTATTGCAGTTGCAGGAGCTCATTCAAGTTCAGATGAGGGATCTAAAATATGCATTGTTACAACCGTCTAAAACATATTACTACACAAACATGGTAAAGTAAACATTGTCATTACTCATCAGCATTAGTTCATAAGCAATTGCCTGGCATAAATGTGCGTTATTGATTGACTTTGAGCCGCTCTGGAGCGCTGTATTGGGGATGCGTGAGGCCGTGTTTTCCAGCGGTTAGATCAGTTCAACTCAAATGTGCGCATCTTATACACAGGATATCAGTTCTGACTGGATCTCTTCCATAATCGTCCCTCCCTAACATTTTCGTCTCGTTTTTATTTTTTGGGGAAAATTACAGTTTCATTTTCAGAAATGAAAGTTTTTGTCATAGTTTTTGTCATCCAACACTAGTTTTTATTTAGTTATCGTCTCGTTTTCGTCAGTGAAAAAAGGTTGTTGACGAAAATTATGACAAAAATGATTCGTCAACGAAATTAACACTGATTAGAAGCACTCACTTCCTGATGGCTGAGCGTACTGCGCAGCCTCAGACTGAGCTTGACGACGTAGATGTGACGTGAGCAACCTGTCTGACTGCTGTAAGTCTTCTAGTAGTTGTGCAAAGTGAAATCTAAATCACGTTGTTGAAATATTTTGTCCCGTTGCTTTTGGCTTCTCCCATGCTTCTCCCTTGACTTTATCGGACTTTATGCCTCCACGTCCCCCCGATTGCCTCAGACAGTGAAAGATTGCCTGTGAGCTTCTCCTCCTGTCTATACGGTAATTTCTCTACTGTGTGACAGAGTAGCATGGGTATGACGCAATCGTTAGCCTATTTTTACAAAAACGGCTTCTACTTGGCGATAGTGTAAGATACAAGGTAACTGAGCCTTTTATACATTGTCGTGTTTCTTTAGAAATAAACAATGGAGAAAAGGAGTCTTTAAACGCCTCAGATGTAAAGTTATTCGCTGTCAAATTGACGCCAAAATGAATGGGAGTCAATGGAATGCTAACAGCAGGTGATGGCTTGCCCCTATGGAAGGTACGCTTTCCGGGTGCTGGACTACCCCCTTGTGCCATATGCATCAGACGTTCAGCCAATGGTCCGTGGGCGTAACGTTACGTCTGAGGCTGAGACTAGGGTGATGCTAACATCCAGCCTACAGAAATACATCCTCCCTGCCCCACTCTATTAAAGTTGAGTGCATGAAGTGTCCAACATTCCACACTTCCTTTTTTCTGGCGAATTAAGTACATCATTCAAGCATTTAAAGTGCACTTTTTCGTTTTTGGAATACTCACACTATATATACAGAACGGCATAGAATAGTGCACAAGTATGTGAATTGGGACGCACTTTGCGTTCTTCATGCTCTTACTTATATGGATCAAGACGTAAACTTTTTGTTCTGGCATGCCACGTTTTTTTCCAAAATGACACTGGCCGTCCACTGACCTCTTACACTTGTGCTACCACCAACTTGCTTTTCTTAAACACATGCACACATATGCGTAACCCCTGCCGACCTCTGAGGTTTTGCACACTGTCCCCCACTGGGACCGAAACTTTTGGAGAAATAAATAAATAAACAGAGTGGACAAAGTGATTTTAAACTGCACTGTGCATGACTAATGGTAGAAACATGTTAAAATCATTGCAGAAATGTCCTTGGGAAGACAAATGAATTTTCAGCAGAATAATTAACTTAATTAACAAATTTGCATGCATATTCATCAGGGCCATTGAAGTCTCTCCAGCTCAGTTTGATGAACGCGACTGTGCAATAACAGCCTCATTTACATTCTGTCTTCCATTGCCATTTCTGTGGATTACGGCGGCGCGGGCCTGCATGTTTGCGCATATATCTCACGCAACATCGTCGCAAAGACTCTGAGAATTGATTGGCTGTGCAGGTACATGTAGGATCCGTGTCGGTTCTGTTAAAATCCCCCCTCTCTGTCCTTCATGATAGCTGTGGATGGATACCTCCCTCACCCCCTCTTTCTCTCTCTCTCTCTGGTGGGCACGTCTTGGCATGGCTCCCACCTCGTAACTCTCCAGGGCTGCCCGGCTGTTCAGCGTTCCCTGCTGTCTCTGCAGGGCAATCTTTAAAGGCAGTAAGGTGTGACGATACCGACTGGCAGCTTGGCAGCGGTGCCCGAGGATATCAGAGCTCTCTGAGCCATACGCGGATCAACCGGCGCCATCGCGATCATCAAACTATCTATACATTAACATCGGAGGATGCATGCGTGGATGGGCACTCTTATGTGCAAATGTGATTGGGGTTTTATGCATGTAAAACCATATGTCCTTGCTTCCATTAGCCTATAAGTTTGTTTTTGCAAAGCACAAAGAGGCCATTAAAATGCATAAATAATGAAACCAGGTTCACATTTCTGACAATGGCCCTGGATGACATGAACGCTTAAAGGGATAGTTCACCCAACAATGAAAATTCTGTCATTAATTACTCACCCTCAAGTCGTTCCAAACCCTTAAGACTTTCGTTCATCTTCAGAACACAAATTAAGATATTTTTGATGAAATCGGAGCGGTTTCTGTCCCTCATTGACAGCTACACAACTACCGCTTCAACGCTTCAAAAAGTTTGTAAAGAGATCGTAAAACTAATCCATATGAATTGAGTGGTTTAGTCAAAATTTTCTGAAGACACCCGATTGCTTTATATGATTTTTTTTCACATATAAACATTCATCAACTCACACATCCGTTGTGGTAAACGCAAGCTCAAGCATGTTTGCTTGACGTGCGAGAACCAATGAGGTTCATTCTTGTGTTACGCAGCACGTTTGAGCTTCCACAAGAACCAATGAGGTTCATTCTCGTGTTACGCAGCACGTTTGAGCTTCTGAAAGAACCAATGAGGATCATTCTTGTGTTACGCAGCACGTTTGAGCTTCCACAAGAACCAATGAGGTTCATTCTTGTGTTACGCAGCACGTTTGAGCTTCCACAAGAACCAATGAGGTTCATTCTTGTGTTACGCAGCACGTTTGAGCTTCCACAAGAACCAATGAGGTTCATTCTTGTGTTACGCAGCACGTTTGAGCTTCCACAAGAACCAATGAGGATCATTCTTGTGTTACGCAGCACGTTTGAGCTTCCACAAGAACCAATGAGGTTCATTCTTGTGTTACGCAGCACGTTTGAGCTTCCACAAGAACCAATGAGGATCATTCTTGTGTTACGCAGCACGTTTGAGCTTCCACAAGAACCAATGAGGTTCATTCTTGTGTTACGCAGCACGTTTGAGCTTCCACAAGAACCAATGAGGTTCATTCTTGTGTTACGCAGCACGTTTGAGCTTCCACAAGAACCAATGAGGATCATTCTTGTGTTATGCAGCACGTTTGAGCTTCCACAAGAACCAATGAGGTTCATTCTTGTGTTACGCAGCACGTTTGAGCTTCCACAAGAACCAATGAGGATCATTCTTGTGTTACGCAGCACGTTTGAGCTTCCACAAGAACCAATGAGGTTCATTCTTGTGTTACGCAGCACGTTTGAGCTTCCACAAGAACCAATGAGGTTCATTCTTGTGTTACGCAGCACGTTTGAGCTTCCACAAGAACCAATGAGGTTCATTCTTGTGTTACGCAGCACGTTTGAGCTTCCACAAGAACCAATGAGGATCATTCTTGTGTTACGCAGCACGTTTGAGCTTCCACAAGAACCAATGAGGTTCATTCTTGTGTTACGCAGCACGTTTGAGCTTCCACAAGAACCAATGAGGATCATTCTTGTGTTACGCAGCACGTTTGAGCTTCCACAAGAACCAATGAGGTTCATTCTTGTGTTACGCAGCACGTTTGAGCTTCCACAAGAACCAATGAGGTTCATTCTTGTGTTACGCAGCACGTTTGAGCTTCCACAAGAACCAATGAGGATCATTCTTGTGTTATGCAGCACGTTTGAGCTTCCACAAGAACCAATGAGGATCATTCTTGTGTTATGCAGCACGTTTGAGCTTCCACAAGAACCAATGAGGATCATTCTTGTGTTACGCAGCACGTTTGAGCTTCAGCAAGAACCAATGAGGTTCATTCTTGTGTTACTGAGCACGTTTGAGCTTCCACAAGAACCAATGAGGTTCATTCTTGTGTTACGCAGCACGTTTGAGCTTCAGCAAGAACCAATGAGGTTCATTCTTGTGTTACGCAGCACGTTTGAGCTTCTGCAAGAACCAATGAGGTTCATTCTTGTGTTACGCAGCACGTTTGAGCTTCCACAAGAACCAATGAGGTTCATTCTTGTGTTACGCAGCACGTTTGAGCTTCCACAAGAACCAATGAGGTTCATTCTTGTGTTACGCAGCACGTTTGAGCTTCCACAAGAACCAATGAGGATCATTCTTGTGTTACGCAGCACGTTTGAGCTTCAGCAAGAACCAATGAGGTTCATTCTTGTGTTACGCAGCACGTTTGAGCTTCCACAAGAACCAATGAGGTTCATTCTTGTGTTACGCAGCACGTTTGAGCTTCCACAAGAACCAATGAGGATCATTCTTGTGTTACGCAGCACGTTTGAGCTTCAGCAAGAACCAATGAGGATCATTCTTGTGTTACGCAGCACGTTTGAGCTTCCACAAGAACCAATGAGGTTCATTCTCATGTTACGAATCTTGTTTGAGTTTCTTGAAGAACCAATGAGGTTTGTTCTCGCACGTCAAGCCGGTTCAGTTAAGCTTATGTTTATGTCCGCTGATCAAAATTTAAATGTGAATAAAAGCCTAAATTTAATCTATTCATCACATAAAGTGATCGCCGTAATAAATTCAACACATAAATGTGTCACATTTTTTTCTTTCCACTAGTCTGAAAGAAGACAAGTTTTAGTACAAAAATGAGCATGAAAAAAACAAGGGTTTTCCCTGTAGCGACTTGCCTTAAACACTTTATTTAGACAGTGGTATGTTTGATCTTAGATTGGTGCTTTCCAGTGCAAAACTCAAGCTGGGGTGTTCTAGGTGGTTGCTAAGGTGTTTCTAGGGTAATCTAGTTGCGTACTGCCCAAGTAACAAAAGTCCACTTCCAGGTCTCTAGAGTTGAACCTTTTGGGCCAAATTTTAGTCCAAATTTAGCCTACATCGATTGTTATACGTTTGGTTTTCTGTGATGTATTCCACAACTGTTTTCACCAATACAATGTTTCTAGCTTGCTCACATAGATGTTGAAATTACTTGTAGTCGTCTTAAAATTAGTAAGAATGTTAAACTACAAACAAATTAATAGGCCTACTATATATTTAAAAACATATACACTGTTCGGCCACAAAAAATGTTGCTGTTTGGATTTAAATAGGCAAATCTATGACTGAATCATTGCAGTGATTATGTTATATGCTTGGCAACAGTTCATCTAACCCTAATTGATGGAGTGTGCAGCTTTTCATTTCTTAAACAACCAATTGTCAATACCAAAAATGTATGCACCTTTTGATGGAAATAAATGTTGTGATTGACCAATTTTTGGTCAAGAGTCTGTAAAGGTGCAAATTCATGTGTGAAAATGATTCGTCACGCTCCCTACCAACCATTCTTTCACAATCTGAGCCTGATGAATCTTGTCATCCTGGAATATGGCCATGATGTGTCTTCCTACATGGTTGTTTAAGAAATGAAAAGCTACACACTCCATCAATTAAGGTTAGAAGAACGGTTGCCAAATATATAACATGCTAGAAACATATCACTGCAATATTGATCCAATCATAGACTCTTGAGCATTTGCCAAACAGCAATTTTCTTCGTTAGATAGTGAAATTTTGGCAGGGCAAGTAAAAATTGGGAATTAAAACCCTTATTGATGACTGCAACTGACAACCATATTACACTACAAGCCTTGAGTTTTAAATTGCTTATTCAAGTATTCAAGCCGATATTGGATGAAGAATCGAAGCTCATTTTTGAATTTTGCGATAGAAGTTAATTTCACCAACCGTATTGACGTTGACTTAAGCGAATATCGAAGATGGCGACGTCCACAACACTAGTTGTCTGATTACACAAAGTCTGATTATAGATTAGATTTTATTTTTACCTGAGTGGAGAATGCAGAACTTGAACCGCATACAGACCACAAAACTGATGAGAAGGACGTCCGGTGGAAGACAGAGATTGGACCCACAACTTTCAGATGATGTCCCCCCGTACCCCTTTCTGTAAATCATAGAATCCACCATAATTCACCAGAATCCACCATAAAAATAAAAATAAATGTGTATGACGTGCCAAGTAGTTGTTGCAGTTCAGTTTACACTGTACAGGTTTAACAAAAAGCGGTTACGAGACATTTTAAGGGTGTAAGTTTGGTCATATCTATTAGTTTTTTTGTGTATTTTTGGATTTAAAATGTGTATGTATTATTGTATATATTTATTTAGCTACATTTTGAAACATGCTTAGAGCACAAACAACTTAATATTTTGAGGGTTCAGGGTTCAATGCACTAGTGACTATTGCTAATAATTACTAGACTGGGTAAACCCAGCCTTATCTGCCGGCGATTTGATTTCGCCCTGCAGCTCAGGCTGGAAAACCTGTACATTAATGTATCCTGCGTCTGTTACACAATTGCGGGAACCAATCACAGACGGGCTTATCCACCTGACGCGCTATTGGCGGGTTTAACACAATTACGGATAGAGAAGGGATGGATCGATGCCGTTGATCACGCCTCTTGTGGTCTGATTGGTTGAAGGACTAAATGCGTACAGAGTCATTTTTGATCACGCCTCTTGTGCAGGAGAAAATACATAGCAGACTCCCCAGACTAATGTTCAATCTTAAAAGATTGCGCTTGGTCTGGTGATAGCCAGACAAAATAATTACATGTTTACGTTCTTCTCTCGGGCCTATACTGTAAAATCCAACAGTGATTCTAACTAACTGTTTTTTAGTTAACTTTACTTAATGTCTTAATTTATTTCTAAAAATGTAGTAATCTGTACTATTCACATACTATGCCTTTTTTTACTTAGAAAACTCAAGTTAAGATTAATTGATTGGTTTGAGTGCCATTTTGTCAAGCCAAAAAAAAAAATATCACCATTATGGTGATCAGTGTTCCATTTGGTTGGGCACTTGAACTTCATTCATATTATTGTAATTATCTTCCTATTGATGCTGCGATGCAACAAGAAATCAGTTATTTGGTTTCAAAGTAAGAGAAGTAATAAATAAAAGTTTTTAAAAGTTTCTGACTGAATAATGAACTATAGTTAATGAATTAGTCAAACATTAGGTCACCTTTTAAAAGCAACCTATGTAATACTTCCCTTCATGTTGTATAACGATTGTTTAAAATTGTATTGCTATCACTTGTGTCATAAACACCTTGTGAAACTTGTAATTGGGTTGATATAATCCCTCTATATTTGTAACAATATCTTGCAGTTGATCATGCTCGAGTCACACACAGACTTCAACATTCAGCATCAAAACACAACAAGGTAACAACAATGGTAGCTACTAAGTAAATCTAAAGTAAATTTTCAAGTACTAGTTACTATAATTCTTGCGTAAGTGACCTATACTAACTAAGCATTTGTCAGCAAAACATACTATTCCTATTTCACTTTACTTGTTGTTTTAAGGCGATTGGTTTGTATGCTTTTTTTTAAGTAAGTCTAACCAATTAGATATTACAGTGTAGAGTTGCTAGACTACTTTTTAACCAAAGATTTAATTCATTCCAGCACAAAAGAACAGATCTACCTCACCAAGAAATCACGATTAGAAAACAAAGAAAGAATTGAATAAATCAATAGGAAGAAATGAAACAAATGCACAATTTGACACCATCCCCTCCCACACAAGGAATTACACTTTTTTAGATCCAATATGTTTTGCCGCCCTGGAAATTCATCTGCCGTAATTAGCACCTTGTTACTCTAAGCAAGATTGACAAGAGAAAATCTGTTTTATAAGACAGACCTGTGAAAATGTCTCACTCACTAATTCTTCCCCGTCTATGTGAGGGTTCATATGCTGTTGTTGTCTCTTTTTTTTTTTTTTTTTTTTTGGAATAGAATTTATTCATGTATTTTATGTCAGTGTTAGGCCTACATCATAAGTATGGAAACCAAATTGTTTGCTTGTATTGGGGCTTTTTTTTTTTTTTGTCGTTAAGTGGCACTTTAGAGGAGTGTGTTTTTCTCTACACATGTCAGCAAATCTTAAAACCTGTAATCAAATTCAGAATCAGTATAATTAAGCAATAAGGTACAAGAGGCTGCTTTATTGTGAATTTTGGCTGTGTCTCAAACCAAAGGCAGCTGTCCTGCTGCCCAATCAGTCAATGACTAAACAGGCAGCATTTCTGTGGGATTTGGAGACACGGCTTCCAATTCTTTCTTCTTTTTACTTTTTATCTTTAGGTTTTACGTTTTTACATTAATTCTCTACAATGCTTATTTCTCAGAAGATGTGGAATCATAAATTCAAAAAAGTGGCGAAAAAAAAAGAAAAAAAATTTTATTTACTTCCAGCGTCATATAATGCCTGGCATTTTTCAAGTTTCGGATGCAGCCTGCATAAGCAGATCTTGCATTAGGACATCCCGAAGAGACTATAATATTCATAATTAAGAGTGTCTTATTGTTTTCATTAAACGGTTGCTGCATAATTGAGACAAATTTACTAGTCCCTGACATGTAAACTAATGTCTTTATGGGTGTTTTACTTCATAACTGAACTATATATTTTATAAATCGCTTTTTAAATATTAGGGGTGTAACAATATATTGTCTCTCACAATATATCGCAATACAAAAACAATATGTATTGGGGATAGTGACAATCTTGTATATAGTTCAAAATGAAAATTACTGTGTGAGAAAAAAAAAATCACAGTTTTAGTGTCAGTACAATATAAAATGTTGAATATAATGTATAATAATGCAATGGGAGAATATTTGTGGGTCCTGAAAATGCCAAATGTCTTATGTTACCAGTAAAAAGTGGCCTACATTATTTTAAATATAGTGCAAGCATTTTCGTCAAAAATAATTCTGTATTTTCAGCTTCAGAAACATGAACATTTTTATTCTGGTGTCACCATTGTCCTGTGCATTATGCTAGCTTATTCATTTCCACCCCCAATGTAATACCTAATTTAGAATTTTAATCAGTAGGCTACATAAACAGTACATTTTTTGTTAACCTTTTACCATATGTCTTGGAGTATCACAATAATATCATATGGTGAGTTCATATATATTTATACACACACATGCTTCCATCTTTTTCTGTGTTTGTTTAAGCACAATAATGAAGAGGAGGATACCGGAGATTTTTGTCAGATTCGGCTTCTTATTGTGTTTAAAAACAACAGATCTTACTGTCGTTAAATGATGCTGAAAAAACAGCGAGTGTCGCAAACAATGATCAAATACATGTCTAGCACGCGTTTACAAGGTAACGGATGCAAAAATAGGTCTTGTATGAATGGACCTTTACTTTTTAAAGGATATTTGCATTAAAGGCATGCGTGCAGTTTTACGGGGTTCTTAAAGCTACACAGAGTGTGTGACAGCCGTGAGGTGCGGCGCTGGCGTTTGATGGCACTATTGATGGGAAAGTTGTGAGGAAAGTCACAGAGCCACAGAGGAATTTGATTACCTTCATCCATTATCCGCACAGTGAGCGACGGAGAAACTCGCCATCTGTCATCCGTTTCATTAGCATCGTCAACACCTGCCCTGCCTGTTTACCACTTCTCTCTCTCTCTCTCTCTCTCTCTCTCTCTCTCGTTCTCTCTCTCATACTGATTTTTTTTTCAAACAAGCTTTTAATGAAATAATAAATGTTTTTCTTTGCTCGTGTAAATATAGTCTTATCCTGTTTAGGTGAACATATGTGCTTCATATATGAAATCCGCTTCACAAGTTTTGTCGAAAGAAGTTTACAGAGAGAAAGAAGATTTAAATATGTAGAGCGGAGTGATTATTCAGTTTAGGTTCATTATGCCATCTGCATAAAATAAATCAATCCAATATGATATAATCAGGGTTAACTTTATATGATTTATCTATCTATAAAAATCTATCTATTTAAAGAAAAGGGGGAAAAAACTGTGCTTTTCTAGAAAACAGAAATTAAATAAAGAAATCAAATGTAAAATAACAATCTTCACAGTATAAATTAAATAAAGATTAGTCATTAATTGAAGTTACAAAAGCTATTTAGTCGAGAGCAGTGAGTGATTTCGTTGACTTTGTTGTGCGATTAACATTAAAAAACAGACAGCAGAAATATTAGGCTGCTGTCACTTTAAGGCCGAATGCACTGATCCAATATACTGATTACTGTGCACATTGTTTTTCTCGATGGATTATGTTTACTTAAAGGTGCAGTGTGTAGTATTTATGAGGATCTATTGACATGACGATCTACCTGACGCGACTACCCAACCTGATCTCACGGCAATTCGTACATATTTTACGAGTTGGCTAATTCGTACGAATCTGTACGACCTCACTCGTACGAATGTGTACGATTTTTGCTAATTCGTACGTATTTGACGACTTGCCAAGAGTTGACAAATTCGTCCAAATGACCTACCTCAAACCCCGCCCCTAAACCTACCGGTCACTGGGGTTTAGACAAAACGTACAAATTCGTACGAGTGAGGTCGTACAAATTCGTACGAATTAGCCACCTCGTAAAATATGTACGAATTGGTCGTGAGATAGCGTTGGACTACCGTGTGCATGCAGTTCTCTTTCACGCCTTTCTCTTGAATGTTTAAATTAGCAAGGCTTAAATGAGTTTAGTTTAAACACAGATAGCAACATGTGCTGCACAGGTCTCACCTGAGCTCGCGCGCTATCAACACCCGGATGATGACGGCGTAAATGACTGGTCATAGAGCATACGGCACTCGCATTGAACAGTTTACAAAGTGTTAGTGTTTTGACCACGCTTTTTGATCATCGCTGTTGTAGCGTATTGGGAAGCCAGAATGCGTATACATCGACTGAAACACACATTATCCAAACTCTGTCTGTCTGTTTTACACATTGCTATTTAAAGATTTTTTTTCTATCTATCTATCTATCTATCTATCTATCTATCTATCTATCTATCTATCTATCTATCTATCTATCTATCTATCTATCTATCTATCTATCTATCTATCTATCTATCTATCTATCTATCTATCTATCTATCTATCCGTCTGTCTATCTATCATCTCTCTATCCAAAACCAAGCTGTCAACCAACAGCTAATGACAAACAAACATGACAGATTGCGGACTACCACACCATGGCATTTCGAAAAGTAAGGTAACAAAAAAGTGAAAGGAGGAAACAGTCCTTCTGGTTACCGAGGCATTCTGAATTCCTCCTCCAGCCCTCTCTGCAAAATCCCCAGGTGCTGCTGCGGGCCCCATTAGCGCCCGAGTCTCTGCCTCCAGCAGGCCATGCGTGTCCCCAATGACACTTTGTTGGATGAGAACCAAGTTTTTCCCCCCTCTGCAGTCAGAGAGCTCACTTCCGTCCAATCGCAGGACAGGAAGAGACAGGGGCGGAGTCCCGGAGAACAGGGCTGTCCCGGTGGACAGGTGGAACAGAGGAACATCATGAGCCGAACAACAGAACGGCATGCAGGACAGGAGGACAGAGGGTGAAATGTGACTGTCAAAAAATCAATGTACTGTTTAGGCCACATGTGTACTTAAAGCAATAGTGCATCCAAAAAATTCCAATCTGTCATTTACGGTATACTCACCCCCATTCGTTTCAAACCCGCATGATTTTTCTTTCCACATCAGTGGGTCTTATAAAAAAGCAAATGATAACAAAATACTGCTTTTAGAAACTTTGTAACGAAAATCTAATTAATAATAATAAATGCACATTTTACCAGGGCTACACTCTAAAAAATGCTGGGTTAAAAATAACCCAAGTTGGGTTGAAAATGGACAAACCCATTTATTGGGTTGTTTTAACCCATTCACTGGGTTAAAACAACCCATTCACTGAGTTAAAACAACCTAATTGCTGGGTTTGTCCATTTTCAACCCAACTTGGGTTGTTTTTAACCCAGCATTTTTTAGAGTGTACCTAAAACTAAAACAATAAAACAAACTACATTTGTATTACCTAAAATTTAAATTAAAACATTAAAAATAAAATTTCAAAATATTATCAATCCCTAACAATATATCAAGGGTACTAACATTGCATTTCTATACTAGCACTTCTAGTTTTTCAGCATTTCCCATGTTCTCCTCATGACAAATCACATTCCTCATTTGTAAGTCATTTTGAATGTAAGCTAAGTGAATAATGGTGTAAAACAGGCCTGCAATGAATTGTTGTTGAATTCGTGTGAAATGTAAACATTGCATTTGCTTGTAAAAACCCAATAGTGCAGAATAAATTTGCATACTAGATGTACATCAAAAGATGCCCACTATGAAGCGTGTCACAAAGCTCCGCCTTCATTCTAATTTGCGAATGTTGTTTTGAAGCCATGCGGCATCTAATGATATTTCTACAGTAGAAATACACGTAAAGCAAGACGCATTGTTTGATCATATGGGAAAAAAGCATGCAATACAAAACAGCAAATGACTTTGAATGAGCCGCTTCGACAGTTCATAGTTCAGCGAACAGCAGTGTAAACACACAATCACACATCTGGTGTTGAAGCTCCGGGAGCCCTGGGTCAAGTACACCTCCACCTTGAAAAAATTACTCGCAGCCTTCGGGGCAAATGCCCCAGTCTTCATGAATTCGCCCTGCCGTTGGGTTGTTTACTCAGAGGCCATGAAATAAATGCATGGATTGTTTTCAAGGTTTTTGTCTATCTTAGGTAACCGACACATTCAAATTTAGACTAGACAACAAAAAAATTACCTCTATATTTTCCAAATCAATTGAAAGTTGTCCTGGTTATGCAAAAATAATCAACACAGACAATATACAACAATACACAAATGGTTCACATGATTACCCTCTCAGAAAAAAAGCACCCTTTCAAAAATATGTACCATTTAGGCACTAATGCACTTTACCAGACTTTAAGGCTTGAGCCTAGTCCAGACTAAAATGCATGTTTGAGTTGTTTAGTTAAGTTTGTTAAGTTAAGACAACTCAAAGTATGTTAACCGTGAACACACAAGAGCGACCGATCAATGATTCACCATGGAAACAGACGCTAAGAAAAAGCGTGCCATTCTACTTCCTCTTCTTCTTTTGTTGAATGGCGATTTACATAACCTACTTAGTGCACATCGCCACCTATTTGGTGGTTGTGCAATAATTTTTTCAATGTCTTCATTTAATAATTCATCTTTATTCACTGAGAATAAGGATTATATTGTTTGTTTGATGCTAATTCATTGATTGCAGATCCATGTGTGAGATGAGAATAAAATTAATTATAAATATTTTTGGATTGAATTAACATTTAAACATCACCTTGTTATAATAGTGCTTTAGAATGAATATATAATATTGTATATTATAACTGTAACTATATAACACATTTAGTTATATTAATTGAACTATATTAATTAAATAAAACACATCTGAATACCTCTTAAGCAAACTAACCCTGGAACATAACCTGCTCCGGAGCAAGTTATGTTCAGAGAGTGAGTTGCCATGGTTACTTACATACGCTGAAAGTTACCTCCGTTTTTGGAACCGAAAGTTGAGGTTATCCTGCTTTCTGGAATACCCCCCTGGGGCCAGATAAACATAGTCATTATGTTATTGTTAGGACTGTGTAAAGATAAAAATAAATAAATAATATAGATAAATAAATAAACAAAGAAAACATTTAAGTTATTAGCAGCTTCTTAAAGAAAAAAAGGATGTCTAACTTGTAAGACTAGCCCCAGGCCTTAATATTAACCTCTAAAGGGGCTATATGTAAGAATTTTCATGTATTAATCGCTTTTTCAGAGAGAATGTGCTTGTAACGAAACTTTAAAAAAAAGTCCTTCCCGGACTTCCTAGGTTGTCTATGAAAGTCTGTGGAGTTATTTTTATGTGAAGGACTCGGGACGTTTTTATGCCAGGAAAATACCTTATTAGACTGTAAAAATAATATGGACGTAGTGTCCATGACGTCACCCATAGGATTCTGAAGAGCAGTTTTGAAGCGTAAAGTAAGGTCGAGCTGGCCGTTGCTATCTTGGCAGCGCGTCACTCCGGTTGAACAGAAAATGGGCAAAGAGGCGGGATGTGGGTGGTGGGTGCTGAGGTGACGTGATGACTAACAAACGGCAATCCACCTGTCACTCAAAGTGGCCACGCCCTTAATTATGCAGACCTTTAAGGCTTTATTATAATATAAACAAATGAGTTAAAAAAAAATTCTCCCCACTCACAGTTGTCATGAAGGGCAAAATTAGCCGTATAGACAAAAAACACAATTTGTACCAGGCTGTAAACATGTGTTTTTCTGCTGTATAGTTGGGCATTTTAACATGGAGCTCAATGAGATTCTGCTCCATTTTGGAGCCTGTCTCTAGCGGCCAGTCGATGAATTGCAATTCATGTCACTTCCGTATTGGCTTCAAGAGAAACTGGGGGAGGTTGCCTAGGCTAGAGGTTGCCGCTTGGAAAATACAAACAAATCAAAAGAAGTTTATGCGCGCTCCCTAGAGTTTCTCTTCCTTTCTATGACACCAAAACTAATGTTCAGGATAATGCCAAAAGAGCCATTTTGTACTGTAATGTCAATGTGTAATGCACATAAAATTAACTTTATATTTAACTAAACTAACATAACAGTGGCATTAGGCCTACCTCATCTGTCGACATGATTCCGGTGAATTGCAGAGCTGGTTGCAAATATATCCACATCACTGTGATCAGATGTTTTCTTAAATTGTTTTCTCAATGCTGTAATTTCTGTTGTGTGATTATTTTCTTATTGACAGAGGAAAGCGCGCAACACATTGCGGCTAGTCTGTCTCTCTCAGCAACGCGGAAGGCGTATGGATGTTCGTTAACGCTGTAAACTAAGGTATTTCCAACTTCTTTTTACTTCTTAAGTGATGAACGAAAAAAAACGTTGTCCTTCACGTTCAGTCTTGTGTACGTTATGTGTGAACTAGCGCGAGCACGAGAAATAAATTGTTGGCTGCAGTTCACTTAACCGCCTCAGTTATCGCTGATCTACGTATACTCCTTTTAAAGGGATAGTTCACCCAAAAATGAAAATTATCCCATAATTTACTCACCCTCAAGCCATTTTAGGTGTAGGCTATTCTTCTTTCAGATGAATACAATCATATTAAAAATACCTTGGCTAATCATAATATAATCCAAGATAATGGCAGATTTTGAAGCCCAAAAAAGTTAATCCAGGTGTAAGAAGGCGGTCTGGCGAATATTTTACTTTATAACATGTTAAATGTGGATATTTTGCTTACACAAACTCATCATTTCACTTCAGAAGGCATTTATTTACCCCCAGGAGCTGTGTGGATTAGGCTACTTGTATAATGGATGGATGCACTTTTTTGGGATTAAAATTTTGGGTTGCCATTATAAAGTTTGGAATAGCCTGGACATATTTTAATATAACTCCGATTGTATTCGTCTGAAAGAATGTCATATACACTCAGAATGGCTTGAGGGTGAGTAGCCTAACTCATAGGCTAAATTTCTTTTATGGGTGAACTATCCCTTTAAGTGAAAGCTTTGGTAACTTTTTTGAGAGTTTAGTTCCGTTTGAACAGTTTAAAATGATTGTGATGCTGGCAGAAGTTTCACACTCGAACAGTTTAGATTTTATTTTCCAATCAGCTCCACGTCCTGATTTATTTGAGATTTTTGGTATCAGTTGTGAACAGCAGGTGTGTTTCTGGGTAATGGCAGTTGGAACGTGTCCCATTAGCTCACAGACAAACAGCACAGACATGAAGAAATCTGACACATGGAAAGCTGCTCAGTTTAATGTTCATTTAATGTCGGGTTATTTTCTGCGCTGAGACTTTAAAATCACTTTTATTTCGAATTGCTGATGGTAAGAAGAGGAAACGCACACTATGAAGTGCTGTATTGTCCCTCAGGCACGTTAGGTCTGTTAATGAAGCCTTTTACACGGTCGCTTTGTCTGTTCGGCATTTTCTTGTGCTGTAAAACGTGACTTTGGACAAGTGTCAATAGAATACGAAGTTCTTGGCGATGAACTCTTTAATAGCTTTGAGCCTCTCAGCAAGAACCCCGCTATTATAAATGATCTGCCATCACTTTTTACTAATGGGAGTTAAATATGTCTCTTATTAGTCTTTCTGGGGCTCCAATAAACTTATGATTTATATAAATGACGGGAACTCATACATGTTTAATCAATGGCTGTATCATGTTCATTCCCATGAAATTGAAACTTCATACTGTATGAAAATAGGTCTGTCAAGTTAGCCCTGTGTAGAGGGTAATTGCTATTATTTGCTATCATAATGCTATGTGTGCATATATGTATAAGTGTGTGTGTGTGTGTGTGTGTGTGTGTGTCTGTGTGTGTGTGTGCGCGCATACACATACAGCATTATGATAGCATTTGTGATAGCATTTTATGATAGCATATATATATATATATATATATATATATATATATATATATATTAGTATAGAGGGGGGGGGGGGGGGGTATCATCTTAAAAAATGAATTTATTTAAGAATGAGCTGAAAAAAATATTTCTTTATTCTTGTCAGAATGCATGCCAGTGTGATGTAGCCTAATCTATTACATTTTAACCCAAAAATATATAGTATTAAAATACTCTACAAATAGTCTACAAATATTTTTGTATTTAGAATTTTTGTAATGTCGTTATTAAAATTGTAAATAAAAAAAATCGAATTATATATTTAAAATGTTAAATATTAATTAGGGCTGTCAAATCGCTTAATCGCGATTAATCGCATCTACATCAAAGTTTTTGTGTGTGTGTGTGTGTGTGTGTGTGTGTGTGTGTACATATATACAAACAAAAACTTTTATGTTAGATGCGATTAATCAATTTGACAGTGCGAATATTAATATATATATATATATATATATATATATATATATATATATATATATATATATATATATATATATATATATATATATATATATATATATATATATATATATAGGCTATGAATGCCTATGCACACACACACACAAGCAGCAAATTTGTGTTGACATTGTATGAAGACAAAGCATTCACATGAATCAGTCAAGATTTGTATGGATATTTGTTTTGGAATGAACGTTTTTACAGAGTCTTCTTAATGCGTTTGCCATTTTAAAGACGAGTATCATGCATTACTGTTACGTAATTTTTGTTCTCATTTCTCCGAGTAGTCTCTCACACCCTGGAACATAATTGCAGTCTTTCTCTCCTCTTCAGACCTCTGACTGCTGAGTTCAGAAGTGTTTCCCCGTGCCCAGGCCTCGTGCCAATCCGATGCCAATCTGACATGCAAATGAGCTCCTGGCTTCTGCTGTGGTGTCATTTTATGGCAGCCCTGCACCCATCACTCCCAGAATGCACTGCTTCCCACACCGCCTCTGCTCCTTAAAGCATCTAATTAAAACAGCAGATCCCTCGGCCTCACCCCCTCCCCTCCCCAGTCTCTCACACCATTCCACAAGAGAAATGATTATTAGGAATTTAATAGGGAGAGTTTTGTGTCCCAGGCCATCTGTGTCCCGGGGAAGGCTGGAAATTTGGGGAGGGTTGACGATGTGACTAGAGCTGTCCTTTTTTTCCCTCTCTCTCTCTCTCTCTCTCTCTCTCTCTCTCTCTCTCTGGGAATTATTATTCACTTCTGCAGCCAAAGTTTAAGGTGGTAAATCACCATTGTGGGGGCAGAGCATTTTTCACTTTTAATCACCAAGATTATTTCTAACAGGCTATTTATTTTAGGCAATGCCAGACTCAGAGGGATTGTGCCCTTTAACCATTCAAGACACTGTTTGTCCATTTAAATAATTGCTATTTATGAGGACTGCAATTCTATATCTTCTCATTTCATTATATTCAGAAAAATAAACAAACAAACCATTTAAATTTATTTTCTAATTTATTTATTTTTGAACTCACAAATGTTCTCATCCTCAGTGATCATTTTTTTCCCAAGAGTTGTGAATTGAGAAGAGACTAATTATGTTATGCAATAATAAAAAATAATACATATTATACTCTATATTGTATTATCTATCTATCTATCTATCTATCTATCTATCTATCTATCTATCTATCTATCTATCTATCTATCTATCTATCTATCTATACATGTCTGTCTGTCTGTCGTTTTCTGTCATAATATCGTTCTATCTAGATCTATAGTCTGTCGTTTTCTGTTGTTATAAATATAAAAATAAAAGCTCATTCAAAATATTAATAAAAACTATAATTGTGTCATTGGTCTAGTCATCACACAAATCTATTGAACTTTGATTATAGTGGATTCTATCTATCTATCTATCTATCTATCTATCTATCTATCTATCTATCTATCTATCTATCTATCTATCTATCTATCCATACATATGTCTGTCTGTCTGTCTGTCGTTTTCTGTCATTCTATCGTTCTATCTATAGTCTGTCGTTTTCTGTCATTGTAAATATAAAAAATAAAAGCTCATTCAAAATATTAATAAAAACTATAATAGTGTTATTGGTTTATCTATCTATCTATCTATCTATCCATCCATCCATCCATCCATCCATCCATCTTGCTTCTCACATATACTGTATCGGTATATATTTTCATAAAGCGGTGTAATTTATTGTAAATGCTATTCATATTTACTTGTGACATATTGACAATCAAGCCATGGGGTGCAATTATGAGCCACTCGTTAATTGATTCACTTAGAGTAAGTTGATTGTATGTGTTTATGTATATGCATATATGCATGTGTTGCATACATTATGAATAGCATTTTAATATGGGTCGCATGGACTCATAAAGAACAGATATGAATGTGAAAACGGTGTCCATATAAAAGCCAGACTAACGCCCCCAGCTCTGCCACCCACACAGAATATGCCATATGCTGCTCTATACTTTACCTCTATAGTCTCCTATGAGAGAGAGAGAGACAGGGCACATTCATGGTTAACCTCTCAGTCAAAGGAGAGCAAATGCATGCCAAGCATTCAGACCTTCACCCCCGAGACTGTTTGCCTGCAGACCTCTCTCTCTCTCTCTCTCACTCACTTGCACACACACTCCTCCTGTCAGGGAGCAGCTGTCAGAGGCTGACTGAAGGAGAGGATGAGTGTGAGAGGAAGGATGGTGTCATTGGCCTGGAGGTTTCCAGCTCCAGAGATTCACATGCCAAACACAGAGACACATTTTCACACTATAAGAGCAGGACAAGATGATGTCACAGAGGAGCAAAAACCAGCATGGGTTTCATTTTCCTTCACAGCAATTTGAGCCAATTAATTTTTTTTATATATAATACATTTATTTATTTTTTTATTTAATTAATTTTTTCAATTGTATTTATTTTACAACCAAATATACAAATGTTTACGTTTTTGTAGCTTTAAATCTCATTTCCTCTTCGCTGCTTCAGCATAGGGTCTATATTTTATGCCTGAATAAAACTATATTTAGGCTATAAGTATCCACAAATTTATAACTTCGTATTTAATTTGTATCTGTGTATCTGATAACCTGAAAGATATATAGAAACTTTAAATGACTGTAAATGACTGACACATTCGTCGCGCACAGATTAGACTGATACAGACAGATAACCTTTCAAATGCTCGGTTTCGGTTATATTTTATTTATTTCAAAATAAATAACATATTTGAAATTGCTGTTTTATCTAATAAATAAAATATTTTAATCGTCGCATAGGCTATGTATAAATAATGATTTTTGTGACAGTCGGTCAAACTCTGACTGCCTGGAGTCAATTCTGTCCGACTTTAAGAACTATTCGTTTTACTCTCAAAAAAACAATCGCTTAAATCATATAATAATGATAATAGTGATACTACTAATAATAATAGCTAATAATAATAATGAAGAAGAATCAGAATGAATCACCGATCTTTTTTTCAATGATCTTGAATTTCGTCTCCGTTTTACAAACTGCGAAGCAAACTTTGTTTGACAATTTGTTTGAAACATCTTTAATAATCATTTTAAATATATATAGCCTATATTAAAAAATGTAATTGAAAAATGTAATTTATATTTTAAATCAGCATACAGAACTGCCATTTCCCGACATGTGTTTTCCGACATCTTGTTGATCTGAAAAAATCTGTAGGAAAGCTAAACGTGTAAATTCATTAGATGTTTTATCTAATATCTTATTTATAATAATGATGATGATAACACTAATAAATAAATAATAATAATAATAAATTGCATTAAAGTTCGTTGTTTGGTACATTATTAACAAGCTTGTAAAAGGTCATAATGAATTCAACATGTTCATGCTGAAACCCCAGTAGAGCACTTATAACCAAATATGAATAAACATAAGGTCAAATGCAAACAATTGCTAATTGAATATTTATTATTTCAAGTTTTTTGCGTAACCTTCGCTTTAAACAAAAAAAATATATATATAGCCTATCTATCAAAAACAAATATAGCCTAACAGACTCATTCGTGCTGGATCAATCAAGAGTTTATATTAAAGTTTTTATCAAAGTTATTTATCAAGTGCATTGCACAAACTAGAATTTAAAGAAAGTGATTTCGTTTTTTCTGTAGGCCTATGTACCTTTTCAAGTCTACATTTTTAAATTCCTTCATTTGTACATTCTACATTCGTTTTTATTATCAGATCTGACAACTTAATAATAATAAATAATATGATTTAAAACGCAAATGTCGAGTCTCATGCCGTGTTGTATTTTTTCATCTGTTTTTATATTTTCAAACATTAAAGCCGTCAATGTTCATCTCTCAGGCGACTTCCTCAAGAAAGAGCAAAACACAGTGGATAACATTCAAGATTTATTTCGACAAGCCGATCGAAGTGCACGAGCCCCTCAAGTTCACATCATTGTTCCTCTGTCAACAAAATAAATAGAAGAAGAAGAAAAAAAAAACATTTCCACGTTGCAAAATCACAATAGTTTTCTTTACATTAAGCGGGATCAGTCAAAAGGATGAGTGAGTAGGGGAGGTATAGTTCAAAGACACAGATGTCTATAAATAATAAAATTCACACAATAAGGCTATTTACATGTCTGCACGATAACACGTCATACTGTGTTGCATAGTTCCATTATTGCTATCATGATTCTGTGTTTCATGTAACACGCAAATAAATCCATTTCCACAGTATATACGAGACAAAATAGTTTTTTGTTTTGTTTTGTTACTTAGTTGATTGTAATAGGCCTACCACAGCCTGCGTCGATGCATATGAGCAAACCTATGCAGTCTGAAATAAATAGAATTGATTTTTTTACAGGATTTGATGATGAAATCAAACGTGCCCAAAACAAAGCAAAACAATCAGCAACACGCACTAATTAATTAACAGATTAGTGTAGCTGGCGTCCAACCCCTTTGCTCGCTTTTAATTATGGAAACCCGTATTTAATTCGTCCTGGCTCTGCTGGAACGATTGGCTGCGGGGATGTAAGTCATAAGGAAAATGGCTGTCTGGGGAAACGCGGTACATGGAGCCCCGGCCGGGGACGTTACAGTATCTCATCCCGTAATGGCAGTTCTTACTGTACTCGACTTGGTCCTCGTGCTTTTTAAGCGAGAAAATCCCGTTGTAATTAATCGGAGGACTCATTTGGCCGTCAAAATGAGGGCTGCTGCTCTCTGGAGACGCGCTGTCGTAGTAGGACTCGTAGGACGCGTAATAGTTGTACGGCCGGAACGGTTTGACGCTGTCCCGGGTCCCAGAGCTGAGGCCGGTGGGCGTGGCCATCTCGGCAGCGTTCGGATACGGGTACAGGGAATCGTACTGAGGCCTGCCCGAGAACGACACGTCCCCGTTGTGGTCTGTGAGGAAATTTCTGGCGTTCAGCTGCAAGCACCCCGCGACCAAGTTGGTGGTGGGCTGCGACAGGCCCTTGCACAGGGTCTGCACGAACGCGAGCAGGTCGGGCCTCTTCCCCGCGCTCAGAGTCTCAGATAGAGCCCATATGTAATTCTTGGCCAGCCTCAGAGTCTCGATCTTGGAGAGTTTTTGCGTTTTGGAGTAGCACGGCACGACTTTGCGCAGGCTCTCGAGCGCGTCGTTGAGGCCGTGCATGCGGCTGCGCTCGCGCGCGTTCGCTTCTTGGCGGCGCATTTTGACCCGTTCGCCGCGTCCTTCGCCGAATTTCTTTTTACGCGCGCCTTTCTTCTTCGGGAGACCGTTCTCGTCGTCCTCTCTCTCCTCCTCCTCCTCCTCCTCCTCTTCCCTGTCCGTGATGTCGTCCTCTGCCTCCTTGAGCTCGGCGCTGTTGAGTGTCCGCGCGTCTTCTTGACGCGTGAATGTCGCACCAAACTGAGACTCGCGCATCATATCTGGGTCTTCAAATGGCACGGTTAGCATCGTCCCTGCACAACAACACAAAATTAACAACAAAAATGAAACAGTCATGACGTCAATTACCCGGAAGCCATGGGTTAGTAAAGATTTTCTTAAAACATTTAAACATCTAGTTTCTACTTAATAATTTGCCAAAGCCATAACGAGACCACGGTGGCCTATAACGTGCACGTAAAAATGTTTCAAACTTTGATATTTGTCTGCAACAAATGAGTTCACAAATGTACAACTTATCAAAAGAGTGGCATTTTTACTACTTTGTGCATTAACGTGGTAATCAGATTAAATGATTATGCCATCCCATAATGATCAGCACAAAACAGATTGTTTATCTGGTTCAATTTCTGAGTGCGAGAGCATTAATGAACGCGTTCTGATCACGAATGATATTTCTAGTTTTTCTTTTCTAAGCATATTGTGATACATTTTGTGTGGATGTTTTATGCCAAATCAAATGATAACCTGCTGATTCAGATGATGCACATTTTGTCATGTTAACGATCACAAATCAAATTACTAACGATACTTAATCAACTCAAAATTGTTGTTGTGCACACATATTTACGGCTTCTATTGTTGGTTCAGGAGGGTGGTGGTGGTCATGTATGATAGAGATTTCACATGTAGCTCATTTCTAATTGGTTAATCTGGCGCTGTTACTCTCTGCACTGCCCTACTCTGGCAAACGACAATTAATAAAATAGCCAGAACGAACCTGGGTGAACTCAAACGCATGCCATATTAGGCACATTGCTTGTTGTAAGCAAATAAGGTAGCAAAGACTGGAGCTAAGCGGTTTTTTTTTTGTTTTGTTTTTTTTACAATAAACACAACAAAAACACATGCATGCTATAAAATCATAATAATTCTCCACGGCTCACCTGTTTCGTTCAGTGTTCAGCTTGCATGTTCAAATTCCTCGCGACGTTCAGAGCTGCCTCCCATGTGCTTGATGTGAAGCTGTAAGAATTCCTTTAATCTCCCTCTCCCTCTCTCTCTCTCTTTCACAGAGAAATGACACCCATGCCAGGCACCAGCGCTGGTACCCATGCCATCTGCCACTGACGTTTTGTTGGTCACATGATGCAGTCTCCAGGGACCTTCATTCCGCTCTCATCATCTGGTGCGCACGGTAATGGGCACCGGGAGGCTCTCATTTACCGTCAAAAAACTCCGGGTAAAAAAAGAGAGATTAATGCCAGTACTGCTGCGGCAATACCAGTGTAGAAACGACTAAATGATTTAGACTTTAAAGTGAAGCGTGTGTTTGATTATAGGGCGACGGATGCTGCAGGCAAGAGCAAATCAGTTGAGATGTCTTCACGTATATGCGTGTTAGAGTCGTCTGATGGATAATAAATGCTCAAATATTACATCAAATCTCTGCATCTACATAGCCTGCATGCATATGAATGTGAAAGAGCATTCAGATGGTAAACAGAACAAAGAATGAATTCATTGTGCTGTCATGATATGTGCAATATGTACACAATCAAACCCTCGCTTTGATATCGGAACTGTGAGATTTAGATATTTAGGGGTGAATTCAGGAAACTTTTCTACGGTCATCTCAATGGCAAAAAAGTGTCCCAATCAACCTGAATTCACCCTATGAGGCAAGTTGTCACAATGGCTTTGTCTCAAGAATTTTTTTTTGTTGCAATATTTATCAGGTAAACAATAAAACCACAACGAGAGACAAGAATAATAATGAAGGCAGATTTTTTACTGAAATTTACTGAGATTTTTCATAGTCGTCAGATTGGGGCGAAATCTCATATGTTTCAAATGATAATGTCATTGGTGGAAAAGGATGGTTTCAGATATTATTTTATTTCATTTTATTCCATTTTTTTTTAATGTTACCTTTGAATGTTTTTGCTATTTAATTGATGGTTTTGTCTTCCATAATTGTTTTACTATTATAAATGTTATAAATTCCTTATGGAACCTCTATTTATTAAAAATGATATATATGACTCTGAACTCGTTTCTTAAAGTTAACTCAACCCCCTGTTCAACTTTCAGCGAACTCATGATGACTAGTTAGATATTTACTGAGGAAGGTATACTTACTGTAAAAAAAACAATAGTTTCAGTGAAACTAGAAAAATGGCACAACTTGCCACAAATTGGCATAACTTCAACAACTCAAGTTGAGTAAACTCAAAAATGCTTTGCAGCTGTTTGCTTTATTTTTTTAAGTTTAGATAGATAGATAGATAGATAGATAGATAGATAGATAGATAGATAGATAGATAGATAGATAGATAGATAGATAGATAGATAGATAGATAGATAGATAGATAGATAGATAGATAGATAGATAGATAGACAAAGAGAGATATATGATAGATAGATAGATAGATAGATAGATAGATAGATAGATAGATAGATAGATAGATAGATAGATAGATAGATAGATAGATAGATAGATAGATAGATAGATAGATAGATAGATAGATAGATAGATAGATAGATAGATAGATAGATAGATAGATACAAGAAAGATAGATAGATAGATAGATAGATAGATAGATAGATAGATACAAGAAAGATAGATAGATAGATAGATAGATAGATAGATAGATAGATAGATAGATAGATAGATAGATAGATAGATAGATAGATAGATAGATAGATAGATAGATAGATAGATAGATAGATAGATAGACAAAGAGAGATAGATAGATAGATAGATAGATAGATAGATAGATAGATAGATAGATAGATAGATAGATAGATAGATACATAGATAGATAGATAGATAGATAGATAGATAGATAGATAGATAGATAGATAGATAGATAGATAGATAGATAGATAGATAGATAGATAGATAGATAGATAGATAGATAGATAGATAGATAGACAAAGAGAGATATATGATAGATAGATAGACAAAGAGAGATATATGATAGATAGATAGATAGATAGATAGATAGATAGATAGATAGATAGATAGATAGATAGATAGATAGATAGATAGATAGATAGATAGATAGATAGATAGATAGATAGATAGATAGATAGATAGATAGATAGATAGATAGATAGATAGATAGATAGATAGATACAAGAAAGAAAGATAGATAGATAGATAGATAGATAGATAGATAGATAGATAGATAGATAGATAGATAGATAGATAGATAGATAGATAGATAGATAGATAGATAGATAGATAGATAGATAGATAGATAGATAGATAGATAGATACACTCAAAAAAATATTCTAGCTCTTTGCTCAGTTAATTAAAAAAAATAATAACAACAAATGTTTAGTTTTTTACTTAATTGTCATTCAATTGAATTACGTTAAATTAAATTAAATCTGTAAAATGTTAAGCTAACACAAACCATTTCTGTTGGGACTACATGATCCATTTCTGTTGCATTGACTGAAACTGGGCAGTGGATTTCTAGTTCCCAGCATGCTTTGCATAGGGATGGATCAGGAGAGTAAATTAAAAATGAAGTGAAATTAAGTGCTGTGTAATGTGTTTTTTAGTAAAGGGAAATACCAGTTAATGTTTGATGTTCAGTTATATTTGACATTTAAAAGAGTTTATGTTATGTCAATTTTTGAGGTTAACATTATCGTGAAGTGTAGACCTTAGGTTAGGCTGTGGGTGGCTACGTGAATAAGCTAACGTCAGTGATGAGAAGTGTTTTACTTGATCAATACTTGCATGCTACAAATGTTACACTTGGCATATGAAAAAGGGTTGCGTTGGCTATTAGTTTTTATAGACAAATAAAAAAAATTTGTTTGAGGGTCAGCACGTCATTTACATAGTCTATCATCAGTTCTACCCCTTGCAATCAAAAGATCATGGAACATGTATGTGTGCACAACAGCTACCCACAACCTAACCACAAGCTCAACTCTTCCCCACAATGGTAACCAATATATACACTCACCTAAAAGATTATTAGGAACACCATACTAATACTGTGTTTGACCCCCTTTCGCCTTCAGAACTGCCTTAATTCTACGTGGCATTGATTCAACAAGGTGCTGAAAGCATTCTTTAGAAATGTTGGCCCATATTGATAGGATAGCATCTTGCAGTTGATGAAGATTTGTGGGATGCACATCCAGGGCACGAAGCTCCCGTTACACCACATCCCAAAGATGCTCTATTGGGTTGAGATCTGGTGACTGTGGGGCCATTTTAGTACAGTGAACTCATTGTCATGTTCAAGAAACCAATTTGAAATGATTCGAGCTTTGTGACATGGTGCATTATCCTGCTGGAAGTAGCCATCAGAGGATGGGTACATGGTGGTCATAAAGGGATGGACATGGTCAGAAACAATGCTTAGGTAGGCCGTGGCATTTAAACGATGCCCAATTGGCACTAAGGGGCCTAAAGTGTGCCAAGAAAACATCCCCCACACCATTACACCACCACCACCAGCCTGCACAGTGGTAACAAGGCATGATGGATCCATGTTCTCATTCTGTTTACGCCAAATTCTGACTCTACCATCTGAATGTCTCAACAGAAATCGAGACTCATCAGACCAGGCAACATTTTTCCAGTCTTCAACTGTCCAATTTTGGTGAGCTTGTGCAAATTGTAGCCTCTTTTTCCTATTTGTAGTGGAGATGAGTGGTACCCGGTGGGGTCTTCTGCTGTTGTAGCCCATCCGCCTCAAGGTTGTGCGTGTTGTGGCTTCACAAATGCTTTGCTGCATACCTCGGTTGTAACGAGTGGTAATTTCAGTCAAAGTTGCTCTTCTATCAGCTTGAATCAGTCGGCCCATTCTCCTCTGACCTCTAGCATCAACAAGGCATTTCCGCCCACAGGACTGCCGCATACTGGATGTTTTTCCCTTTTCACACCATTCTTTGTAAACCCTAGAAATGGTTGTGCGCGAAAATCCCAGTAACTGAGCAGATTGTGAAATACTCAGACCGGCCTGTCTGGAACCAACAACCATGCCACGCTCAAAATTGCTTAAATCACCTTTCTTTCCCATTCTGACATTCAGTTTGGAGTTCAGGAGATTGTCTTGACCAGGACCACACCCCTAAATGCATTGAAGCAACTGCCATGTGATTGGTTGATTAGACAATTGCATTAATGAGAAATTGAACAGGTGTTCCTAATAATCCTTTAGGTGAGTGTATATATATATATATATATATATATATATATATATATATATATATATATATATATATATATATATATATATATATATATATATATATATATATATGTGTGTGTTCTACAAACTATTGTAAATGTTCAAAATAACTAAACATTAAACACTTAAACTCTAACAGGTCTTTCCATTTTCTTAAAAACACAGAAAACTCATGCAACTCTACACAAAGGCATCAGTCTGAACAGCAACAGCACTGGTTGGCTCAACAAGAGTGAATTATGTTCAGGAAACATTCACAGAATACGTCAAATGAAACTGGTGTGATCTCATTCACTTACGACGAATTTTACTCATCAGTGCAATTAACCCAGTTGAAGTTCAAATAAATCAGTTCAACTGTGTGGAAATAGGTGTAATTGTATTAAGTTAGACCAACAAGCTATTTTTTTTTGTTTATAAAGATAGATAGATAGATAGATAGATAGATAGATAGATAGATAGATAGATAGATAGATAGATAGATAGATAGATAGATAGATAGATAGATAGATAGATAGATAGATAGATAGATAGATAGATAGATAGATAGATAGATAGATAGATAGATAGATAGATAGATAGATAGATAGATAGATAGATAGATAGATAGATAGATAGATAGATCAGTGCTATAGTAAGTTAGGCCCTCAGTGACAGCTCTGAATCTCTGTAGTGCAGTCTAGCGAGGAGACTGTTAGAAGTGCAGCTGTGTTTAGGTTACGCTTCATCGTCTTTAAATCATATAGTAGACAAACTACTACTTTTCCAGTAAATATTTCTCTGTGCAGCAGAGGGCAGTCCCCAAAACGGCAACATTTGGACACACACACACACACATTCACACTCTGCCCCCCAAAACGCCTCAGCTGGCATTCTGCACGTTCTGGTCCAGTTCACACCAGCATCTGATGAGTCAAACTCCTCATTTCAGACTAATCAGTTGACTGCACTAATTGCAAATGCAAATATGCAAATTTAAATTAATTAATTACTCCACTAATTAGTTCTCTGGTCTTTTCAGGTAATAAATCATTGTGTAGTTGAAAGAAAGAGATGGAGAGAGAGAGAGAGGGGAAATGCATTTATCTGCCACCTACTACTCTTATGGTGATTCACACACACTCGACTCGAGTCCTGTTACACACCGAGGAGAACGTTTGCAAGAATTCCAATGGGAATGGCTTTCGGGTGCATTATATTGACCATTTGAATCAGATATTTTTGGACACGGCATTACGCAAATATACCGTTCAAAAGTTTGGGGGAAGAAATTAATACTTTTTTTCAGCTTTAAATTGATTAAAAGTGGCATAAAAGACTTTAATAATGTTACAAAAAAACATTTATATATCGAATAAATGCTGTTCTTTTGAACAGCAAAGAATCCCAAAAGGAACATTGATAATAATCATAAAAGTTTCTTAAGTGTCAAATCATCATATTAGAATGATTTCTGAAGGATCATGTGACACTGAAGACTGGAGTAGCCTAATGATGCTTCGATCACAGAATATATAGACATTCAAATAGAAAACCGCTATTGTAAATGATAATAATGCAATAACAATATTACCGTTTTTTACTGTAAAATAATGTTACCAACCCCAAATGTTTGAATGGTATTCCATCTGAACCAGGTCAGGTTCTTATCAGCTATAGGAGGTGGATGGTAAACCTGGATGATGCATTGCTATTCTTCCACCTGTAAATGAGGCTTTTTGTTGCCACAGCGATGACAGCTCGTGCTCGTCAGCTGTTTTAATTATCACATTATCAGCGTTTAAAGGCAGTGTGACGAGCCGAGTTGCTAATGAAGGCGCTGGAACTCTCACAATGAGACGGAGATGAGACAAACCGCCTGCCAGAATCACAGGTGACACACTGACTGGTGGTCCGATTCGAAGCTGCTGGTGGCACAGAGAATCTTACAGGCAGAAAAAAAGAAGGATGTGTTAGAGAAAGAAGCGTGCGCCGTACCTTTCCTTGAGTAAACCTCTTAAAAATAGAACTTTTTCCCCCCGCAGATGTTTCTTGCTGTAGCATTAACTAACACCTACACTACTGACAGTGTTGTGGCGCACCCTCGCCTCACATTTCATAATCACACCTTTACTGTGTTGCAAAATGCAAAAAGCACCCTGATTTCCACACACACACGATCGATCAAAACACAACGTTACACAAAGATTCACATTATGGCAGGTGCATCTGCTGGTTTTCAATCATCTTGTTCAAGGTGTTTTAAGTTCTTCCTGTGATCTGACTATATCAAAGAGAAAATCACTCAGAAACAACATTTGGGGATCTTTTGAATATAATCCTCACACTGTTGTTTGTATCCTTTGGAATTTCTTATCAGTTTTTATCTGGAATCTGATCTGAGCCATTCCAGATGTAGACGAAATACAGATGTAGACACTAGACAGGCAAAATATCGGTGTATGGATTTACTTTTGACAAGAAATGGCAAGTAACACAATGAATTCAACTAGAAATTTAGAAGGAGAAAAAATATATAGTATGTTCTTTTAAAACTTGATACAATAAACATTTACATCAAAAAATATAGTGTAGATAGGTAGACACGGATAGATAGAACGACAGACGGACGGTCGGATGGATGGATAGATAGATAGAACAACAGAGAGATTGATGGATGATAGACAGATGGATGGATAGAATGACAGAGGTGGATGTGAGAAGGTGGTCCAGTGGGTTAAACCATGGAACTGATATGCAGAAGGTTGCTGGTTCGATCCCAGCGGTCACCACCAGTGTGTCCTTGAGCAAGGCACTTTACTCCATGTTGCTCCAGGGGGATTGTCCCTGTACGAAGGGCACTGTAAGTCGCTTTGGATAAAAAGCGTCTGCCAAATGCGTAAATGGGATGGATTGATTTATAAAATGACAGACGGATGGATTGATAGAATGATGGATGGATGGATGGATGGATGGATGGATGGATGGATGGATTGATAGAATGATGGATGGATGGATGCATGGAATGACAGATAGATGGATGGGTGGATGAACAGATTGATAGAACGACAGACAGATGGATGGATGGATGGAACGACAGACAGATGGATGGATGGGTGGATTGATAGAACGACAGATGGATGGATGGATAGAATGACAGACAGATGGATGGATGGATGCATGGAATGACAGACAGATAGATGGATGGATGAATAGATTGATAGAACGACAGACGGATGGATGGATGGATGCATGGAATGACAGACAGATAGTATCTGTCTGATAGATGGATGGATGAATAGATTGATAGAACGACAGACGGATGGATGAATGGATTGATAGAACGACAGACAGATGGATGGATGGATGGATGGATGGAACGACAGACAGATGAATGGGTGGATGAATGGAATGACAGACAAACAGATGGATGGATGAATGGAATGACAGACAGATAGATAGATAGAATGATGGATGGATGGATGGATGGAATGACAGACAGATGGATGGACGGATGAATGGATGGATGGATGGATAGAACAACAGAGAGATGGATGGATGGATCGATGAATGGATGGGTGGATGGATTGATAGAATGACAGACAGATGGATGGACGGATGAATGGATGGATAGATAGAACAACAGAGAGATGGATGGATGGATGGGCGAATGGATTGATAGAATGACAGACAGATGGATGGATGGATGGATGGATGGATGGATGGATGGATGGATTGATAGAATGACAGACGGATGGATGGATGGATGGATTGATAGAATGACAGACGGATGGATGGATTGATAGAATGACAGACAGGTGGATGGATTGATTTATATAATGACAGACAGATGGATGGATGGATGGATTGATAGAATGACAGACAGATGGATGGATGGATGGATTGATAGAATGACAGACAGGTGGATGGATTGATTTATATAATGACAGAGATGGATGGATGGATGGATTGATAGAATGACAGACAGATGGATGGATGGATGGATTGATAGAATGACAGACAGGTGGATGGATGGATGGATTGATAGAATGACAGGTGGATGGATTGATTTATATAATGACAGATAGATGGATGGATGGAATGACAGACAGATAGATAGATGGATGGGTAGATGGGTAGATATATTTTTATATTTTCAGCTTTCATTTTAATTTTATCAATTATATGATGTGCTTTTGTCATTTGTATTAGTTTTCTTCTTTATCTTTATGTAGTTTTAGTAATAAAAATATATATTTTATTTTATTCTAGCTTTGTTTCAGTGAGTGAAAGGCCATTTTAAGGGGTTCATTGTTCAAAATGCAATGATTCATATGGACTACGTTTATTATGACCTTTTATGTTCTTTTGTCCTCGATTGTCCATTCAACATATTTCCTTTAGAGTTTTGATTAAAAATAACATAATACAAGTTTGAAACGACATGAGGGTGAGAAAATAATGACAGGATTTTCATTTTTGAGTGAACTAAACAGGGGTTTTCAAACTGGGGTCCTCCAGAAGGTTCTAAGGGGTCCCCAGAACATTTCAGGGAATAAAAAGACA
This sequence comes from Gobio gobio, assembly GCF_949357685.1. Lineage (NCBI taxonomy): Eukaryota > Metazoa > Chordata > Actinopteri > Cypriniformes > Gobionidae > Gobio > Gobio gobio. Next base: position 54,299,515 of record NC_137102.1, on the reverse strand, counting down.
AAGCAAAAATGGTTAGAGTCAACTAAACATTATAACTGAATTTAAGAATTGTATATGTGTGCTTTGTTTTTCTCACTATCCCTTTATCTCACTCACTGAGGTTGTAAGGCAGTTTTCTTAACGCAGTGCGTGAGCTGCTTGCATACATTTATTATGAAAGTTGCTTATAAAAATAATTTAATTGAAAATGTCCTTCAGGTTTTTACGTCCAACATTAAGTATAGCTAATTTAAGTTTGGAAACAATATGTGGTAACGCTTTAGATTACGGCCCGGAAAGTACAGCGTAATAAAGAGAATTTAAAGCATAATTTTCGGTAATTATAGTGTAACTATAAAGTAAGTATGTGTAGGTATAAGGGAACAATATGTACTTTTGGGGAATAAAGTGGTAACTATCAGGAAAATTAACACATTATTTATACTGTAAGTATTTTTGAATTAAGGGGTAATTATTCATGTAGTTACAGGGTAAGTGTGAATCTGCGGGGTGTAAATTAAAGTGGTGCTTGTTCCCCTCTTGTTTCGTGTAGTTACAGGGTAAGTGTGAGTCTGCGGGCTGTAAATTAAAGTGGTGCTTGTTCCCCTCTTGTTTCGTGTAGTTACAGGGTAAGTGTGAGTCTGCGGGCTGTAAATTAAAAAGTGGTGCTTGTTCCCCTCTTGTTTCGTGTAGTTACAGGGTAAGTGTGAATCTGCGGGCTGTAAATTAAAGTGGTGCTTGTTCCCCTCTTGTTTCGTGTAGTTACAGGGTAAGTGTGAATCTGCGGGCTGTAAATTAAAAAGTGGTGCTTGTTCCCCTCTTGTTTCGTGTAGTTACAGGGTAAGTGTGAGTCTGCGGGCTGTAAATTAAAAAGTGGTGCTTGTTCCCCTCTTGTTTCGTGTAGTTACAGGGTAAGTGTGAATCTGCGGGCTGTAAATTAAAGTGGTGCTTGTTCCCCTCTTGTTTCGTGTAGTTACAGGGTAAGTGTGAATCTGCGGGCTGTAAATTAAAAAGTGGTGCTTGTTCCCCTCTTGTTTCGTGTAGTTACAGGGTAAGTGTGAATCTGCGGGCTGTAAATTAAAGTGGTGCTTGTTCCCCTCTTGTTTCGTGTAGTTACAGGGTAAGTGTGAATCTGCGGGCTGTAAATTAAAAAGTGGTGCTTGTTCCCCTCTTGTTTCGTGTAGTTACAGGGTAAGTACAATAATCAACGCATACAAAATCTGATATCACTCGGAAATATATATTTGAAAAACACGTTTTTTAAAACAGATTTACAACACTTATTCGTTTCTCTTGCTTGGCTTTATCCTCGTCTTGTTCCTCTACTTTTTCGTCCTTGCCACAGATAAATCTTAAGAAGGATGTCTCCAGCTATTCTGTATTATGTAGCTAACTACACTGAAAATACAGTTCACGCTTTATTAAAAAAAAATTGTATGCGTTGTTTATTGTACTTACCCTGTAACTACACGGATAATTACCCCTTAATTAAAAAATACTTACTGTATAAATAATGTGTTAATTTTCCTGAAAGTTACCCCTTAATTCCCCCAATATTACATATTGTTCCCTTATACCTACACATACTTACTTTATAGTTACACTATAATTACTGAAAATGATGCTGTAAATTCTCTTTAGTTACGCTGTACTTTCTGGGCCGTAATCTAAAGCGTTACCCAATAGGTTGTATTTATAATGTCATACTTACTATTTATCTAATAGTTTAAATGTTTTTTTCATACATAAAAGTATGTGACCATGGAGCACAAAACCAGTCATAAGTCTCACGGGTATATTTGTGACAATAGCCAACACTACATTGTATGGGTCAAAATAATAAATTTTTCTTTGATGCCAAAAATCATTAGGATATTAAGTAAAGATCATGTTACATGAAGATAAATGTATAAATCTTTATTTAAAAAAAATGACCCTTATCGTTTTGTGGTCCAGGGTCACATATATAGAAGGATTTTAGGAAGGGGGTCCCTCATAAAAGGTTTATCATATTTGGGTGTCCTTGGCATCATAACGTTTGAAAACCCCTGAACTAAACCTTCCAATAGGTTTAAACGAGAACAAAAATGTGATTTTATCTGTAAGACTAAAGAACAATCTTGCATTATTGAGCGGCATGAAGCTGTGAAATGATCATACTCATGGGCTGATGGCATGAGGACAGGCACACACACACACACACACACACACACACACACACACACACACACACACACACACACACACACACACACACACACACACACACACACACACACACACACACACACACACACACACACACACACACACACACACAGACAGAGACGTGCAGGTTGGCTGGGCACTGTTATTCTGCTGTGATTAGAGGACTTTGGGTCTCAGAACCACCATCTACAGCTGTGCTGTTTCTATCAATTACATGGCCCATATGCCAGCAGCCCACTCCGCCCAGGTGGAACCTCAGATGGAAGGAAAGGTGCAACATGCTGATGGACACACACAAACACAGCTCATACACAAACACACACCAATGTGGAGGTGTCTTGTTTCCTGAAAGACATGCACACACACTTAGAGTGATAAATATAGAAAGGTTGATCTTTTATGTGTGTCATTCAATTAGGCAGAAGTTTCTCCAGCGAGAAGTTTGGTGCCACATTCTGTTTCCAACAAGCACACGGATTGCTGCTATGTAAGTAATGAAATATTTAAAATATTCAGCGGCGCCTAAAAACATGAAAACACAGATGGAGAAAACCAGCACTAATTAACATGAAATCTGAAATCATGAATAATTGATTTGTTTTTAAAATGTACAATGTAAATATATTGGAGGTAAGACATATGAGAAAGAGAGGTGAAAGGAACTCGCATGTTCTGCCGCAGGGCAAATATCACGTTAACAAGAGCATGTTCAAAAGAATCAGAAATATGACATCGGTGTTGGAGGTGAAACATCTGCTTCTTGCACAATTTTGCACATCTTTATACGTTTCTTTACATCATACTTAACGTGAAATGTTTTTATTGCATGACAGATATATCACTGAACCTATAGATTATTACCAGCAGATGCTCATTTTTGTGTTTACAAATATGGAAAGGTCATGTGAGCGATCAAATCGCCACTTAAAAAGTCCATCTTTAATAATCCTGTATAGTTTTATAAAATCATTTGATTTAAAATAGAAATAAATTAAAGGCATACATTAAGAAATATTTGACTATTCCTCAATGTTATGCATGTATTTATTTTCATTTCTTCTAGTTTTTTAAACAATAATAATGAGCAAAATAATATTATTATTATTTAAACTAGAGAAAAAGAGGCTATTATTTAATACAAAATAGTTTTTACAAAACCATGTGTTTTAAATTTGATTTAAAATAAAGGCATGTATTAAGCAGTTGACATGGTTTTAATTTCCATTTTATGTATGCATGTATGCATTTATTTACAATAACAATCAGCAATGTAATAATTTTTCTTATTATTTTTTTTAATTATGAAATAGTTCTACAAAATCATGCATTTTAAGCAATTTCTTTATTTAAAATAAAGGCATACATTAAGTATTTAATTTACTCTTTGTTTATTTATTCATTCTTTTATTTATTAATTAATCCAGTTTTTTTACTAGCTTTTGAATATTGAATAATGCAGATGAGCAATGCAATATAATAATATTGCTTATTACACCTAAAATAAATTAAATATGAAACGTTTATATTTAATATATAATACATATTCTCATAATCATTTAATATTATATAATTTAGTTTGCATTGCCAAAGTATTTCCATGTTCCTCGGATGAAGCCGTTGTGATAACTGTAACTGTACAGAGTGACAGTGATGACTGTGTAATGTGTTTCAGGGTTAAATGTTCCGGTCTCTCCGTGCTGAGAACTCTGGGCTGCTCTTCCCTCTCTCAGCAGCTCAATAATCCGACCCCTTCTTATCAGGTCGTGTGTATTGGCAGACTCTGCCTCTCTCTCAGCTTCTCTCTCTGACTCACTGCCAGTAAATTATGCCACTTGTGTACTTGTAGTAGATCCAGTGTTGGTTTGGAACAGGAAATGCTGTTTCATCATTGGTTGGGTCGCATCCAGCCGCTGACATCAGCTGTCAGTCATACGACAGTGTTTGCTTAATCCAGTCATGATGTGGGTGGATCTCTTGACGCTGTGCTTCATTTGACAGGGATGTGAGTGAGTGAGTGAGTGAGTGAGTGAGTGAGTGAGTGAGTGAGTGAGTGAGTGAGCGAGTGAACAAGTGAGCGAGTGAGTGAGCGAGTGAGTGAGTGAGCGAGTGAGTGAGTGAGCGAGTGAGTGAGTGAGTGAGTGAACGAGTGAGCGGGTGAGTGAGTGAGTGAACGAGTGAGTGAGTGAGTGAGTGAGTGAACGAGTGAGTGAACGAGTGAGTGAGTGAGTGAGTGAGCGAGTGAGTGAGTAAGCGAGTGAGTGAGTGAGTGAGTGAGTGAGTGAACGAATGAGTGAGTGAGTGAGTGAGTGAGTGAGTGAGCGAGTGAGCGAGTGAGTGAGCGAGTGAGTGGGTTGAGTAGGTTGAGTGAGTGAGTGAGCGAGTGAGCGAGTGGGTTGAGTAGGTTGAGTGAGTGAGTGAGTGAGCGAGCGAGTGAGTGGGTTGAGTAGGTTGAGTGAGTGAGTGAGCGAGTGAGTGAGTGGGTTGAGTAGGTTGAGTGAGTGAGTGAGTGAGCGAGCGAGTGAGTGGGTTGAGTAGGTTGAGTGAGTGAGTGAGCGAGTGAGTAAGCGAGTGAGTGAGTGAATGAGTGAGTGAACGAGTAAGTGAGTGAGTGAGTGAGTGAGTGAGTGGGTTGAGTAGGTTGAGTGAGTTGAGTGAGTAAGTTCAGTGAGTGAGTTGAGTAAGTTGAGTGAGTTAAATTGAGTGAGTTGAGTAAGTTGAGGGAGCTGAGTTAGTGAGTTAAGTATGTAAGTTGAGTGAGTGAGTTGAGTGAGTGAGTGAGTGAGTGAGTGAGTTGAGTGAGTAAGTTGAGTGAGTGAGCTGCCTGAGTTGAGAGAGTAATTTTAGTGAGTGAGTTGAGTAAGTTGAGTGAGTTAAATTGAGTGAATTAAGTTGAGTGAGCGAGTTGAGTGAGTGAGTGAGTTGAGTGAGTGAGTAAGTTGAGTGAGTGAGCTGCCTGAGTTGAGTGAGTAAGTTCAGTGAGTTGAGTGAGTAAGCTGACTGAGTAAGTTGAGTGAGTAAGTTGAGTGAGTTAAATTGAGTGAATTAAGTTGAGTGAGCTGAGTGAGAGAGTTGAGTGAGTAAGTTGAGTGAGTTAAATTGAGTGAATTAAGTTGAGTGAGCTGAGTGAGTGAGTGAGAATGTTCAGTAAGTGTGTTGAGTGAGTGAGCTGACTGAGTCGAGTGAGTAAGTTTAGTGAGTTGAGTGAGTAGGCTGACTGAGTAAGTTGAGTGAGTAAGTTGAGTGAGTTAAATTGAGTGAATTAAGTTGAGTGAGCTGAGTGAGTGAGTGAGTTGAGAATGTTCAGTGAGTGAGTTGAGTAAGTGGAGTGAGCTGACTGAGTTGAGTAAGTAGTGAGTTGAGTGAGTAAGGTGACTGAGTAAATTGAGTGAGTTAAATTGAGTGAATTAAGTTGAGTGAGCTGAGTGAGTGATGTAAGTTCAGTGAGTGAGTTGAGTGAGTGATGTAAGTTGAGTAAGCTGAGTGAGTGAGTTGAATGAGTAAGTTGAGCGAATGAGTTGAGCGAGTGAGTTGAGCGAGTAAGTTGAGTGAGTGATGTAAGTTGAGTGAACTGAGCGAGTGAGTTGAGTGATGTAAGGTGAGTGGTGTAAGTTGAGTAAGTTGAGCGAGTGAGTTGAGCGAGTAAGTTGAGTGAGTGATGTAAGTTGAGTGAGCTGAGCGAGTGAGTTGAGTGATGTAAGGTGAGTGGTGTAAGTTGAGTAAGTTGAGCGAGTGAGCTGAGCGAGTAAGTTGAGTGAGTGATGTAAGTTGAGTGAACTGAGCGAATGAGTTGAGTGAGTTAGTTGAGTGAGTGATGTAAGTTGAGTAAGCTGAGTGAGTGAGTTGAGTGAGTGATGTAAGTTGAGTAAGCTGAGGGAGTGAGTTGAATGAGTAAGTTGAGCGAATGAGTTGAGCGAGTGAGTTGAGCGAGTAAGTTGAGTGAGTGATGTAAGTTGAGTGAGCTGAGCGAGTGAGTTGAGTGATGTAAGTTGAGTAAGCTGAGTGAGTGAGTTGAATGAGTAAGTTGAGCGAGTGAGTTGAGCGAGTGAGTTGAGCGAGTAAGTTGAGTGAGTGATGTAAGTTGAGTGAACTGAGCGAGTGAGTTGAGCGAGTAAGTTGAGTGAGTGATGTAAGTTGAGTGAACTGAGCGAGTGAGTTGAGCGAGTAAGTTGAGTGAGTGATGTAAGTTGAGTGAACTGAGCGAGTGAGTTGAGCGAGTAAGTTGAGTGAGTGATGTAAGTTGAGTGAGTGAGTTGAGTGATGTAAGTTTAGTAAGCTGAGCGAGTAAGTTGAGTGAGTGATGTTAGTTGAGTGAGCTGAGTGAGTGAGTTGAGCGAATAAGTTGAGTGAGTGATGTTAGTTGAGTGAGCTGAGAGAGTAAGTGAGTGAGTGAGGGCAAGACATTGCAGGAAGAGAGCAAGTTTAAAGGTTACACTTCCTTTCAATAGTCCAATTTAGACATTCTACTAACTCTAAGTTACTCTGCAACTACATGTCAGCTAACTCTTAATTGTCAAATATATAACTCTGTACTATACGTCAACTATCTTTCAATAGAGTATCAGTAGACTGTTAGTGTAGGGTTAGTTGACATGTAGTTGCAAAGTTACTTGTAGTCAGTATAATATTTGGGGGAGCATCAAAGTGCTCAGATATTAAGCAGACAGTCTACTAATACTCCAATGACTGCTAGTTGACATGTAGTTGCAAAGTTACTTAGAGTTAGTAGAATGTCTAAAGTGGACTATCGAAAGTAGATTTAAATTTTAAACAATCCCTTTAAAAAATTACTTCATAATATTTTTGTATAGAAATTTTGGAGTACTGTATATGGAAGTGCTTTAAAAAATAAACACTACCGATCAAAATTTGGTAATACAATTTTTTTTATGTTTTTGAATCTCTCATGCTCATCAAGGCTGCATGTATTTGATCAAACATATATAAAAAACATACTATTGTGAAATATTATTACATTTTAAAAGAAGAGTTTTCTATTTTAATGTATTTTAAAATGTAATTTATCCCTGAATTTTCATTACTCCAGTCTTCATGTCACATGACCCTTCCGAAATCATTCTGATATGCTGATTTGCTGATCGACAATGACAGTAGACATTTATAATGTTACAAAAGATTTCTATTAAAAATAATTTTGCTTTCTATTCCGCAAAGAATCCAGAGAAAGAAGTTTTTTTTTTTTCCCACAACTGTTTTCAACATTGATTGATTGGCATATTAGAATGATTTCTGGAGGATCATGTGACATTAAAGACTGGATTAATGATGCTGAAAATTCAGCTTTGCTTTATTTATTACAAAATCATAATTATTCCAAACGTTCTGCTTCTTCTTTACATTTCACCTCTGCTCTCGTATCCTAGTCTATCTTTCTAATAAACCTGGCATTGAACACTATAAATATTGTTGGTTCTGATTTTGTAAGTCACTTTGGATAAAAGCATCTACTAAAGACATGAATGTTATACAAATATTACTATAAATGTACAAAAAAGTTGTCATCTCTGGTAATTGATAGCAAGCCACAGTTGCAGCTGTTCTGAGCTGAAAAAATTGTTGCTTTTTAAATGAATTCCCAAACAAATGGTTTCCAATCTCACAACAAAATATTCGCACTTACTATAAATTTAATTGATGAATGCGATTTAATGCAAGAAAAAAAAAATAACAACACATCACTCGAACCTTCCGGGCAACACTTACTCCGAAACCCTCCCTTATTGCAATATTCGTCAGATAACACAGCATATGGCCTGTTGCTACGGCGACTCCATCTTAATTACAATATTCCTCTTTGAAAAGTCGCTTTCGATGCGCTGACCTTTAAGAAACAAGAGAGACTGTGAAACACCGAAGGTCTAAACTAAGATCCCACTTTCAGCTCACAATATGCTCAGCAAAACCTGTTCATTCTTAAATAAGAGAGAAGAGTTGTGTTCATCTGCATATGGATGTGGTTTAGGGAACATATACATTCCAGCAACATCTATGAAATAAATATGATAAACACAAGACTTAAATCACAACATCATATGCCATATACATAATTTACCATCCAAACAAATATATATTCATAATATAGAGGGGGACGGGACCCTTCAACACAGATGTATGCACACATACACACACACACACACACACACACACACACACACACACACACACACACACATCTGCTTTGATGCCCTGATGATCATTTTCACTTTAACATGTTTGCTGTGTGAAAATTGAATATGGTGTAACTGAGGTGTTATGTTGCAGAGTCGAGTTTTAATCTGTTTAAGATTTTTTTTTTTTCTGTCAGGGCCCAGGGCTGCCACAAAACCACTCTCATAAACCCAACATATTTATTGGACCGTAGTCTTAAAGTAAAACTAAAGAACTTGATAGAAGCATAAGAAGCACCTGTACACTTATGTGAGGACATTATGTCTCATATTTCTGTATAATGAGGACAGGAGTGCAGCCATTCAGTTTCATTAATTAATGTAATATGACCCCAAAAACTGTTTGGATACTCAGATCACACTTAAAATATGGGAATGTTTGATTTTAAATTCAAATAAAATAAAGCCATACATTAAGTATTTGACATGTTGTTTTAGCTTCTTTCATTTGATTTAATTACTTAAATAAATGTTTTTTTTTTTTTTTAAATCATTAATGAGCAATATAATAGCACTGCTCATTGCTGTTGTTATTATTCACGCTAAAAAATGCTGGATTGCTTCAACTCATGTTTGGGTCAAATATGGATAAACCCAACCATTGCTTAAAATCTTTGAATACAATTTTTAAACCCAATGGTTGGGTTTGTCCATATTTGACCCAAACATGAGCTGAAGCAATCCAGCATTTTTTTAGAGTGTATTTTAACTATAAGAAAAGAAACAATATGAATATATATACATATATATTTTATATTTAATATGATACAACCATATACTAATTATTATTAATTATATATTTTAGATATGTATTTTTGCATGATTATTTTGTCATTTGATATATACATATATAATTTATAAAGTCATTAGACCACAATTTATAAGGTCATTTTGAATTTATAATTATCTATCTATCTATCTATCTATCTATCTATCTATCTATCTATCTATCTATCTATCTATCTATCTATCTATCTATCTATCTATCTATCTATCTATCTATCTATCTATCTATCTATCTATCTATCTATCTATCTATCTATCTATCATCTATCTATCTATCTATCTATCTATCTATCTATCTATCTATCTATCTATCTATCTATCTATCTATCTATACACACTAATTTTTTTAAATATATATAATGAAGCAGTTTTGATAACTGTAGACTCAAGTAAAAGCAATACGAGAACATCACTCGTGTCCCTGTCATTGCAATAAACAAAAAATAGTGGCATTTATTTGCTTACACTTTAAGCAAAACATCTGACAAACTAAAGTTTTTTATTTTATTTCAAATGATTCAACAATAGATACACAGGTGCAAAACACCTGAACGCTGATGACACTTGATTCGACTATTTATCTAATGCAAGGAAATGTCGAAGTGTCTGAATGCTCACGGTATTTGGGATTGTATATTAGTGTGAAAGGTGCTTCTGCTCATGTTTGTGCACTACATGATGCAAACACTTCCCACTTCTTCAGTAGAGCATGCTGACATGTCAGTGGTATGCACTATGCAGCACAGAAAACCAGGTCCCTCGTAATAACAGTGACACCTAGTGGCAGAATGTAGTGCTGCAAACTTCCTCTATTGACACAATAACACTTTAAAATAGTTCAGCCAAAATGAAAATCCTTCCTCTGTTTAACACATAATAAAAAAAAACGAAAACAAAAAAAAAAACGTTTAGTGAGGAGGGCTGTCAAGATACAAAAATGACAAAATCAGACCATTAAGCGTCATTAGCACTATATTTATTTTATATTATATACAAAATATAATATACTCACTCTTGTAAATAAACTTAAAAAAGAGACCTTAAAGGATTAGTTCACTTTTAAATAAACTTTTGCTGATAATTTACTCACCCCCATGTCATCCAAGATGTCTTTCTTTCTGCAGTCGAAAAGAAATTAAGGTTTCGGATGAAAACAGTCCAGGGGTTTCCTCCATATAATGGACTTCAATGGGCTCCAAACGGTTCAAGGTCCAAATGACAGTTTCAGTGCAGCTTCAAAGGGCTTTAAACGATACCAGACGATGAATAAGGGTCTTATCTAGCGAAACGATCAGTTTCTGCGAGAAACCAAGCAGTATTTATGCTATTATTTTACCTCTTAACAGGAGAAACGCGATCGTCTCTGAGCTCCGCCATAACTTCCGGCAAGTAAGGTCAAATTTGATCGTGGTCATAGATGTATATGTAGATGCCTCATTAGTGACTGCACGGATCAAATTTGACCTTACTTGCCGGAAGTTATGGAGCTCAGAGACGATCGCGTTTCTCCTGTTAAGAGGTAAAATAATAGCATAAATACTGCTCGGTTTCTCGCAGAAACTGATCGACAACTGTGAGGGGCTGAATTTTTATACATTATATAAAGCCTTAAAGTTCTGCATAATTAAGGGAGTGGCCACTTGAGTAACAGGTGGATAGTCACTAGGGATGCAACAATACAGTTAGTCCACGGTTCAATACATACCTCGGTTTTTAACCACGGTTTTCGGTTCGGTTCTGATGGCTTGTCACATCAGTTTTTTGCTATTCTATTCTTAAGTGACAGGAACAGCAAGAGGTTAAGGAGAAAAAATACTATGTTTTTTGCAATACTCTTTCTTTATTTTACTTGAATTGAAAAACCTTACTTAAACATTTTTTTTTTAAACTTTGCTTAAAAAAACATTTTACACATTCATAGTGTATAGTATAATATAACAAATATATATAAAGATTTAACACTGGCAGCTCAGAGCTGTACAGCAGCATTTAAGTATGAGATTGAATGAATAAATGTAAAAATAAAACACTACATAGACTTCACTATAAAATATACATTGATTCTTATTAAAGTTACTGTATTAAAGTTTTTCAGTCAAGAGCAGTGAGTAATTTTCTCTTTGTCTTTAGTTGTTGTATTAACATTAAAGGGATAATTCACTAAAAAATGAAAATTCTGTCATCGAGAGATGAATACAGGTTTGGAACAATATTAGATTGAGTAAATAATGGCACAATTTTAGAGGTGAACTGTCCCTTTAAGGACCGCGTGTTCACTACTGCTGTTGTCAATTTAAGACCTCCGTGCATAATATACAGACACACGCGATTTTACTTTCACTTTAGACATAACCGACTGTGTTTATGTTAACGTTGTGTGTATTTGACAGTATTAGCGCAGTAAGACGACTACTTAGTCCAGTAATCACGTGTTTGACAGGCGTACGTGCGCACGCTCGGAAAAGCACATGGGCAAGGCTTTAAACGCATGCAAATAATGAACTTTGGTGATTGTGAATTACTATAAGTGTTCCGTGAGTATAACTCTACCACTAACGTGTGATGTGAATGTATGTCGCGTTGTTCAGTATATCGGGATGGAGGCAAATGATAGAATGTGTAGAAAAATTATTAATTAAATGCAAAAAAAAAAAAAACGCAATTCACAAGCGCGTATTGAACCGTGAATCCCGTACCGAACGGTTCAATATTATATTGAGAATTGTGGCATCCCTAATTGCCACTATGGTTGAGCTAAGTGGGCGTGGTTTCAGCCACCAGGCACCTCAGCTCCACCCACGTCCCGCCTCTTTGCCCATTTTCAGTTATCCGGGAGTGACGCCCTGCCAAGATGGCGACAGCCGGCTCCACCCACTTTAGGCTTCAAAAATGCTCTTCAGAAACCTGCAGGTGACGTCACGGACACTATGTCCATATTTTTTTACAGTCTATGATCTCAACCCTTTTGACTTCAAGGCCTGCCCATTGTTCACAACAATATTTGAAGCCCCAAAATAAAATATACCAAAATAAAGTTGTTGTTCACCGAATATCCTGCCTTTTGTGATGCACTAAAGAAAGTCGTATGGGTTTGTAAACTAAATGAGGATGAATAAATGATAATTATTTTTTTATTTATGGGTGGACTATACCTTTAACTCCTCAGTCACACACACACACACACACACACACACTTCAGTCCCAAAAACAGCAGCACGTTTGTTCTGAGCCCTTTAAGTTGATGTTTATTGTGAATCACGCGTGTGCAGACACAGATGTTTTTCTCTTTCTCTGCGTCCTGCTCAAAAACAGACATCATGGAGACGGCTAGACACTAGATCACAGTGTCAACTTTTACAAATTGAACATGATCAGCTCCCACACACAAACACACACACATATACAGTCTCGTACTCACTCACTCCCCCCCCCCCCACACACACACACACACACACACACACACACACACACACACACACACACACACACACACACACACACACACACACACACACACACACACACACACACACAGACACACAGACACACAGACACACACACACATGCTATAGCATAATTTCAGCACATGCTGTCACATTCATCTGCCCCATGATCTGAAGCCAACACTAGTAATAGTCTGAATCTACAGGAAGCTTTACAGTAAACCACGAGAAGGCAAACTGAATCATGTGACCCATAATAAAGTGACAATTTCAGGAGAAATGCATATCCATTATCTGCTCTCGTTATGGCAGGGCAAATAACAATGCTATTCATTTTGCTGTGTAAAAATATTGGGAAAAAAGAAAAAAAACTTTTACACTAATAACTCGGGTAAATAATAAACATAAATTAGATACAGTAAGGAAGAATCATTTTACAGGCTTTGTATAAATAAATAAAAAATCAGAAGTTCAACTTTTCTCACGTCACACCCTCAGAACATGCCAGAGTCGCTGTGATCGCTGTGAACTCACTCATTCAAAAAGAAACAGGTCAGAGGAACCATATTTACAACAACAGATGAAACATATAGAAGAAAAGAACAGAGTAAATGTTTCAATTAACAGAGCACCTCCTGAATGCTGAACTGAATATTGAATGAACTTCACAAAACCTGTCAAGAACATGTCCAGGTCACATTTAACCCGGAAATCAAAAGGAAAATAAATTATATTTGATTAAAAATATTATAAATTATATTTTGCATAATAAAATGCATATTTTATATCATTTTATCATTTATGTTAAGAACATTTCCCCCTAATTCACATAGCCTTTAAGCAAAAATAAAATAAATGTAAAAAGTAAAATAAAATAAAAACACCAAATTGTATTATTACTGGAATGTAAAAAACAACGATATATCATTTAAATTGCAAATTTATATATATAATAATGATACACTACTGTTGAAAAGTTTGGGGTCAGTGAGATATATATATATATATATATAAAAAAAAAAAAAAAATACTTTTATTCATCAAGGATGCATCAAAACTGATTTTTTTTATATCAAATAAAAGTAAAAATCATCATATTAAGGCCCGTTCACACCAAGGATGATAAATTTAACTATATAGTTCTAAAAAACAATTCTCAATATTAAAGAATGGTAGAGTTCACACCACAACTATAACCATAACGGCACAGAGAAACTATATCGTTAGAATCACTTTCAGAAAAGTGATTCTTTTCCCCAAGTTTTTTCCAAAAGAATAAAAACATTGACAGCCAATCAGAACACATTCTGCTTTAACCCTCTGGTGCTCTTCGTTTAGGGGTTGTATTGGTTGTCTTCCCGGTCATAAGTGACCGGACACCTAAAAATTAAACTTCCTCCACCCCAGTAAAACCAATGCAATTTATTTTTCTTCAATAATATTTTTTCTTTTTAATTTTGTATTTTGAGATGATTTGATGGTATTTTTTAAATATTTATGCAATAATTATGGTTTATTTTTGCCATTGAAAATCATACAAATGTTTTTTTAATTTTTATTTTTTTATTATTGCAGTATTTCAGGTTAAAATAGAGACTAGGCCTTATTAGGCAGATTAGCGCCATCTTTTGGAATTATTTAAGAAATCATGCAACCATGGGTGTAATCACTAGAGGTCTCAATGGAGAATTTCTTAGTTCTCTTTTGAAAACATTTGTTTTTATTTTTGATGGATTTGAATATAAATTTAAAAAATCTCAAAGACTATTTATTATACAGTTTTCGATTGTTTTTGTTTGTTAGAAATATAGATTTTTTTCTGTGAATTTGTGTTTTGGCCGATTTCCCATTCATTTCCTATGGTCGGTCATTTATGACCAAAGACAATGAACGCTACTTTTTTTTTACGACCAATTAGCATGCTCGAATCATGACCCTAATTTTTTGGTGTTCACATACCTAATGCTAGAAAAGTCACCAAGTTTCATATCATTCCGATGAAGCAGTGATTTTTAAAATTTCAAAACAGAAAATTTTCCGATCAGAAATGACCGAAGAGCACCAGAGGGTTAAAGAGTTTGAGCATATAAAGTGGCAGTGGATGCTAATATAAACCGCTGGTGTGGACGCTAATATAGCTAGTTATCTTTATAGTTGTCATTTTTAGTGTGAACGGGCCTTTAGAATGATTTCTGAAGGATCATGTGACACTGAAGACTGGAGTAATGATGCTGAAATAGCTACATCACAGGAATACATTAGCCTACATTAAAAAAAATATTAAAATTGAAAAGTTATTTTAAATATTTCATATTACTGTTTTTACATATTTTTGATCAAATACATGCAACCTTGGTGAACTTGGAGTCTAACCCCAAACTTTAGTAGTGTATACATTTTTTTGTAGTGTTTTCATTTTGTTATAGTACATAAATGACAAAAACTCAGAAGTAAAATGTCTGGACAATATGTTGATGAGAAGTATTGAGGAAAATGTGCTTGTATTGCCATTAAAATTTCATTAAAGGGGATGTCTAATGCTATTTCATGCATTCTGACTTATTTACACTGTTAAAGAGTTGGATTCTCATGATAAACATGGCCAAAGTAAGAAAAAAAAAGATGAGTTGGATGTATGAGGGAGTATTTCTGTGCCAACTACACTCCATCAGGATTTGAACAAGTTTCAAGAAAGTTTTTTTTTCCGAGTATGGCCCTGTATGATGTCATAAAGGGCGGTATTCCTTGCATGGGCACTTCCCCCGGATGAGCGCGTGTGCACATCAACAAGCTTCACTCGGGTTATGGAAGCCATCGGCAGCGCTGTCATTTTGTTTTTAGACCACGAAATCAACAATGTCACTAAAGAAGTGTGTTTGTTTGTTCCCGGTCATGAGTGGAAACCGCAGGCGGTGAGTGAAACTGCATCAAACGTCTGTGTTTTGTTGGCAATCGGCGCGTAAGTGGATATAATGTCAACAACACCAACGTATAGTGAATCAAAAGTTATCCAGGGATAATGCCATGATGTATTGTGTGTGTGTGTGTGTGTGTGTGTGTGTGCTTGTAACTCTTTAGCTCCGCCCACTGCACGCCTCTACGAGCTCAGCTGTTTTTGGAAAGAATCGGTACAGCGTATCTGTCTTTTATAAATATGATCAAGCTAAAGTTTTTTCGGAGATATGAAAGATGCAATACTACTCTATATGTACTCGAGATTAACATGAGACTGGCCAGTGTTGGGGGTAACGCATTACAAGTAACTTGAGTTACGTAATCAGATTACTTTTTCAAGTAACTAGTAAAGTAACGCATTACTTTTCAAATTTACAACAAGAGAGTTACTTTTTCACATTTATTTGACAGACAGTTCTCCTGTCTCCATGTTGAGAAAAATCGAGAGTAAGTGCAGAGGCGTTGTGTGTAAACATGTTATTGTAGTTCTAGACTAAATGTGAGCATTTACATATCTCACTTGTACAATAAAGATTCAGTACTCCTCAAAATGAATAAATCAGTCAAATGCAAAATCAGAATACTATGCAAACCACCAATAATTAAATGTTAAATAAAACAAATATTTGTATGCATTTAATCTACCTTTATTGATCTTGCTGCTGACCTTCGATGATTCAGTTAAACCATGAGCAAAAATGACAAGATTTTTTGTTTTTATTGTTTTTTTTCTCCTGCGTCCTATTCTTCCATTATCCAGAATGGCAGCTGCGCCCTCTACTGTTCATGCGTGAATTTGCATTTTTACCTCAGCCTGAGGCTTATTATTTCAATTTTGGTATGAAGAGGTCTTAACATAATTATGCACAAAAATATAACTTTTTTTGTTATAAAAAAACAAAACAAAAAAACAAGCCCAGCCCAAGTGAGAAAAAGTAACGCAAAAATAACGTAACACATTACTTTTCTTAAAAAGTAACTAAGTAACTCAATTAGTTACCTTTTAAAGGTCCCATGGCATGAAATTTTCATTTTATGAGGTTTTTCAACATTAATATGAGTTCCCCTAGCATGAATATTGTCCCCAAGTGGCTAGAAATTTCGATCGGTGTAAACCGAGTTCTGGCTGTCTTTCTCTGCCTTTGAGAAAATGACAGCCCAGACGAACTGATCTTGAATTCTCCTGTTATGACGTCATACCAGGAAAGGTTACCTCCTTTTCCTCCGCCCAGAGAATTTGGCACGCCCATGCAAGCGCTATAGCGCTACAAAATGCCTTTTATTTCTAAATTATGACATTTTATGATGTAAAAATCATACTAACAATATAAGTACACCTCAGGAAACATTATAAAATAATAGAAAAATGCCATGCCATGGGACCTTTAAGGGAGTCGCGCAACATTGTAATGCGTTACTTTTCAAAGTAACTTTCCCCAACACTGAGACTGGCAGAAACTGTGTGTGTTATGTACCCTTTAAAAGGCCCCCAAAAATAATGGTCCTAAAAACCGGGTTTGTTTACATCATTGCTTTCTTTTGATTTTGGGGTGAAATGTGAAGGACATGTTCTCCATTACCTGCTCAAAGGACAGAGAAACGCTTGTCACAAAACCCCAGGACATCAGTAAAAATGACGTACGGCAAATATCTAGGTATTGCAGAGCGAGCACAGTGATATGGTTATGACTTACACACTACCACGTCCAGTTATAAGACTTACATCGTCTATGGTGACTGCTAGTTTGTGCGTGAGCGTTTCCTTTAGAAGACGTTTCGGTTCGGTTCGCTTTCAGAAAGACTACATGAAGAAAGGCATCTGAAGGTAAGCGAGAGAAGGAAAAATCTTAGGTTGATTCAGGCGTTTTCTACTCCACAGCTGCACACAGACGTGCTCGAATAAGAAATACTGCCGGCTTTTCTCAGTTATAAAAGCTCTGATCTAAATGCTGACAGTCATTTACAATAATAATACATATACACATTCAGGGTTTCATATATACGCGACCTCTATTAGGTGGTGAGGCATTGCCAACAAATGCGAGTCAGACGTTGCACAGGGCACGTTTGCTGAAACGAATCAATCCATTTTGAGTAAAGCGTGTTTAAAATAACCCAACACAATGCTATGTTGCCGCAAAAGCAGATCTGGGTGAATATTGATCACGGGTGCAACTGCTAAGATTAGTTATTTACAGTTTAACGCAGGCCGCATATTATATATTTAGATATAAATCACAGACACGTGGCAAGTCATCCGACCGCAAGGCTGCTCAAATGCAGAAAGACATAAAAAGCATTTGTGTGTGTAATTACAAATGAAGGAGGTTTTAATAAGAACTCTTATGTACTGTATTTTTTCAGCTCTTGCATGCTTTTCTTAGCGTGTGTACTCATTGCACTCTAAAGGTTTGGGAGGGAAATGAGATCTGCTTCGGTTAATAAAACGGACCAGACAAAAGCAGCTGTTGTCCCTCGCCCGTGACGTCCTTCATCATTCAGAGAGATCGGTCTTACGAAAGTCTGGAGATAACTGCAGCAAAGGCTTCGGAGGGGATAGAGGCCGAACACAAAGTGAAGTAAGCATTAGCCGTGTCCTCTAGAGAGCGCCGTGGACCTTCAGAACCGATGGCAAGTTCACCGCTCCGTGTCTGACACTGGACCTCAAGACGCCGCTGGAAATCACTCTAGGCATCCGCAGTTTCTGTTAAAATAAGAGTGAGGAAACTGATATCAGAAAAGACATGTATTTTGGTTACACTTTGGTACACATTTGGTTCGATGATCCACGTTAGACATTCTACTAACTACAATCCAAGGCTTTACAAAGCTTAGAATCAATGTAACCAATCTCTTAAAAAAATGATTCAGTGTTTCGAAATGTTCGAAACGCCACGCGCTGGTGACGCCTGCTGGTCAGAACAGTGTAAATGCAACAAAAACACAGGCCAAACATGCGTAAAGACACATTTTACAAACACATTGCAAATGTTTTATTCAAAGTAAAATCTAATGCAATTAACTAATCATCTAATAAAATTAAATATCAAGTGTCTGTATGATATATGTGTATTTTATCAGTTTGTTTGTTCCATGGATGGCTCAGCTAAACAGGCCAATAAGAGACTACTGTATTAACTGCTATTATTCCTTTTAATTATACAAATATCTGCACGACTGTAAAAGTATAAAACTGATCACAGATCCAGACACTTGTTCAATGGTTTGCCGCTGGGGGGCGATCTCAGTGAAGCAGAGCGGTAAACCATTGAACAAGTGTCTGGTTTTTACCTGATCTCTGGTCAGTTTAATACATTTGCTGTAGATGCTCCAAACCACTGATTCCGTTCAGTCTGCAGGTAAATGTTGCCCAAATCAGTTTTTTTTTTTTTTTGTTGCTCATTTCCGACTCGGATCTGTTTTTCTCATGATGGTGTGAACAGCACAAACCACATGGAATCTGATCTTTTTCCATTTCAATTTGTGCCACTTCCATATGTGGTACTAAATCAAACCTCACACACCTGAACCAGCTGATTAGGTCTTATACTGGAATCTTCCAGGCAAGTGTGTTGAAGCAAGTTGCAAATTCTGCATGACAGTGGCCCTCCAGACCAACTGCTCTAGATCAACATTCATCGCAATTCTGCGCTCATGGGAGTCACTTCAAAGATTTTACACAACTGAAGTTATCAAGACTGCTGGGAAAGGTAGTCAGTGAAGGACAGTGATGTGTCAGAGCTCATAAGTATTACAGTGGCAGCTCTACACTATATTGCTAAAAGTTTTGGGATGCGTGCCTTTACATGCACATGAACTTGAATGACATCCCATTCTTAATCCGTAGGGTTTAATATGGAGTTGGCCCATCCTTTGCAGCTATAACAGCTTCAACTCTTCTGGGAAGGCTTTCCACAAGGTTTAGGAGTGTGTTTATTGGACTTTTTGACCATTCTTCTAGAAGCACATTTGTGAGGTCAGGCACTGATGTTGGATGACTCTATGCTTACTCTCTAATTCATCCCAAAGGTGTTCTATTGGGTTGAGGTCAGGACTCTGTGCAGGTCAGTCAAGTTCCTCCACACCAAACTCGCTCATCCATGTCTTTATGGACCTTGCTTTGTGCACTGGTGCGCAGTCATGTTGGAACAGGAAGGGGCCATCCTCAAACTGTTCCCACAAAGTTGGGAGCATGAAATTGTTCAAAATGTCTTGGTATGCTGAAGCATTAAGAGTTCCTTTCACTGGAACTAACCCCTGAAAAACAACCCCACACCACAATCCCCCCTCCACCAAACTTTACACTTGCAGTCAGGCAAGTACCGTTCTCCTGGCAACCGCCAAACCCAGACTCGTCCATCGGATTGCCAGACAGAGAAGCGTGATTGGTCACTCCAGAGAACACGTGGAATGGAATATTTAGTAGTGAGGAAATTTCACGAATAGACTTATGGCACAGGTGGCAACCTATCACGGTACCACGCTTGATTTCACTGAGCTCCTGAGAGCGACCCATTCTTTCACAAATGTTTGTAGAAGCGTCTGCATGCCAAGGTGCTTGATTTTATACACCTGTGGCCATAGAAGTTATTGAAACCTGAATTCAATTATTTGGAGGGGTGTCCCGATACTTTTGGCAATATAGTGTACATACAAGCAAAATACGAGGGCTCGTATCATAAATGTTTGAAAACTGCTCTTTTTTCACATCCTCGTCTTTGTTTTTTATATTGCCTGTGGATAAATTTGCCGGCTTGGGGCAGATCACGCTATAAATAAACGCGTAATCGCTTACTTTAATGTTCTCTGTGTTTACTTCTGTATGACAGCGTGCTGCGTGGCATCTTTTTATCGTTCTTTTGCAAGAATGTCACCGCATTAATATCAAACGGAGTGTCTATATATGCATTTTTCTGTCCAAATGTCTTTGAATTAACCGGTGTTTTGGTGATTTAAAACTTCTTAGTAGAGGAACCACAGGTGTACTTCATCACATGAACTATAATCATGATCCACCATACACAAACAAACAAGTCACACAATACTTTGTCTTCATTTTGAACAGTCTACACTACTGTTTAAAAGTTTCGGGCTGGTAAGGTGGTTTAATGTTTTCTTTTAAATCATGCCTCTCGGTTTGATATTTCATTAGATGATGTAATAACATTCAGACATTAAATGTCCAAATACGTTATTGATGTTACTGTAGGTAGTTACAGCATGTATTAAAGCCACACACAAGTCTCCATTACAGAATAAACATGCATGTTTACCACTGAGCGTTCTCTTATCTTCATCTGCTGGTGATTCTGCCTCTTCAGACACTTCTCCTGTTTACAGACGTCAGATGATCAGATTCAGCAGAGCAGAAAAAAGACAAAATTTGATGTGCAGCAAAAAGATAGACAGACAGACAGACAGACAGACAGACAGACAGACAGACAGACAGACAGACAGACAGACAGACAGATAGATAGATAGATAGATAGATAGATAGATAGATAGATAGATAGATAGATAGATAGATAGATAGATAGATAGATAGATAGATAGATAGATAGATAGATAGATAGATAGATAGATAGATAGATAGATAGATAGATAGATAGATAGATAGATAGATAGATTTGATTAAAATGGCAAAATCACTATATCTATGATAAATGGATATCACATTAAAAAAATCTAATGAGGTCATGTGACAATATTGATATATTTACCATTGCATGCTGTTTCACAGACTATGGTTTTAAATAGCATGCTGTATCAAGTATATAATGCACAGTTTTGTTCCATTCCACAGTGTTAGTTACTCTTATTACTCGGATTATCCAGCAGAGGGCAGTCATTGATAAATCTTGAAAATGAGCAGCATTAATTTAGCTGACAGTAACTGTCATTTTACTGATCACAATACCGTTCTGTAATTTCCGATGTTCCCCTTCTTTTTTTGAATTGTCATGGGGACTTTCTTCCGGGGGTCCGTTCACCCCCCCTGGCTCCGGGTTGTCTTCTCCGACCCTGTCTTTCTTTGGTCCTGACAGCTCTGGGCCTTTTTTTTGCTCCTGGATTTCTGCGGTTGCCTCCTGCTGTTCCTCCAGCTCTCGTTTGGCCTTCTCCTCCCTCTCTGGTGTGAGACACAGCGGGAGGCACATTATTCACCATTCGCTTTCTCTGAATGCATCAAATGTGCCAAAATGCTACAAAAGTTTGGATGCATCAAACTTTGTTTTAGTTTATTTTTGAAAGAAGTCACTTATGCTTACCAAGGCTGAATTTATTTAATCAAAAATACAGTAAAAAATAGTAATATTGGGAAATAGTGGTACAAACAAAAATAACTTTTCTATTTGAATATATATATAAAAATAAAATGTACTCCTGTGATGCGCCGAAATTTTGCAGCATCATTACTCCAGTGTAACATGATCCTCCAGAAATCATTTTTTTATGAAAATAATCAATGTTGAAAACAGTTGTGCAGCTTAATATTTCTGTGGAATCCATGAAACTTTTTTTAACACTTATAATGTTAATAACGTTTTTTTTTTGCACAAATATATATATATAAATACACATACATTATATATATATATATATATAATTTACCGGCAAAACATTATGACCGGTGAAGTGAATAACACCTGTTAGTGGGTGGGATATATTAGGCAGCAAGTGAACATTTTGTCCTTAAAGTTGATGTGTTAGAAGCAGGAAAATGGGCAAGCGTAAGGATTTGAGCGAGTTTGACAAGGGCCACATTGTGATGGCTAGACGACTGGGTCAGAGCATCTCCAAAACTGCAGCTCTTGTGGGGTGTTCCCGGTCTGCAGTGGTCAGTCTCTATCAAAAGTGCTCCAAGGAAGGAACAGTGGTGAACCGGCGACAGGGTCATGGGCCCTCATTGATGCACGTGGGGAGCGAAGGCTGGCCCGTGTGGTCCGATCAAACAGACAAGCTACTGTAGCTCAAATTGCTCAAGAAATTCATGCTGGTTCTGATAAAGGTGTCAGAATACACAGTGCATCACAGTCTCTTTCAGCAGGATAATGTGCCCTGCCACAAAGCAAAAATGGAATTCAGGAATGGTTTGAGGAGCACAACGAGTTTGAGGTGTTGACTTGGCCTCCAAATTCCCCAGATCTCAATCCAACCGAGCATCTGTGGGATGTGCTGAGCAAAAAAATCCGATCCATGGAGGCCCCACCTCACAACTTACAGGACTTAAAGGATCTGCTGCTAACATCTTGGTGCCAGATACCACAGCACACCTTCAGGAGTCTAGTGGAGTCCATGCCTCGACGGGTCAGGGCTGTTTTGGCAGCAAAAGGATATTAGGTCATAATGTTATGCCTGATCGGTGTATATAGGCCTATCCTTACTGAACCCAAATATTTGAACAGAAGTGTATATTTAGATGCTTTTCACCAAAATAAATCGTAAAAATAACTTATTTCGACACTACATTTCCAAATTCCAGTGTGCAAACACTTCTCAAAAACATGCATTCTTACAGGGATCAATCTGCTCGTACCTTTATCTGCCTGCGTCTTCCACCGCTCTCTGTTCAGAGAAACCGCCTCGTTCCAGATGGCCTTGAAGTTCTTCAGGTCCACAGTGAGCAGCGAGCAGTTATGGGATGCGCTGCCATCAGAACCAGAGCTGTTCACACTGCCCCTCTTCACATCTCCGGCAGTAATACTGCTCGAGATGATGGGATAAGGACTCACCATAAATCACAATATTGCATATATATTGGCAGCAATCACATCCACTTAGCTTCTGTAACATCTCCATATCTACCTACATTTCCTGCTCTGTTGATCATTAATATGCTGCTGCTGCTTTGTGTCCTTTCTATGAACCTTCGGGCTGTTTTAGTTTACCATATATTCTAAGGGAAGGGATACAATTCAGTCCTTTATATGCAGAAGATGCATTTGTTACGAAAAGAAAGAATGTGCTCTTAAGCTTAATCAGCATCGGCAATTCAACTCGTACTTAGAAGATCCAAAGAAACTTTTAAAGTTTGCTGTCTGAACTGATTACTTTAGACTAAATTACAAGGGTCAGAAACAGCAGTGCATTTACTCACATTCGCTCTCTTTCTAAGTGATCCAACTGAGCTATCTGACCGGGACTGAATTGGATTTGCAGTAATGACTGCAATAGAACCAGTGAATTGGGTTTCGATACTAAGGAAAGCTATGCCACTAGGCACTATTATTGCGGCCTCAGCACTAATTTCCCTAGTTTGTCTTAATTACCTTTCATTATCTCTATTCTTGTCTAATCAGAAGAAGAAAAAAAGAACTTCCAGACTCTGACCTGCGAAACCCAGCCAGGCTTGAGCTTGTGGCCTCTTCAATGAGCGGCGTGACGATCTTCTCGGTCATGTCCGTCAGAACCGTAAACGTGGGAACAACGATAAAGTCAATGAAACCTACAGGAAATGATAAAGAAATTGTTTATTTTGTGTGCAGAATTTAAAGAAAATATTTAAATAAATGATCCTTGTATGTAATTATGCATGATCTTCAAAAATAAATATGTGTTTCGGCTATTACAAACTTAATATGAGTAGTGCAATTTAGCGTAATTCATAATTTTGCAATTGCAATATTGAGATTTTATCGCAAGAATTTGTTCCAGTGTACGATAAAGTCAATGAAACCTACAGGAAATGATAAAGAAATTGTTTATTTTTCTGCGCGGTATTTAAAGAAAATACTTGAATAAATCATCCTTGTATGCAATTATACATGATCTTCAAAAATAAACATGTGTTTCGTCTATTACAAGTTTGAAGCTTACATGTGATTTTTTTCCCCCCTTTTCCAGCTTAATATGAGTATTGCAATTTAGCGTAATTCATAATTTTGCAATTGCAATATTAAGATTTAATCGCAAGAATTTGTTCCAGTGAACGATAAAGTCAATGAAACCTGCAGGAAATAGTTAATTTTTGTGCACTGAGCTCAATTTTTTAAAAATCTAATTTGAATAAATGATCCCCATACACATGATCTTCAAAAATAGCCATGTGTTTCAGCTATGGTAAGTTTAAAGCTGAAATTTATCAATTTTTCCCCTTTTCCAGCTTAATATGAGTATTGCAATTTAGCGTAATTCATAATTTTGCAATTGCAATATTTACATTTAATCATAAGAATTTGTGCCAGCATATGATAGTCAATGAAAAATAAATGGTTAATTTTTGTGCACTGAGTTCAAAAAAAAAAAAAAAAAAAAAACAGCTATTTGAATAAGTTATCCCCATATGCATGCTCTTCAAAAAATAGCCATGTGTTTCAGCTACGGTAAATTTAAAGATGAAATGTGTATTTTTCCCCCTTTTCCTGCTTAATATGAGTATTGCAATTTAGCATAATTCATAATTCCGCAATTGCAATAGTGAGATTTTATCGCATGAATTTGTGACAGCTTTTGATAAAGTTAATGAATCCTACAGGAAATGGTTCATTTTTGTGCACTGAGCTCAATTTTATATGTGTTTCCGCTATGGAAAGATTAAATGTGTATTTTTCCCCCTTTTCCAGCTTAATATGAGTATTGCAATTTAGCGTAATTCATAAATTTGCCATTGCAGTATTGAGATTTAATTGCAAGCATTTGTGTCTGTGTACTTAGCGTGTGTTTGTGTCACTCACCGATCTGGGACTGGGCCACCATAGTGGACTTACGGTCACACAGAGGTGAGAAAGGTAGACCAAGCTCTGCCTCCTTATCACCCTGTCAACACAAACACATCATTCAACTGCATTGCTATAATAATGCATTACATAGTTTTGTATCAGGGGAAAATTTTCAAAAATATTGCACAACTGTTAACCAACACAGGTATGAAATGTATGTGGCACTTTCCACAAAGAGAGTACAAAACGGCCTCAAACTGACAATTATTTTTTGTCAACAATAGTTAAAGGCACAATATGTAAGATTTTTGGATTCAAATATCCAAAAACCACTAGAACAATGTTATATATTTTGTTGACTTGTGCACTTACATTATCCCAAATGTTTCGAAGAATGTTCGAAATCTTTAAAGAAATCATCAATTTTAACCAGGACACGGACCGTGTACCTGCGTCGCCTATCAATGACATCATACCCGCGTTACACTCGATTCAATGACATCATACCCGCGTTCAGAGGTGGACAAAGTACAGAACTCCATTACTTGAGTAAAAGTAAAAATACTATTGGTTAAATATTACTCCATTACAAGTGAAAGTTGTAAAGATAGATTTTTACTTAAGTAAAAGTACAGAAGTACTTGCTTTTAAAAGTACTTAAGTATCAATAGTAAAAGTAAACACATTATTTTATTATCGTTGCATTGTTGTATGAATGCACGCTATTCCATCATGGTGGTTTAAACCAGTCATGCTCCAACTGACATGCTAGCATATCTTGAACTCATTTACATACTTGCTTAAAAGTTACAAAGCTCTTATCAAAGTCAAAATCATACTAGAAAAGAAAGGTTTCTACATATGTTTTTACATAATCCTGTCAAATAAACACAATTTCTGAAAGGACTTCAGTTAACATTATTAGCCCAACTACGCTTTTGCATGCTAACTAACATCATTGTGGAACATTATGTGTTTGCGCTGGATCCACAAGGCTATGGCAACTTGGCGGGTAAATCTATAAAAATCATTTGACCAATCATATCATACCAGTGTTAATTTTGACAGCAAATTTGGATTTAGTTTTAGTTAGTCTTTTGACTATAACATTTTAGGCATCTGAATTGTTTTAGTTTTAGTCTAGTTTTAATTGACTATAATAAGATTTTAGTTTTCAATAGACTAAAATTCAGTACTTGTGGTCTGGCATCTGAGAGGCAGCTTTCTGTGTGCACTTTCATGTCGTTGCACTTTTTTAGACTTATCCACGTCTGCTCTTCTGAATTTTAACTTCTCAGTATGACTATGTTTGCGCGCACTGCGTCTGGGAACTGCCGCCTTCTATTTTGCCATCAATTGATTGGTGTTCAAAAAATACTTGGAAATCATTGAACTTCATGTGATCCTACAAGAGTGATTACTGATGGGCTGTCTGCAAAAAAAAAAAAAACGCATCACGTTTTAAAGAAGAAAACAAATCATCCACTTACTTTCAAAGCGGCTACAACTTTCTACTTCGAGGGCCTTGATAGAAATGTAGTGGAGTAAAAAGTATGATATTTCTCTTTCTAATGTAGTGAAGTAAAAGTAAAAGTTTCCAGAAAAAATACTACTCAAGGAAAGTACAGATACTCAAAAAGTGTACTTAAGTACAGTACTCAAGTAAATGTACTTAGTTACTGTCCACCTCTGCCCGCGTTACACTTGATTTTTGGACTTATTTTAATATATTATGTGTTTTATTAGACAGGTGAGCAACTGTTTGGATACATTCCTTGACAGAAAACTAATCATTGTTATATAGCTTGTCTTATTGTTTAAATCGCGTTTTCACCACGAATACCATGTTTTACCATGCCGAATATCGATCTAGCTCACTGCAGTGTGAACAAGTGTCTCATATTTGTGAACGCGCATAGTAGCATTATAACACGACTTTCAACACACTCAAATGATTGTAAACAGCACTGTTACTCGACATACGCATGAGCAGAAGAAGCTGAAGCAAGGCGCCATCAAGCTACACCTTTGTTTTCAATAAGCGACCTCTAGTGGCGAAAAATGACATATTGTGGCTTTAAATGTGCTGTATGTAATTTTTTTTTTCACTATACTAAAGCACAAAAATACCATAATATGTTTTAGATATTTAGGAAACACACTAAGTGTACATCCCTGTTTCTCTTAATTATGCTGCACTTTAAGGCTTAAAGTGTCATGATGAAACCCTAAACCTAATTTTCTGAGATTTTAACACATGTATGTGTGTTGAACATCATGGAAGACAATGTTACCATCTGTAAGTTTTGAATGTGAGAGAAAACTAGTTAATTTGAAACCTTTTTGCTCTCTTTTAAACTTCCTTGGTTTCAACTTCATCTTCATGTCAACGTCTTAGGATGTGACGTTTTCTCGTACTATAATACGGCGATGACTCATCGTTGTCTCATAATTATTCATGAGACTGCGTGTCTTTATCCTATGAGAAGACGCGTTGCTTAATTCATGACAGCACGTGCTTAAGTATTCATGCCAGTACGCGTTGATAGGCATTTTCCTCTGTCAGGCACTTCAAACAGTGAGATCGCATACAGTAAGTGAGAGATGCATTAAAGGGTTAGTTCACCCAAAAATGAAAATTCTGTCATTAATTACTCACCCTTATGTCGTTCAACACCCGTATGGCTCTACAATAATTTTACGATGCGACGACAATTTTTGTGCGCAAAAAAAATAAAAAAAACACCTTTATCCAACTTGTTATTGTCTTCCGTGTGTGCCGCCATGACGCATGCGCGAGAATATGATGTAGCGCCAGCGTTCGGGAATCCATGAAATGCACACTTAAGCCCCATTTTGAGAACTACGCTGAGACCTAAAGCACGATCAATGTAGAATCCAACAGCGTAGACACGCGCGTCTTCCTCTGATTGTAAACAAATCGCTTCTGGGTCATGTGTCCGAACGCCGGATCTGCGTCATATTCTCGCGCATGCGTCGTGGAGGCACACACGGAAGACAAGAACAAGTTGGATAAAGGTGTTATTTTGATTTTTTTTTTCGCACAAAAACTATTGTCGTCGCATCGTAAAAATTATTGTAGAGTCACTGTGGTGAGATGGACTTTGTTGTAAACAACCAGTTAAATAACCCTCAGTTATTTGAATTAGTTTGGAGCTTATTATATTATTCTGATATTATTCCCTATATTATATATCGTAATTCTATATTTTCTTAATATTAGTTATGTTTTATTATATTTTGGAACGTTACTTTGCACTCTTTAAGTTATTTAACCTATAGAGACTTTTATTATGAAAGGCGTCTTGCCGGAAAGTCAAACAGATCGCTCGTGCAGACGCGCACAGAGAGAGCTCGCACACGGAAAATAAAAACACTGACGGAGATACGGAGCCATGCGGTCACGGAGATAATAAGTTTATTAAGGACACTTTTAAGTGGATTTAAGCATTTAGATGCTGTTTGTTGTTTTCATTTTGCAGTATTTTTTGTTTGTTTTGTTTTGCACCTGGTTGAAAAGGAGTACAAGGTATTCATTTATATTTAAGCACTTATGTATATATATATAATATCTTGTCTTAATGATTGTTCTCTTACGAGAGGTTCTCTCGTATTGCGTAAGTTCCTTACGCTACGGGAAAGTATTCTTTCTTCGAGATTTCTGAAAACCCCAAAATTATCCTTAATTTTGTAACATTGTCAACGCAGTGCGGCAGCCTGGCAGACCATAGCAGGCTATTCCAGCGTGCTATTGGCTGCTCTGCTGGCAACTGCAGCAGCCTATCGGTGAGCCCGCGTGACGTGGCGACCAATGAGGGCGCTTCGCGCCCACCTGGCTTCATTTGCCTACAGGTGGGGCGTGGCCACGTGTATATAAGCAGGGCTCACGGGATGCATATTCGATTTTCTTTTCTTCAGCGAAGCCCTTCGCATCGCTGGATCTGGAACCCGCCGCCGTGACCGCGCAGACAAGCAAGCAGAGGACAGCGCCTGAGGAAGCCGGCAGCATCGCGCCACCTTCAGCCTTCCGTGCCTGCTCTGCTATCCGGCAGCCCCATATCCTTTTACGCTCAAAGTGTTGTCGCCGCTGCGTCACACTTTTCACAAAAAGAGCAGAGCGTTGATACAAATGTCTCGTTCCACCTGCGGCTCGTGTCACGCGCAGCTCAGCTCCGGGGACCGCCATGTGATCTGCGCTCTCTGCCTGGGCCGTGATCACGCCGCCGCCGCACTCCACGCTGGCGGATGCCAAGAGTGCGAAGAACTGACGATGTCGACCCTGCGGGCTCGACTCGTCCTGTTCGAAGATGATATCCCTCCAGTCCCTGCCACGCCGCGCAAGAAGAAGCGCCGCTCGCAGCGGACTCCGGAGCTCGCAGAGAGAAGCTCGCCGGAACCTTTCCCGCCCGCTTCACTCTCGCCTTCCCCGCCCCCACCCCAGGCCGCCATTTCTGTTGCCGCCTCCGGGGATGAGGCGGATGCGGCCGCAGAACGCGCCGACAGCTGCTCCATCATGGCTTCCGACAGCGAGGACTGGTCTTCCGCATCCTCTTCAGTCCGGGGCTCCGGACGCTCTCGAGCGGGTGAGGACGCCGAACTCTTGCGCCTTCTCACCCGGGCTGTCGAGCAGCTAGGCCTCGAATGGGCCCCGCCCAAGGTGGCAGCGCCGAACCGACTTGACGGAAGCTTCCTAAACAGTCGCCGCCGTGCGCCCACCTCCAGGACTGCACCCTTTTTGCCGGAGCTTCACGAGGAGCTCGCAAAGTCCTGGAATGCGCCATTCTCCGCGAGGGTCTCGTCTCAGGCTTCTTCGACGCTCTCACAAGTTGACGGCGCGGCCGAGAAAGGCTACAACGCTATCCCTCCGGTGGAAGAGGCGGTCGCAGCGCACCTTTGCCCGCCTTCTGGTTGGCGCTCAAAGGCTGCCCTCCCGTCTAAGGCCTGCAGAGTGACGTCATCGCTGATCGGCCGCGCTTTCGCTGCCTCCGGTCAAGCTGCGTCCGCTCTGCACTCTATGGCCGTGCTGCAAATCCTCCAAGCTAATCTCCTCCGCGACATGGACGAGAAATGCTGTGACGCTGAGTTAATCATGGATTTGCGAAGCGCGACGGATCTCTCCCTTCGCGCCACCAAGACCGCAGCACAGGCCCTCGGACGCTCTATGGCCTCCCTCACGGTAGCTGAGCGCCACCTCTGGCTCACGCTCGCGGACATGCGAGAAACAGAGCGCGCGGCCTTCCTAAACGCCCCGCTCTCTCCGTCTGGGCTTTTCGGACCAGCGGTCAAGGGGATCGTCGACCGTTTCTCCGAAGTGCAGAAAACGACGCAGGCCATGAACCTTTTCCTGCCTCGACGCCCCGGCGCTAGCAATAGCTCCGCTGCTCGCCGTCCTCGTGACCAGCCAGCAACGAGCTCCGCGCAGCGCCCAGCGCGGCCCCCTTCGTCTCAGAGAAGACCGAGCGGCCGCCCCAGATCGCGCTCTTCCAGCCGTGGTAAGCCGCCTCCACCTCGGGGCCCCCGGCCTAGGATCACGCTGAAGCCCGAGCCTCCAAAGTCCTCCTAGCAAGAGGCGAGAAACGACGGTTAAGTCCCGCCGCGGCCGGACCACCGTCAAAACTCTTTTTCCTGTCAGCCCCCACCACTGTGGCTGCTGCAGATGGATTTCACGCAGCCAACGAGCCGGCAAAAATGCCTTCTCGCCTGTCAACAACCGCCGTTTTTACGGCGAACCAGAGAAATCACAAAAGTTGCATTATTTCTGGTCGCACGGCTCGCGCCGTATGTGTTTCAAATGCAGTAAATGTGCCCACTTTTCTGTGTTCACCCCTACACACAAGCACTATAAACCCTGTGTCCCCCACTCACATAAAGCGGCCACCGGCCGCTCGAGTGCTAGAGTTAGGTCACGTGTCCGCTTGTTTGCGTCCACGACTAACCACCACACGCGCTGTCACACAGCCACTCTTAACCGGTCATGTTCCACGCGTAAGAGTTGTGCCCGCTCAAACGCGCTCACACATTTTCGCGAACATTATGCCTCAGGCGCCACGCGCCACGCCACACACCATTTATTTTCCGCCCAGGGTGGCCGGAGCGATGAGTGTAGGGCCGCACACAAGCCACTCCCCGCTCGAAGCGGCAGAGATGCAGTGTGTAGGGCGGCCAGCCATCGCGAGCGATCGGCTGGCCCACAGCACAGAGAGCGCGCGCACTGCGCCCGCCCCTCCTATACGGGCCGTCAAACCCGCGAAGCGCGGCGTTTCGAGCCCGGAGGCCGTTCTATCCCGTGTGGCGCACGCGAGAGCGTGGGAAGCCATTCCAGGTGTATCAGAATGGGTGCTGAAAACAGTAAAGCACGGCTACACTCTGCAGTTCGCTCGCCGCCCTCCGCGCTTCTGTGCGCGTACAGAGACGAGAGTGAGCGAGGAAGTAGCACATCTACTTCGAGCAGAAATAGCCACGCTGCTGTGCAAAGGGGCTATAGAACCGGTTCCCCACTCTATGAGCGAGTCAGGCTTTTACAGCCGGTATTTTCTCGTGCCAAAAAGGGATGGGTCGCTCAGACCGATTCTGGATCTGAGGCGTCTGAACAAAGCTCTTATGAAAAGATCGTTCAAGATGCTCACGACCAAGCAGATCCTCGCGCATATTCGCCCGAGAGACTGGCTAATCTCCCTAGATTTGAAAGATGCATATTTTCAAATCAAGATAACGCCGCGTCACAGGCCATTCTTACGATTCGCCTTCGACGGCCAGGCTTATCAATACACCGTCCTTCCGTTCGGCCTGTCACTAGCACCCCGTACATTTACGAAGTGCATGGACGCGGCCCTCGCTCCTCTGAGAAATCGAGGGATGCGAGTATTGAACTATCTGGACGATTGGCTCATCCTGGCGCAGTCGGAGGCCGAGCTCCTCGCCCACAGGGCAATGCTGCTCAGCCATCTGGACAGCCTAGGGCTCACGGTCAATTGGACCAAGAGCTCATTAGTGCCCACGCAATCAACCTCATTTCTGGGTTTGAATCTGGACACTGTGGCAATGTCAGCCCGCCTGTCACCCCATCGCGCGCGCCAAGTTCGGCGCATGGCTGCGTATTTTCGGCCAGGCAAAATCGCACCTCTCAAGCTGTTTCAGAGGATGCTGGGACGTATGGCCTCAGCTGCAGCTGTGCTCCAGCTGGGCTTAATGCGCATGCGCCCGCTGCAATGCTGGTTAAACGCCCGAGTGCCTCACAGGGCCTGGGCGTCCGGTGGCTTCAGGATCAGAGTGACTCAGGGCTGCGTGTCAGCCCTAGAGCCCTGGTTAGTAGCCGACTGGTACCAGAGGGGAGTGACGATGGGAGCCATCTCACACCGCAAGATCATCTCGACGGACGCCTCCACCACGGGTTGGGGCGCCGTTTTCGAGGGCAGATCAGCCTCGGGCCTTTGGTCGAGCGAGGAAAAACTCCTACACATAAACTGTTTGGAGATGATAGCGGTAGAGAACGCGCTCAAGCAGTTTCTCCCGCTTATACGAGGACACCATGTGTTAGTCCGGTCGGACAACACCACAGTGGTGTCCTACGTGAACCGGCAGGGCGGTGTCAGGTCCAGAGGTCTGGGCAATCTGACAGAACGCCTGCTCGTGTGGGCACACAGCTCGCTGCGCTCGTTGAGAGCTGCGCACGTGCCGGGCCACCTCAATGTGGGCCCGGACAAGCTGTCCAGGGGCCTCATTCTCCCAGGAGAATGGTCCCTGCACCCCCAGACAGTCCAGCTGGTATGGCGCCTGTTCGGCAGAGCGGAGCTCGACCTCTTTGCAACAAAAGAGAACGCCCGCTGCCCGACGTTTCTGTCCAAAAGCGAGGATGCGCTGTCCCAAACTTGGCCCAGCCTCCCGCTGTATGCTTTCCCGCCGATCTCCCTATTGCCCCAGGTCATAGCGAAAATCAGGGAAACGCGCCGTCCGGTGCTCCTTATAGCACCGCGCTGGGAGAACCAGATTTGGTACCCAGAGCTGGTGAAGCTGTCGCACTCACCCCCCTGGCCAGTTCCGCTGAGAGCAGACCTTCTCTCTCAAGCAGGAGGCTCAGTTTGGCATCCCCATCCAGAGCGATGGTCTCTGCATGTATGGGTGACCAACGGATACCCGTTGACCTGCCCGAAGGGGTTATGAACACGATTTCACACTCTAGAGCCCCCTCGACGAGGCGGTTATATAGTTCTAAGTGGTCGGTGTTCACTGAATGGTGTGTTTCCAAGGGATTGGACCCACAGCAATGTGGGGTCCAGCGGGTGCTCTCCTTCCTCCAAGAGCTTTTGGAATTGGGCAGGTCCCCTTCCACGCTCAAAGTGTATGTGGCGGCTATAGCAGCGTTCGCTCAGACGACGCTAGGTAGCACGCTAGGAAGGAACGAGCTCATCGTCCGTTTCCTCAGAGGAGCCAGACGGATGAATCCCCCGCGGCCCCCGTCGGTTCCTATATGGGATCTGGCCTTGGTCCTAGAGGCCCTGAAGGCTCATCCCTTTGAACCGCTCGAGACTGTGGAACCAAGGTTCCTTTCGCTGAAAACCACGTTTCTGATAGCTCTGGCTTCAGTGAAACGCGTGGGGGATCTACACGCGCTCTCAGTGAGCCCGGCGTGTATGGAGTTCGGTCCTAATGACTCTAAGGTCATTCTCAGACCGAGGCATGGTTATGTCCCCAAAGCGATCGGCACTCCCTTCAGGGCGCAGATTATCTCCCTCTCGGCTCTGCCAGCATCCGATGAGGGGGACGGTGGCAATTTCCTCTGCCCTGTCAGGGCATTGAGGGTTTATGTCACACGCTCCGCCGCCTTCAGGCGTTCTGAGCAGCTATTTGTTTCGTTTGGTGGGCGCACTAAAGGTCTCGCCTCCTCGAAACAGACCCTGTCCAGGTGGATAGTGGACGCGATTGCAACTGCATACGCTTCCAAACACCTGCAGTGCCCGCTAGGTGTCAGAGCACACTCCACCAGAGGCATGGCCTCTTCGTGGGCTTGGGCCAGAGGGATTTCCATCCACGATATCTGTATGGCGGCAGGCTGGGCCTCCCCGTCTACGTTCGTGAGATTTTACAATCTGGAAGTTCCTGCCTTACAGGCGAAAGTGTTATCAGTTCAATAGGGCCGTTGGTTCTGCCCAGTGATTCTGCGCAGACATAGCTCACATACTGGTAGTAAGTTCGGTACTAGGCTCATGTGAATTTGAAGGAGACCGGCGGTGCCGTTCCCTCATTTACGAGACGAGCTGTTGTGAGTTTGAAGGTGACCGGCGGTGCCGTTACCTCACTCATATAACAAGATATTGTGAATTTGAAGGCGACCGGCGTTGCCGCTCCCTCATTCATGAGACAAGGTGTGGTGAATTTGAAGGAGACCGGCAGGTGCCGTTCCCTCATTCATGGGACAGGGTGTTGTAACCACCCGTCGTAAACCACCCGTCAGTTCGAATGAAGTGTCTGTATATGTGGTGGCCCGTTTTTTCTTTACCGGCCACCCTGCCCGAGCAGTGTTATGGTCCCCGGTTCCCTGGGATACATATGCTGTATGCGAGGCGCGCACGGCGTTGACAATATGTTCCCGTAGCGTAAGGAACTTACGCAATACGAGAGAACCTCTCGTAAGAGAACGATACTCGGTTACTTAACGTAACCTCGGTTCTCTCTAGAAGAGGGAACGAGTATTGCGTTCCTTGCCGTGCGCCCCGCTGGCTTTTACGCTTCAGAACTAAGAAAACCGAATATGCAGCCCGTGAGCCCTGCTTATATACACGTGGCCACGCCCCACCTGTAGGCAAATGAAGCCAGGTGGGCGCGAAGCGCCCTCATTGGTCGCCACGTCACGCGGGCTCACCGATAGGCTGCTGCAGTTGCCAGCAGAGCAGCCAATAGCACGCTGGAATAGCCTGCTATGGTCTGCCAGGCTGCCGCACTGCGTTGACAATGTTACAAAATTAAGGATAATTTTGGGTTTTTCAGAAATCTCGAAGAAAGAATACTTTCCCGTAGCGTAAGGAACTTACGCAATACTCGTTCCCTCTTCTAGAGAGAACCGAGGTTACGTTAAGTAACCGAGTATCGTTTTATGTGTTTGTTTGATTTAAGAGTAATTTTATGTTTTTAGTATAAATGTTAGTATTAATTTCTAAATTTGTTGCTATAGTCAATTGTTTTGATTCATTTATATAAACGTGTATTATTTTCAAATTGCAACAATTGTTTATTTATCTTTTCTAGCTCTTACGTTGTTGTAAAGTCAACAAGGAAATAAAGAGACAAAGGACAGTACAACATCAGTGCATGAGCAAAATTATTTATTCAATTCAACCGGGCTGTAACAGTAAGAGCTTGCTTCCATTGATTCCATTTGCTGCCATAAATGATGACAGACCAAGGATCCAAGTCATGCACTCCTGTGAAAGAAATGGAAGCTTTAAAAATCCTACCTTCTCAAGACAGAGATACAGACGATGAGATGGAAGATCATTCTGATGGTGTAAAGACAGCTGAGGTACGTCACTCTGTCCGCAAACGAATTCCAACAGAAAAGATGATTGCATATCAAAAAGAGGAGTCACAAAAGGCAGAGAGAAAGCTTACACAGGCATATGAAAAATGGAAAGCTGAGGCTAGAAAGGCAAGAGGGCAGCTGAAAACAGACATTTCTGAGAGTCAACTAGCAACACTTACAGACACATTGGAAAATGAAAGAGACCTTGTGATGGAAGCGTACATGAAGGTTCGAAGTTATGTTGCTCCGTCTGCTGACACAAGGAGACGAATTGATGCATGCGATGCTGTGACAAAGGACATTGTAAAAATTGCTTATGAGAGGATTTCAGGTGTTGATGGAGACTTCGACAGTGAACAAGTAAAAGAACGTCTTTGTGAATTGCTTGATCGAGATTATGCTCGCTCTGTCTATGGTTCTACAGTCTCACGTGTCAGCTCCAAGTCGAGTACACCCCTGAGTCAACCTTCATTGAACTCCATCTTGATGGCTAAACGGATAGAGGCAGCAGCAGAGCTTGCAGCAAAGGAAGCAGAATATGTAACGATAATGGAGGAAAAGGAACAAAGAGAAAGAATACAACTTCTAGAAGAGAAGAAAAGGAGAGAACTTGATGCTGAAATGATGGAGTTAGAAAGATTACAAGCAGTAAAGGAGGTTAGAGCAGCTAGAGCAAGACTTGAAGTGTATGATAAGGAAGAAACCATTTCCTCTGCTAACCAGAACACTAGGCTACAGCAACATGTGAGCATTCCTATACAAGAACCTGTGTATTCACCCTCAATTAAGCCAACAATCAATGAGAAGTTGTTGCCGCCTCCCAATACTGACGTGTCTTACCTTGCGCAGGCTGTTCAAGACAGTATAACACTGAACAGACTTCCTATGCCAGAGCCAACAGTCTTCAGTGGTGACCCCATTCACTTTATTGAGTGGAAAGCTTCTTTCCAATCGCTCATCGACAGAAGACATGTCTCCTCAGCAGATAAGTTATACTACTTGAAGAAGTATGTCAGTGGTTCTGCTGGGAAAACTCTAGAAGGCATCTTCTACAGAACTGATGAGGAAGCTTACAAGGATGCATGGAAAAGACTTCAGGATCGTTATGGACAGCCATTCATTATACAAAGAGCATTCAGAGAGAAACTCACAAGCTGGCCTAGAATCCAGCCCAAGGACGCTGAAGGACTCAGAAATTTCTCAGATTTCCTGAATGCATGTGAAGACGCTATGCCTCATGTTAAGGGACTGGAAATATTGAATGACTGCGAGGAGAATAGGAAACTGGTCAGCAAACTCCCTGATTGGGCGGCTGCCCGCTGGAATCGTCAAGCTACGCAAACACTGAGTGAGACTCAAGATTTCCCAACCTTCCATGACTTCGCCAGCTTCATGTCAGTTGAGGCTGAGGTAGCCTGCAACCCAGTCACTTCCTTCTATGCTCTTCACGCCTCTGAAGCTAATAAGGAGAGATATAACCTAAAGGTTAGTAAGAACAAAGCTAATGTCTTCC
Organism: Gobio gobio; assembly: GCF_949357685.1. Classification (NCBI taxonomy): domain Eukaryota; kingdom Metazoa; phylum Chordata; class Actinopteri; order Cypriniformes; family Gobionidae; genus Gobio; species Gobio gobio. Next base: position 54,262,253 of record NC_137102.1, on the reverse strand, counting down.
ACACAAAGATTGTCACACAGCATGAGAATCCGAAGCCAACTAGTAAGGTCTTCAAACCTTGTCTGTTCTGTCAAAGCAGTGAACATCAAATTCATGATTGCTTTAAATTCTCGGCAAAGTCTCTTGAAGAGCGGAGACAGTTCATAAAGGACACAAAGCTGTGCTATGGATGTTTGAAGCCTGGACACAGTTCCAGAGACTGTCGTTTCAGACATACCTGCAATACCTGTAAAAGAAGACATCCTACCTACTTGCACGATGATAGCTTCGTAAGAAAGGTGAAGTCCTCCCCTGTTCATAGCCCAGAGAACGCACACGAAAGAGTTGAGACAACGTCTTTAAGTGTAGAATCTGGATGCACGTCTGCTAACACCTCAATGATTGTGCCAGTGTGGTTGTCCTCACAAAACGACCCAGACTCTGAGAAACTTGTCTACGCTCTGTTAGACACACAAAGTGATACTGTCTTCATTGAATATGCAGTAAGTCAAAGTCTAAAGGATGACTCATGTCCAGTGACACTTAAGCTCACTACTATGGTTGGAAGAGATTCTTTGATATCAAGTGAAAGAGTTTCTGGTCTCAGAGTTAGAGGCTTTAATTCCACAGTAGTTCTAGACCTTCCCCCCGCATACACTAAGGAATGTATCCCTGTGGACCGTGCACACATCCCTACCAGTGAAACTGCCAGGCGTTGGAAACATCTTGCTACTCTGACAGACAGAATTCTTCCGCTTCAAGACTGTGAAGTGGGTCTTCTCATAGGATATAATTGTTCCAGAGCTTTAGCACCCAGAGAAGTGATTCTTGGAGCAGACAACGAGCCATATGCTGTTTGTACAGATCTCGGATGGAGCATCGTGGGCCCTTCCTTGATACATCATGTGTCACAAAGTGGGGTTAGCATGTGCCACAGAGTATCCATTAAGGAGATTCCTTCTGTAATGCCAGCTGATGTGATCAAAGTGCTGGAGTCAGATTTCAAGGATACTAAAGAAAACACAAGAGTGGTGTCTCAAGAGGACATTATGTTCTTGAATAAACTGGAAGAAAGCATTAGAATGAACAAAGACAGCCACTTGGAAATGCCCCTTCCATTCAAAAAAAGACCCTATCTTCCAGATAATGAGCCTCTTGCTGCCATGAGACTTCAACATCTAAAGCGGAGATTAATAAAGGACCTGGAGTACAGAGAACGTTATGTGAAGTTCATGGAAGAAGTAATAGAGCACAGTGAAGCTGAAGGAGTCACTGATGAAGGAAAGGAAGGAGAAAAATGGTACATCCCTCATCACGGGGTGTATCACGCGAAGAAGCCAGGGAAATTACGTGTAGTCTTTGACTGCTCTGCCAGATACAAGGGAACCAGCTTGAACGATCATCTTCTCACAGGCCCTGACCTGATGAACAGCCTGACTGGCATTCTTTTACGGTTCCGACAGTATCCAGTGGCCTTGATATGTGATATTGAGAGGATGTTCCACCAGTTCTATGTTAACGAAGCAGATCGGGATTATTTACGATTTCTCTGGTGGAGAAAGGGAGATTTTGACTCAAAGCCTCAAACGTTCCGCATGAGAGTACATCTGTTTGGTGCCTCGTCATCCCCTGGGTGCGCCAACTACGGACTAAAGCATCTTGCAAGAGAAGGTGAACATCTTTATCCCCTAGGTTCACAATTCATTATGCGAGACTTCTACATGGATGATGGAGTCACCAGCGTCGAAAGTGCAGAGAAGGCTATCCAGATGGCCCTAGAAGCTCGCCAGGTTTGTGCACTTGGAGGTTTAAGGTTGCATAAGTTTGTGTCCAATGACAAGACAGTTTTGGAGAACATACCACCCTCTGAATGTGCTGTTGACATTACATCTGTCAATCTTTCCCTCACTGACCAGCCTTTGGAAAGAGCCTTGGGCATTTACTGGCATCTGGAACACGATAACTTCAGATTTCGTGTAAACCTAAAGGACCAGCCAGCAACCCGTAGAAGCATACTGTCTACAGTGGCCTCATTGTTTGACCCCCTAGGATTTCTTGCGCCATTCTTACTCAAAGGAAAGGCTATTCTTCAAGAAATGTGCAGAAAAGGCATGGGCTGGGATGATCCTTTACCAGATGGTTTGCAGCCAAGGTGGGAGCATTGGAAGGCTGATCTGGCTAACTTGGAGAAGATCGAGGTGCCTCGTTGTATTGTGCCTGCTGAGTTTGGGATAATCACAAGGAGAGAGATTCATCACTTCTCAGATGCAAGCACAAAGGGATATGGCCAGTGCTCATACCTTAGGCTCGAGAACGAACAAGGTGACGTCCATTGTGCTTTACTCATGGCGAAATCTCGAGTAGCCCCACTTAAGGTCACAACTATCCCTCGGTTAGAGTTGACCGCTGCGGTTGTGTCAGTTGCAGTTAATGATCTGTTAAAGGAAGAAATTAACCTTGCAGATGCAGAGGCATATTTCTGGACTGACTCTCAAGTGGTGTTAGGCTACATAAACAACGAAGCTCGCCGCTTCCACACGTTCGTCGCAAATCGAGTTCAGAGAATTCATCACAGTACAACTCCTCAACAGTGGCGATACATCCCCTCGGAAGAGAATCCAGCCGACTATGCATCACGAGGTATGAGTGTCAATGATCTTGTCACGTCCAGCTGGTTCAGAGGACCAAACGTTTTGTGGGAAAGGCAAATACCTCTACCTGTGGATGTTAACACACAACTTCCAATTGGAGACCCAGAGGTCAAGAAGGCTCAGTCACTGAACACGCAAACAGTACAATATTCCTGCTTATCCAACTGTCTCACAAGGTTGTCCTCATGGTCCAAAGTTATACAAGCAGTTGCACGTCTTCTTCGTCGAGTTAGGAAGGACAAGTCAAGTGACCACAGTACAGTGGCAGAACGTGAGGATGCTAAGCGCATCATCATCAAGGACTTACAAAGTCAGATGTATGCAGAAGAGATAGCCTTACTCCGTAAGGGCATGCAACTCCCACGCAGCAACAGGCTATACAATCAAGATGCCTTTGTCGACCACGACGGATTGCTCAAGGTGGGAGGAAGGCTTTGCTATTCTTCTGTCCCTAACTCCATTAAACATCCAGTGATAATTCCAAAGGGACACCATCTTACGAAACTTCTGATCGTTGATTGTCATGAAAAAACTGAACATCAAGGAAAAGGCATGACTGTAAATGAGATCAGATCAAGAGGAATTTGGATAACAGGAGTAAATAGGACTGTAGCCTCCTTTGTAAGAGAGTGTGTGAAATGTCGCAAACTTCGCAGACCCACAGAAGAGCAAAAAATGGCTAACCTGCCCTCAGAGCGTATAGATCCATCCCCTCCATTCACATACTGCGGAATGGATGTTTTTGGTCCATTCATCACCAGACAAGGTCGTAAATCATGCAAGAGGTATGGACTTCTCTTTACCTGTTTCTGTTGCAGAGCCATCCATATTGAGATGCTGGATGACATGTCCACGGACGCCTTTATCAACGGCCTGCGTTGTTTCATCGCTATCAGAGGAGCAGTTCGTCAAATAAAGTGCGACCAAGGCAGTAATTTCATTGGAGCCAAGAATGAGTTTGCTAAGGCCATGAAAGAGATTGACACCAATCGTCTGGTAACGTTCTTAGCAGAAAAACAATGTGACTTTGTCTTCAACGCACCCCATTCAAGTCACACTGGAGGAGTTTGGGAAAGACAGATTAGAACTGTGCGAAATGTTCTTCATTCCACTCTGTCCTTATCTACTGGAAGGCTAGATGATTCTTCCCTTCGGACCTTCTTCTTCGAAGCTATGGCAATTGTAAATAGCCGACCGCTCACAGTAGATAATCTGAATGATCCTAAAAGTCCAGAACCCCTTACCCCAAATCACCTGCTCACTCTAAAAACTACCCAAGCTCTACCACCCCCTGGCAAGTTCATCAGAGAAGACATGTATGCTCGCAAGAGATGGCGCCATGTCCAATACTTAGCTGAGCAATTTTGGGGCCGTTGGCAGAAGGAGTATGTGTCTAATATTGCAACAAGACAATGCTGGCTTACACCAAGAAGGAACATGCAAGTTGGAGATATAGTCTTGGAGAAGGCAGACGATCTGCCCAGGAATGAGTGGCGCTTGGCAGAAGTTATTGAGACTGTCGTTGACAAGGATGGTTTGGTAAGAAGAGTGAAGATACGTTTCGGAGACAGGAAACTGGGGAAGGATGGTAAACGTCTGAACAAACCATCAATGGTTGAGCGCCCAGTGCAGAAGCTGGTCCTGCTGCAGGAGGCAGCCTGAACTTCCTGACATATCCTTTGATCTATGCAGTCCATATAGAATATGTTTCAGGTTTACTTTTGCATCTAGCTTGAAATAGGTAATTTATTTTAGAAATCATTTGTAATTTAAAGTTTGAGTTTTGAAGTCACTCATGATTTGGTGGGAGTGTAAACAACCAGTTAAATAACCCTCAGTTATTTGAATTAGTTTGGAGCTTATTATATTATTCTGATATTATTCCCTATATTATATATCGTAATTCTATATTTTCTTAATATTAGTTATGTTTTATTATATTTTGGAACGTTACTTTGCACTCTTTAAGTTATTTAACCTATAGAGACTTTTATTATGAAAGGCGTCTTGCCGGAAAGTCAAACAGATCGCTCGTGCAGACGCGCACAGAGAGAGCTCGCACACGGAAGATAAAAACACTGACGGAGATACGGAGCCATGCGGTCACGGAGATAATAAGTTTATTAAGGACACTTTTAAGTGGATTTAAGCATTTAGATGCTGTTTGTTGTTTTCATTTTGCAGTATTTTTTGTTTGTTTTGTTTTGCACCTGGTTGAAAAGGAGTACAAGGTATTCATTTATATTTAAGCACTTATGTATATATATAATATCTTGTCTTAATGATTGTTTTATGTGTTTGTTTGATTTAAGAGTAATTTTATGTTTTTAGTATAAATGTTAGTATTAATTTCTAAATTTGTTGCTATAGTCAATTGTTTTGATTCATTTATATAAACGTGTATTATTTTCAAATTGCAACAATTGTTTATTTATCTTTTCTAGCTCTTACGTTGTTGTAAAGTCAACAAGGAAATAAAGAGACAAAGGACAGTACAACATCAGTGCATGAGCAAAATTATTTATTCAATTCAACCGGGCTGTAACATTTGTAACGACGTTTTAAGTGCCTTTTATCGGTCTTGGGAGTATAAGTGTACTGAATGCCAATGGAGGCCTATCTGAAGCCTTTCTCAGCCATCAGCTTTCAACAAAAATATCTTCATTTGTGTTCCGAATATGAACGGAGGTCTTACGGGTGTCGAACGACATGAGGGTGAGTAATTAATGACAGAATTTTCATTTTTGGGTGAACTAACCCTTTAATGGATCAACATTTTTAGTTTTTTCCGCTTTGTATGAGTTTCTGCGTTGCATACGTTCTCTTCAATAGATCCTGAGTCTTCACACAAACACGATTAATCCACACTGTGAGTGTAACGGTAATTTAACCGACCAAACGGCTTATAAAAACTCAACAACATAAGCCTCAAAAGTTTTCAAAGGTATGCAACAGCGTGTTCATATATATTTCCGATGCAGAGAACAAATTGCGAATGGCTGTGCATTTAATTGTCCAATGAATTATAGCTGTCACAGGATATATATGTATTAGTGTAACGGTAAGCTTACAAATCCATGTGTATATTGTGTTGCACTTTTATAGCATTTTTCAGAACGGTGGTGAGAACTGACTGCTGCTGAAACAGGGGGTTTCATGACCCTTTAATATAATGTAAACGAATGAGTTATAAAAAATGCACCCCCCCTAGCAGTTGTTCTGAAGGGCAAACTTAGCTGTATAGACCAAAACCAATTTTTTGTTTTTTTAATGCTGTAAAGTTGGGCATTTTAATATGTGGCTCAATGAGATTCTGCTCCCTTCTGGAGCCTGTCCCTAGCGGCCAGTCGATGAATTGCAGTTTAAGGCACTTCCGTATTGGCTTCAAGAGAAACTGGGGGAGGTTGCTGCTTGATTGCAGCCATAGAAGCCAGCAAATTAACTGGGTCAGAGATCGCAGATTATACCTGACCTAAAAAGCCTTGGCATCAGTCTAACAAGCTCTATGACCAGAGGCATGTTAAAACTCAGATAAATCAACTCATCAAACTTACAGTGTAAGGCTCAACCTCTTTCATTGTCAACTGCGCTGTTTCCATCCTCAATCTGGCAACCCGTGTGACGAGTCTGAGGAGAAGGGGGCAGCAGAAACACCTCTTTCCAATATTTTGAATTTGGCCTGCAGTACGCATTTCAACCACTAGCTGTCAATATTACATACTGCACTTTGAAAGGACGAGTTTAACTTTCATAAAATGAACATTAAAAAGCGCAGAAGATCAAACTTTATGAGCCGTTTTATTTTCGGGGATTGCAGGGTTTGTTACCAAAAACTAAGACATAAATGCAGTTAAAAAATCCTGATTTATTTGTTTTTCCAATAAAGAACTTTTTATTTGAGACTCTGCTGATTATAAAATAGTGCCAAAGTGTAGCATATTTGTGGAAAGTGCCAAGTAAAGCACTACAGACTCATTCTTGAAACCTTTGAAAAGGTAATGTTGCAACTCTGTAATGCTAAGAGTAAGCCACCTTAACCGTACACAAATAAGCAATGTCAGCAGTCTGTGGCCTGATGCTAGCCTGTCTGAATCCAGATAAATGCATATAAAATGTCACAATGGACAGTTGCAGCTCTGAGTCTGGTTCAGAAAGATTTGTTTCATATACGAAATATTCGTAAACATTTCTTGTAGGCAGACTAAAATAAACTGTCATGCTTTCATGTTCAGCCTGTCACTATTGATCTGCCTCCTGGTGTGTACAGCTGCTGGAACAATACTAAACAAACACACACACTCACACACTCACACACACACACACACACACACACACACACACACACACACACACACACACACACACACACACACACACACACACACACACACACACACACACACACACACACACACACACACACACACACACACACACACACACACACACACACACACACACACACACACACACACACACACACACACACACACACACACACACACACACACACACACACACACACACACACACACACACACACACACACACACACACACACACACACACACACACACACACACACACACACACACACACACACACACACACACACACACACACACACACACACACACACAGGAATAGCTCCCATCCTCTAATCTGTCAATCAATCAAAGCATATTTATGAAGCCTACTTTATGGAGAATAGAGCTGTGAATGAATGTGCTTTATAACAGTCACTTCAGTAGCAGATAAACAAACACATGAAGGGTAAGATCAGGAGGTAATACAGAGAAAACAATTCCCTTCCATTGTACACTTTACAAAGCAACAGAGACAGACGGAGTCCATCAATGCATTGGGCCTATTTGTCCAGTCAATAATTATATATAATATATTATCAGGGGTGTGCAGTCCATATAAGCTGACAATGGACTCGCTAATTAATATTAACACTATAACTACTATAAGTTCCTTTGTTTGAAGTTTACCATAAAGTTGGTAACATGTATGTAAATATCGATTGTTTATATATTTGCCAAATGACAAGACTCATTTTCTTCAAATCTGCCAGTTGAGGAGGGTTCTGGGTAAGCGGATCAACAGCTGATTTGGTGCATATGTCTGTTGTTACACTCTAAAAAAAATAGTGCTGTATGGCACTAAAAGTGGTTCTTGGTCGTAATCATATAGGGGAACCACTTTTGGTGCTATTTAGCACCATATCTTAACATGTTCTGTATATGGTAGCGGTGCTATAGCACCTAAGCCAAAGAACCAGTGAAGAACCTCTGAAGAACCACGGAAGCACCAAGATTGGTGCTATGCAGCCCTTAAAGTGGTTCCCCTATGATTACGAGACAAGAACCACTTTTAGTGCCATTTTTTTAAGAGTGTACGTATTGTCATCATTCTCCGGCATTCTCATTGGTTTCCTGGCAAGTACACACACAGTGACACGAAGAGTAATGATGACTTTACCGTATCAATTTCAGCAAGAGTCCTCATTTTTGAAGTGCATGCGAAATGGATTCTCGACATGTCGACTACACGAACCAAACTCTTCCAGGCCTCAGCTACAACAGCGCTTGAGGGCGGGTCAAAGTAGACATGGTTCGCAGGCAGCCAATGAAAACCATAGGCTGGTATTATGCAAATTATGTAGGAAGTGAGACTGGAATCACTGACGACTCGATTCGTCGGCTCAGAATCAATGATTTCTTTTAAGGAGACAATAACCCATTTGTTGTGCTTTTTGATCTTTGCAGACCTTTTACATTCACAAACAGATATATTACAAACTACATGAAAGATAATATCTGAAAAAGCATAATTGGGGCACTCTCTCCTTGCATCCTGTAACGAATCTTCATTTGTTTTGTTTTTTTTATAGATTTTTTATTATTTTTTACTTTATGTACCTTTAAATTACCAGATTTTATCAATAAATAATATAATTTAAGCACAATCTTCACATTCCTTCAACTTAAATTCAAAATAACTCTCCAATACATGCATAACCAGCTCAAATCAGCTCAAAATATCTCACATTGGGTCAATTTGGGTGTCTGTGCCGAAAAAATATATAACATGATATTTCAGGACTCTGTGGAGCAAATGAGCTTTTCCGCTGGGTCCTAAAGTCAGTTCTTGAGTTTATCTCAAGCGGCAACCTCCCGCAGTTTCTCTTGAAACCAATACGGAAGTGACTTAAACTGCAATTCATCGACTGGCCACTAGGGACAGGCTCCAGAAGGGAGCAGAATCTCAGTGAGCCCCATGTTAAAATGGCCAACTTTACAACAGAAAAAACATGTTTACAGCCTGGTACAAATTGTGGTTTTGGTCTATATATCTAATTTTGCCCTTCATGATAACTGTGAGGGAGGTGAGTTTTTTTATAACTCATTTGTTTACATTATATAAAGCCTTAAAGTTCTGCATAATTAAGGGCGTGGCCACGTTGAGTGACAGGTGGATTGTCTGTTAGTCATCACGTCAGCTCCACCCACGTCCCGCCTTTTTGCCCATTTTCTATTATCCGGGAGTGACGCTCTGACAAGATGGCAACAGCCCCTACTTTACGCTTCAAAACTGCTCTTCAGAATCCTATGGGGGACGTCACGGATACTACCTCCATAATTTTTTTTGGGTTTATCTCTTCAATATGCATTCAGATACACATGTAGACATCAAATATTTTTTTGTTAAAGTTTTAGACTTTTTTAGGGTTTCCTATGTACACTGAAGCATTCCTCACAATCCATTCATTCCTAAGGGGGTCAAATTGACCCACGAGGGGAAGATTTGTTACTTTTTTTTATAACAACCACATGAACTCCTCGAATCCAATCATTTGTTGTGTGTGTATTTGTGGTTCAAGTGCGGCAGAAGTCCTAGAGTCTTGGACACTCTGATGGATGAACACGTCATATGAAGCATATCAAACAAAATTTTTGTATTATAGAATGCATGTATATGACACTCCTGTGATGTTTAAAACACGAGCCAAGCGCTCTTCACATGATCGTGCCAAAGTTTAATTTCAGGACCTGCATTCGATAGGGCCGTGAAAGCCAGTTATTTTCAGAGGTTTATGTTCAGGTGTACGCAATCTCAAATGACACACTTCTCCACATGCTCTCGTTTCTGCAGCCTGTGATAATCCTCGCGCAGGCTTACGTGTGATTGGATGAAAGGGCAATCAGAAGAGAACAGGAAGCCAAACCGAGAGAGGATTAAAATACATGGTGCAAGATGAGATTTTTCTTGCTTCTTCTCACACAAGCGCAAACACCTGCCGAACGCATCTTAAGAATCAAACCTGTCTGAAAAACTCCTCCAGCAGTGACGTAGTCCAGCGATGGTGCAGATCCCAGTTCTTGGCTGGATGACTGATGTCGGCCGTGTGTAACAGCAGAGACAGAGCCTTGGGTTTGTCAATTCTGCGCGAAGAAACACACCAATCCGAGTGGTTAATATATGACAATGAGATTAAATGGAGAGCAAATTTTGCTTTTTAGATGTTTCTCCTGAGAAAAAGTTGCCATTAATCTCTCTAGTTTCAGAAGATACTTCAAAAACACTGCTAACTGCTCAGATTTGCCAAAATAAAAAAAGTCTTCATCAAATTCTCAACAGATTCTATTTACACAAAGTGAAAATGTTGGGTTAGAGTGAATAGCCTAGGCTATTTGCACTTCATTGCCGTTCATTTTATAGCTCTATATTTTACTCTATGTATCATTTGTCTATTTTTATTTCTCCTAAGGAATAGTAGACACATCTTGAGGAACATCAATCTTAATAAAGTCTCTACTGCTATGAAAGAACAACCTCTAACCAATAACATCTCGCTCTGGGGAGACACAGACCAAGCAAAATGTGACAGACAACAGAGGAGCAGGTCGGATGTTTGTTTGTAAAGGTTTCTCACCCCTCGGGCTGCTGGAGGAAATTCTTCATGGCTTTGACCTGCTGGAAGTGGCAGGACATGTCAGTGGCCAGAACCATCTCGACCACGAGCGCCCTGAGCTCTCTAAAAACACGAGCACACAAAACAACTGCACTGAATCTCCTCACGGGAGAAAGTAATTGAGTTCTGCTTCAAAGTGTGCGGATAACAGTTTTCTTTCTGAATGAGAAATAAATCAAGCATCTCTGTCTTGCAGTGAAACTTCACAGAACTTTTTGCTGGGTGTTTCTTCAACGTTGTCTCTTAAAATTATAGCACTTTAAAACCCATTCACTCTTTTATTTTTGTAATTGTGGCAAGGGAGCATAAAAGTAGGAGTGACGACAGTGAAGGATGAGAGAGAACCAGGCCTGGATTATTTATGTAGTGTGTTTATTATGTTTATGTATTTCGTTTTGTTGTTTGTTTATATTGGATATTAAAGTTACGTTGAACGTTCACCGGTTCCCGCCTCCTCCTTCTCTGAACACTAATCTTGTTACAGTTATTTTTGTAAACCAACTTTTTCTTGCTAAGGCTAATTTGATAGCTAGCATTTTATATAAATGAAACGTGCAATTAAAGATTTTCACACATATTGCATAATTTGACAAAAACAAGACTTGACTGCAAATGCATACTAAAAATAGGTGAAGTGAATAACACTGATTATCTCTTCATCACGGCACCTGTTAGTGGTTGGGATATATTAGGCAGCGAGAAAACATTTTGTCCTCAAAGTTGATGGTGAAGCAGGAAAATGGGCAAGCGTACGGATTTGAGCGAGTTTAAGGGCCATATTGTGATGGCTAGACGACTGGGTCAGAGCATCTCCAAAACTGCAGCTCTTGTGGGGTGTTCCCGGTCTGCAGTGGTCAGTATCTATCAAAAGTGCTCCAAGGAAGGAACAGTGGTGAACCGGCAACAGGGTCATGGGCGGCCAAGGCTCATTGATGCACGTGGGGAGCGAAGGCTGGCCCGTGTGGTCCAATCAAACAGACGAGCTACTGTAGATCAAATTGCTCAAGAAGTTAATGCTGGTTCTGATAGAAAGATGTCAGAATACACAGTGCATCACAGTGTGTTGTGTATGGGGCTGCATAACAGTCAGGGTATATTATTAGGCCGAAAGCGCCAACAGTGGGCATGTGAGCATCAGAACTGGACCAAAGAGCAATGGAAGAAGGTGGCCTGGTATATATATACACTCACCTAAAAGATTATTAGGAACACCATACTAATACTGTGTTTGACCCCCTTTCGCCTTCAGAACTGCCTTAATTCTACGTGGCATTGATTCAACAAGGTGCTGAAAGCATTCTTTAGAAATGTTGGCCCATATTGATAGGATAGTAGCCATCAGAGGATGGGTACACGGTGGTCATAAAGGGATGGACATGGTCAGAAACAATGCTCAGGTAGGCCGTGGCATTTAAACGATGCCCAATTGGCACTAAGGGGCCTAAAGTGTGCCAAGAAAACATCCCCCACACCATTACACCACCACCACCAGCCTGCACAGTGGTAACAAGGCATGATGGATCCATGTTCTCATTCTGTTTACGCCAAATTCTGACTCTACCATCTGAATGTCTCAACAGAAAACGAGACTCATCAGACCAGGCAACATTTTTCCAGTCTTCAACTGTCCAATTTTGGTGCAGTCTTCAACTGTCCAATTTTGGTGAGCGTGTGCAAATTGTAGCCTCTTTTTCCTATTTGTAGTGGAGATGAGTGGTACCCTGTGGGGTCTTCTGCTGTTGTAGCCCATCCGCCTCAAGGTTGTGCGTGTTGTGGCTTCACAAATGCTTTGCTGCATACCTCGGTTTTAACGAGTGGTTATTTCAGTCAAAGTAGCTCTTCTATCAGCTTGAATCAGTCGGCCCATTCTCCTCTGACCTCTAGCATCAACAAGGCATTTTGGCCCACAGGATTGCCGCATACTGGATGTTTTTCCCTTTTCACACCATTCTTTGTAAACCCTAGAAATGGTTGTGCGTGAAAATCCCAGTAACTGAGCAGATTGTGAAATACTCAGACCGGCCCGTCTGGCACCAACAACCATGCCACGCTCAAAATTGCTTAAATCACCTTTCTTTCCCATTCTGACATTCAGTTTGGAGTTCAGGAGATTGTCTTGACCAGGACCACACCCCTAAATGCATTGAAGCAACTGCCATGTGATTGGTTGATTAGATAATTGCATTAATGAGAAATTGAACAGGTGTTCCTAATAATCCTTTAGGTGAGTGTATATATATAAAAAGTCACATTAATTACATTCAATAATAAATGTGTGTGTGTATATATATATATACATATACACACATTTATTATTGGATGTAATTAATGTGACTTTTTTAATAAAAAAGCTGAAATCTTTTTTAATAAAAATCAACCCCTGGTACAGAAAAGTACCCATAATTGAAGAAACACCCAGTTACTAAGACATATCATGATATTGCAATTACAGAAAATTGATTCTGTCAGTTTGTCTGTTCTCTGGAGACAAAAGAAGTGAGATAATGATGGAAATGAATAGAATGATGGATGTGAAATCCTGCTGTACCTCCAGTCATCTTTGGAGAGGTTGTACAGGATGTTCATCTCGTCGTCCTCCTGAAGCAGTCGATACGCCGCGCTGACATGATGACTCTCCAGCACAGAGCGGTCGTTGTACAGGATGGCTGTGTCCGACCTGTAGGAATACAGGCAAACTCGCTACACACAGTTTTCCTTTTTCTATTCAACAAATAATTTCCACAAAAATATAAAGCGGCACAATTGTTTTCAACATTGATGATAATAATAAGAAAAGATTCTTGAGCATTAAATCAGCATATTAGAATGATATCTGAAGGATCATGTGACACTGAAGACTGGAGTAATGATGCTGAAAATTCAGCGTTGAATCACAGGAATAAATGTGACCGCGTACCACAAAACCATTCATAAGTCTCACGGGTATATTTGTGGCAATAGCCAACAATACATTGTATGTGTCAAAATTAACGATTTTTCTTTTATGCCAAAAATCATTAGGATATTAAAGGGGTGGTAAAACACGATTTCACTTTTCTAACTTTAGTTAGTGTGTAATGTTGCTGCTTGAGCATAAACAACATCTGCAAAGTTACAACGTTCAAAGTTTAAAGCAAGTGGAGATATTTGCTTCTAAAGAAATCAATTTCTAAGGTCTACAGCAAACGGCCGGTAGGGACTACTAGACATTCCTCTAAGGTTGTTGACATCACCAGTCCCAATATTTACATAAACCCCTCCTCCGAGAATATTAAATGGGGGGGGGGGCATTTTGTATTGCTGTGGGGGAGCGTTGTTGTGGTATAGTTAGTAGGCTGGAGTGTTGTTGGCCCAATGCAGACGAAACGCTGTTATTTTCATCCGGATTGCAGGTCCACTTTGTTCAGCCTTCCTAGGGACGGGGGTGCGTTGCAGTGCGTTTAACATACAGCATGTTATATGCATGTGTGTATGAGACAGAGGGGAACAGGTCGCATTTGCTGCAGATATATGCTGCCCATCATAAATCAAAGCACGAGACAGACAGGGGTCGGAGGAGAAGACTGAAAAATGTGACATAATGGACAATATTAGTCTGTATTTGCAATACACGAGCCACGGTTCAGCTGCGCGAGACAAACACTGCCAGTGTGAATGGACAACGGGCGCGCGCGGCTCCCGCTGCACATTTCACGGAGGAAAGCTTCCACAATCTTCATGAGTTCAATGCAGGATCCACACAACGGCTTGTCCTGAAAGCTGGATTTAAAAACAGAAGCTGTTTACAGGCCACAACCTGTAAGTCTGATTTATTTTTCGTCAATGTGTTTTCCTGTAATAGTTCGTATTGTTAATTGTAAGATGTAGCAAGGAAGTACACAGATGATAACGCTGTTTGGCTCTGCAAACCAGTTTGTTAAATGCGAATTCATACTTAATGTTATCCGACAAACACCTAACGTCACAAACTTTTTTTTAAATCTCAACAGCGAACTTGGCATTAGTGTAAATTATTCTTTGATTAGAGCTTTTATTTATTGTTTATATACATGCATGCTAAACATGGTTCTGTGGGTGATTTGGCTACTAGTAAAGCCAATGTTTAGTGTTCGTTTTGGGTTAATAGTTCTTGCGACAGATATTTGGCTATAATCGTTCTAAAAATACAAAAGAAACAGTGCCATTCAGTAGCGATCACTATAGATCCCCAGTCTTTACTCTTGAGGACTGAACAAGTTGAACAGGTTCTGCTCGATCATCTTCACTAAAATGTTCTGGGTCCGATTCGGGCTCAAATTGGTATGTTTTTATTGACGTCATTGTTTCTAATACTACCCAAAGCACAGCCTCCAGGTAAAGGTAAGGGGCGTGACGTTTCCAACAAACGTGCACTAGGCGGTTAGCGAATCACAACACACTGGGCCAGCTAACCAATCAGAGCCCATTGCGTATTTTTGAGGGACCGGCTTCATAGAACCCGGAAACCATCAGACCGTTTTTACAAGGAGGGACAAAGCAGTGTAGAATAAAGGTAAAATATATGAAAAATAATGCAATTTTTAAAAAATGAAGCATGAACACATGTTACAGTGCACCCCACAAACACAATCAAGCCTTCGAAAGAATGTGTTTTACCATCCCTTTAATTAAAGACCATGTTACATGAAGATATTTTGTAAATTTCCTACCGTAAAAACTGTATATACAATTATTATTAGTAATAATATGCATTGCTAAGGACTTCATTTGGACAACTTTAAAGGCGATTTTCTCAATATTTCAGTGGTGAGACAATCACAAGCGGGTTATGGCTGAATCCCATGCGTTTTCCCACTAGCGGAGCTAGTTGATAGATTCAACTTTTGCTGTATCCAGTCGGCAAAAATCTGAACACATCATCTTTTTTTAAGAAAGTGCCGTTCTTTGTTAGCAGGGAAGTGGCAGGGAATTCAACCCGCCCACCAACTCTATACACAAAGTGATTGGCCCGACCAGAGTTTGGTTTATCAAGCTCACAAGCCAAGGTAGAGTTGCTAGACGACCCTGGCTGCAAATTACATTTGCTGCCGCTAGGGTGAGTCTAGATTTCTAGGCTACAATTCACTGACAATCATTTCCTAATTATGTTTTTGGTTTTATTCCCATTTCCCCATTCTTCTAATTTGTCCCAGGTCAGGTTTTGGTCAGAAAGGCCATATTTCTCCCTCTTACATGCAAGTTTAATTAAGCCAGCTCATGCTGAGGTATTGTGACTGCAGGCTGTGTGTTAGTCAGCGTAGGAGTCTGATGGATGACTCACCCAGCAGCCCTCAGCGCTCTCATGCATTACCTGGTCTGGATGTGGAAGTTGTTTGTGGTCCCGGTGTGCTCGTAGTCGTGGACGGCAGCAGCGAAAAGCATCGCCAAAATCTCCAGCTCCGTCATCCAGTGCTGGAGAAGAAAAGGAACATCACGCATGAGAGCTCTAACATCTCATTTCTCCTTAACGGCAATGAGGTTAAATGGAGGTGCAAATGGAGACCTCTGCTGAAATTACCAGCTTCTAAGATGTTTTTGTGTGTTTCAAGGCACTTCAGTGGGCCTTTAAAGAAATATTGTAAGCACAGTTTGAGACATTTTTCAAATCTTTTCTGTGATTACAGGCCATTTTTTGACAGCACAGCATTATTCAATGTGTTGACGTAATTTCCACTGAAACAGGCAAGAAAGGGTGGGACATATTGAACGGCTCCTCTCATTCTTTTTAAAATAGCCAATAGCGTTTCATTTATATCACAGCACATCCAGAGCCATTGAGCTTTTCTCCTCCTAATCTCCTTCATATGACTTTAAAATACAGCATTCTGTGTAGAATTCGAATACCGTAGGTCAGATATGTTTTCTGGTCTGCGCCGAATCGCGCATATGATCCGCTCTGTGCTATCGTGTCTCTGGACCGGAGCTGTGGCGGTATGCAAGACACAAACATGAAGCCAGACTTCATTCGCCCCAATGGAAAGCATATTTACACTGTCTGAATCGTTCCCTATCCCCTATATAGTGCACTATGTGCCATTCACCATGTAGAAAACAAGTGACCGGTTTCAGCCACAGCTTCAGCGTCTATTTATAATGTAGGGGGCGGGGCTTCAGATTCTAGAAAGTATTTGATTGGATAGAAAAGCTGAAGTGCAGTGATGTCATCAAAATCATTGATCCATATATTGGAATCCATATATCCATATATTACATTATATTTGCTACTTCAGGTACCTTTTTATGACTGTGAATTTTGGAAGAAATATTTGAGACAAAGTTGTCACCATGAAATCAGAATGGACAATTTTTATATTTTTATAGAATTTTGCAGTATTTATAATAAATGATTTATCATTATTTTTTCCAAATGCATGTTCCCTTGTAATCTTTAATCAAAATAACTTCCCCTCCCTCTCACAGTGACATCACTTTTTGATGACATGTTTAGTGGTGCGAGGGCGGCACAAACTGTCACTCATATGAGATCACTGCAATAACAAACCATCCAATCAATTCCCGATAGACAAAATGATATCCCGTCCTACATTTTTTCTTGTTTGCGAAGCCATTTCACTTGGATATACGTCACAACTTCTGTTTCATGCCGAATTTCAATAATTCACAACTGAGAACTTCATTGGATGACCAAATGACCAATCACAACAAACTGGGCTAGCTGACCAATCAGAGCAGAGCAGATTGGGCTTTTCAGAAGGCGTGTTTTAAAGAGCACCTATTATGGCATTTAAAATGTTCCAAATATTGTTTTAGAAGTCCCCAACAACAGTTTTGCATGCATGCAATGACAAAAAAGACTTTAGTTTTCTTATAATAGTCATTTGTTTTTACCTGTTTTGACAGCGATTCTCAAATGATTCCTTGAGTGATTCACTTTTCAAAACCCCACCTTTACGTGACGCTAATCTGCGGTGATTGGTCCGATGACCCAGTCAGTTGTGATTGGTATAGTCTTTGCAGATATTTTCGGAAACGGAACGCACATCACCATAAATGGTTTTCGGTTTAACCTCTTTACTGGATTGGATTGACATTCGTCCTCAAGCTTTATTTGTTTAAATTAGCTCAAATGACTGTCAGATGTAAGTAATTACCATGTCAATCTATACATCATTTAAAAGATCTAAGAGTCAAGCTTCCATTTTTACCTCTGTTTTATTCTCAAAGTCTTATAGTGACAGTAATTTGTTAATATGTGTCAGGAGTTATGAATATGAAAACCGCGTCGGTACCGTTTGATTGTAATATGAGCCTCAGCTGATCTCATTCATAAAAAAACTCCTCTATTCTCCTCACGAAGACTCGCGACAAATCAACATCCCTCAGGGCTTTTAGTTCAAAAGTGTGCAGATGAGGAGGAATATTGATAGATTCTCATATGTCTGTGTCAAATTTCTAAACAGAGGAGTATTTTTTATTCAATACTTCCTCAAAATGCGCAGATGTAGCCTAATCATGAGCGATTGAGTCTCTTATGTGTTGTTTTCAAATCATACTGGCAGCCGGAGGGCGCTCTGTGCACATGTAGTCCATATATGGTACACACAGACGAAGAAGATACCATGTGCCATAATAGAAGTCCATAAGAAAAGCTTCCTGAGATCGCGAAACATGCAAATAGAGACATTTGAAGATAATAAACACACAATCGCGACGATGTATGGTTTGTCTTCAAGCCACTTAGTCTTCAAATGCTCATCCTTGGGCAGATGAAAAAAGTTTGCTTTTGAGTCGCACTTCAGAACACAGCGTCTCGTCGCCATGATGTTTTCTAGTTTTCACTGGCATCTTGGAGCGCAATAAGTGGGCGTATCGTATTCAAATAACGTGACATGTTGACGTCATCTAGTCAGAGAAAAAGCTTCGGTCTTCTAACGATTCTTAAAAATGACTCAGAGTCGACTCTTACTTTTGAAAGAAAATAACTATATATACGGTGCACTGTCATATTTCAAACCTTGCAGGATGTTTTTGTTCACTTAGATCTATGTTACACACTACATGAAAGGTAAATTTCAAAATTCCATGATAGGTGCTCTTTAAAGAAACAGGAAATGGGAGCTCTAGCGTAGTTCTACCTGGAAGACTCAAATGTCATGTCATTATCTATCTAGCCAATCATTAGTCGTCTTCTTATTGCTTCTTGAGTCTTTCAGGTAGAACTAAAACTGAAAAGAGGTGCTGCACAGTATCAGAAAAATGTGTTTTCGAACTTTAAATCATTTAAATGTATTCTAGCAGGCACCAAAAAACTTATGGGTATAATATGGGCACTTTAAAATTAAAATAGCCAAAAGCACTGAGTCAATAGCAGGAAAATAACGGACATGTGATGTTGAAACACAGATCAATCTTGAATCGAAAGCTCTGAAGGACCTTGAGCTCTAAGCTGGACGCTGCTTCCCACAGGACTTCATCTTAATATTTAATCATTTAATAGAGAGACTCAAGTTCAGAGTGCAAAATTACGCCATCGCACCGCATTTGTCTGGCAGAAGTGCATTCTGATGAGAGACATGCCTCTTTGTGAGCAAGTCAGATGGAAGATAAAGCAAATTGTGTCAATGACAAGTTAAGACCCTCATAAAGTAAACAGCATGAGAGTTCTCTCAGTTTCTCTTCAGGAACTGCTGCTTTATGACTGGCCTGATGATTGTTCATTAAAAAGCTTAAGATGTGTGTTCGCCAGCACACACGTGTCAGCAGAATTAATGATTACGCCGCTGGGTTTCTGCGCAGTTACTCATGAGTTCGTGCACACAGACTTCGACATGTTGTCACGATAACATTATTAAGATGATTAACACCGTATCTGAACTGAGAGTGAGTGGAACAACACAACATTAGATCATTATAATCAACAAACCAGTCTATGCTACATGAGAGTGCCGCGCAGTGTTGATAATGAAGGGTATAGTGATGTTGTTGCATTTACATTTACATTTGGCAGATGCTTTTATCCAAAGTGACTTATGTGCACTTATTACAGGGACAATCCCCCTGGAGCAACATGGAGTAAAGTGCCTCAAGGACACACTGGTGGTGGCGACTGCTGGGATCGAACTGCTGCATATCAGTTCAGTGGTTTAACCCACTAGACCACCATCTCAAAAAATACATATAAAAAAATAGTTTTTGCTCATTTAAAGTTTAACTTTGCTGATTTTCATTAGGTTTTGTGTTGGTACAATGGCGGTAGTATACATATGTATGTAAGAGAACAATGTTTACTAGAAATTCATCAATTTGTCAGCAAAAGTTAGCCGGATGATCCCTGCCCACGGACAGTCAGATTGTCAAAGGGTTATTAACAGAAAAGTTATTATAAGAGTAGATTTATCCCTGAAAATGGTATTGTTTACTCTTTAAACGGCATTATGGTAAAAATGTAACACTATGGCAACAGTGCGCAACAGCGTTTTGCTTCCGACAGAACTGATGGAATGTCTTTTCCTCTCCGTTTGGCCTAAAACACTGTCAGTGGTCATCCAGTTTGAAATGTGGACGACAAATGCTTTCCGTCATGGCATTCTCTCCGTACTTACGATTCTTTGCAGCCTTTAGCCACTGCCAAAAACATGCTGGAAAAACTTTAAGTAATTCACTCCCGCCCAACGTTTACTCTTTGAATGATACCGAGTCGACACCATTATGACTGAAAGTTTGCTAGGAAGTATTTCCTACTAAAACAAGGCGGTATTTGACTCTGTCAAGCGTATCCATAGCAGACTGGAGGGAGTGGCCTTGGACAGCATCATGACCAGTGCATTATGGGTGTTGAAATTTTCCTACCTATATGGCAAAAGGGAAGACAACAGCCTTTTTTCTCTATTCAGGTAGCAATGTTTTCGCCTTTCTACTGTATAGGTCCCCAAGTGTTATTGCCTAATTCCATTTTGCCAGTGGTGAAGTACCCCTTTAAAGGCCCACTGAAGTGCTTTGAAACACGCAGCATTATTCAATGTGTTGACGTAACTTCCCCTGGAAAGGCTCCAGCTGTTAGCAGCTCCTCCCCTTTCTGAAACAGCCAATAGCGTTTCGTTAATACAACAGTTTAACTAGAGCTTTTCTGTTTGGTAAAGCCACAGTTTCCTCCTAATCTCTAACCGTTTATCATCATAATCTCCTCCATATCGCTTTGAAATACAGCATTCTGTGCAGAGTTTAAATGGGTACGATATGTTTTGTTTGCGCCGACTCGCGCTTATGATCTGCTCTGCGCTCTGGTGTCTCTAGTCTAGACCAGAGCCGTTGGTGTGTGTATGTGTGTGCGGTGCGCGTGAAACTAATGTGAAAACAGACTTCATTCGCCTCAACTGAAAGCATTACTGAATCTCTGAATCGTTTCCAATCGCATGTATAGTGCGCTATGTGCCATTCACCATGTAGAAATTAGTAAACGTGTGAAATGACCGATTTCAGCCACAGCTTTAGCGTCTATTTATAATGTAGGAGGCGGGGCTTCAGATTCTAGAAAGCATTTAATCGGACAGAAGATGTGATGAGAAGATGAAGGCAATGATGTCAACAAAATCTGTGATTAATTTGAACGGAAGTGAGAGACTGTAAGATTTGAATGCTTATATCTCCTAAATGCGAATTTTGTCATTGTTTTGGAACACACCAGCTTATTCATAACCTTAAGGCTAACATAGTCAAAACTTACATTTTGATTTCAGGGGGCCTTTAAACAAAGCTGAAATATAATACATAAGAGAGGCAAAAAATCCCTTTCCAGAACATTTTCATCCAACGTTCCCAGCTGGTGGAACGATCTTCCCACCGCCATCCGAAAAGCAGAATCATTGATAACATTCAAAAGTCCACTAAAAACTCATCTCTTCCGTGTGCACTTAACCTCATAATATTAAAAAAAAGGCCTTTCTTCCCTTTTTCCCTCCCTTCTCTAGCCTGTGCTACACTGAGCAATATACACAGACTCAGTATTTCAGGCACTTGTTGCGCTTACTCGACTCCTCATGACCAATCGCTTCATGTACTCCCAAATTGTAAGTCGCTTTGGATAAAAGCGTCTGCTAAATGCATAAATGTATAAATGTAAATGTACATTTAAAAAAAAAAAAAAAAATTACAAATGAAAAATGATAATTAGAAATGTTGCCTTTGCACAAAAAAAAAAAACCTATAAATAAATATAAAAAAAACTTAAATTAACTAACTCAAATTAAAATGAAAACTGAAAATATAAAAATTAAAGCTAATTTAAAATAATAAAAAACTAAAACAGTAATACAATAATACTAAAATAACACTACCCTGGAACAAGAACTGTATATATATATATATATATATATATATATATATATATATATATATATATATATATATATATATATATATATATATATATATATATATATATATATATATATATATATATATATATATATATATATATATATATATATAATATCTATTTACAGTTATATATATTATATATATATATATATATATATATATATATATATATAAAATAACAATACATTTATAATATGATAAATTAAATCAATCATCTATCTATCAATCAATCTAACATTTCTCTAATTTAATCTGCCATATTGGATGAATTATTTCACTGAGTTTGAGTCTTTTCCGTGAAGGGAGTACAATCATATTAAATCAATCATATCAATTATAATAGATCCGTCCTGACCTCTTGACCTAATTCATTACAGTCATAGATCTTTCTGTGTGTGTGTTTAAGCTTACCACCATCCCCGTCTTCAGGAGCAGGTAGTGTACCGTCTGTGTGACGTCGGCTGCGTGTATCAGGTTGTGGTAGGGGTTTTTATGTTTGCTGTAACCCACTTCCAGCGCCTCCACAAACGAGACCAGCGCCGAGACAGGGATCTGTCAGAGATACGGTGTTAATAACTCTGAAAAAGACCATTAGAGCCCTCTCACTTCTTCAAGAGTTGTTTTCACCTTGAAGCGGCTGATGAGGTCGTATCGGGTGAGGAGATCATAGAAGATGAATTTGAGTGAGTGGTCACCGCTCGACTCGTTCAGAGCAAATACATCAAAAGACCACTTATCCACATTCTGAGAAGAAAAAACAGAGAAACAAACTCAGCACACACATATGCTTCCCCTCTGCCGCAGCTCTCAAATCTCCTTTGCACATGAGCATAATCCAACTTAGCACTTTCCTTCATGCCAGGTGCTAAATACTATTGGTGCAAAACACTATTGATGTCAAACACTGTTGGTTCTCATGTGTCGACTAAGTAAATGAATGCAATGCGCCAAGCTTGAGTACATGGATGTGCAAACAACATGAGTGAAATATTGTTTTAAGAGATAAGACATTACATTAAAACTGCCTTGGAAATGCTGTATTATAACTTGATTTATATTTGCTACTTTCCAAGTGCCTTTTATTTATATTTCTTATTGTTTTACCCTTGTCTCAGACCCTGACTTTTAATCTTGAAACTATGAAAATCCATCATAAAATTATCAATTATCAATTTTACACGAATTATTACTGTCTCTCAGAGCTGGTCATTTTCATGATGAAAACTTGTTCATAGATAGAAGACAACAGTGTCAGTGAAGAACTATGGAATGTTAGAGGTGAAAAATCAAAATGGTAATAAGTAAATAAAATTATTAAAATACAAAATGAAATCAAATTTAGCACACAATTAATACAAAATAAATATTAATAAAATTATACATACAAAATTATTTACGCAGTAGTGGCAAAAAGTGATGTCAGGCCAAGGAAAATCGACATCTTCACCCTTCATTTAATATTATTTTAAAAAATACGATTTTGTAATCATATTATGTAGTTGTGCTAGGAGTCACTTGTTATTTTCAATATTTTTCCTGTGAGCTTTTTGTTTTTCTATGCATTTTTGCAAAGTCTAATCAAATTTGTAGGGTCATAAACAACAAATATCCTATCACTTTTGGCCACTACTGTATGTTGTAAGGTGGAAAATAATCAAAGATATTTGAAATAGAACAAAATCATCTGCTTTACTGTTAGTAACCATCGTCGTGACCAAGATATTTGAAGTTGACTCAACCCCCTCCCCCCTTAACCTCATCAGAAGGGCTAGTTGGAATTTCTAAGGACAATAGAATGGCTTGCCGGCCAAATGCTTTTCACACCTTTGGTACAGTGGGAGAAGTTTCATCTGATTGGTTACTTTCA
This sequence comes from Gobio gobio, assembly GCF_949357685.1. Taxonomy (NCBI): domain Eukaryota; kingdom Metazoa; phylum Chordata; class Actinopteri; order Cypriniformes; family Gobionidae; genus Gobio; species Gobio gobio. The sequence goes on along the minus strand of NC_137102.1, from coordinate 54,238,423 downwards.
AATGTCTCACGGTTTGGTCTGATTGGTCAGTTTTAAAAGAGTCATATTTGAGTTTGGTGACATCAGGGAAGAGGATAAAAGAAGAGCCCAACTGTAGCTCTCTCTCTTTGGATTCACGGCCTTTCTCTAGAGAGAGCTGCTCTTTGGCTCTCTCTTTCTCTCTCTCTCTCTCTCTCTCTCTCCCTCTCTCTCTCTCTCTCTCTCTCTCTCTCTCTCTCTCTCTCTCTTACATGTAACATTCTATTCATAGGCCTACTGAGTACAATTAAGGGTTTAAGTTTACTTCTATTTTAAAACTATTTTTAGTGTAACCATAATTAGAATTTGTGTTTCCTTTTAAAAGAGATTTCTGTCTATTATGTAATTGACATTTTATATTTACTTGATTGCTAATAAATTGTTACATTTTGATCCTTTCTGAATTAATCTGTAATTATTAACTATCTCCAATATGGAACGATATACTTGCAACAAAGGGTTAAAATGGAATGATTAAATGTATGATTAACTATCAAATATAAATGACCAAACAACCAGTTGGGATTCTCTTCTAAATTCGACAACTATGATAAATTGAGTCAAATAAAGAATAAGAATCTTACAATGTATACATCCAGGGCTTGACATGAATTTTTTTGCTCACCAGCCATGTGGCTAGTGGTTCCCTTTCGAGGGAACTCGCACTGCATCGGGACGACGCTTTGGGGATGCTCCCTTAGCATCAGCGAATCTGAAACCAGAATGCCAACTAGGCCAATCCGATTGGCGTGCGTGATGACGTCATTGTGACGGCATACCCGGAAGTATAAAAGGGGAGCTGGAACGTAATGGCGGTAGTTATTGCTCTTCAGCAAGCGCTATCTGTCAAACTGTCTGTCTATTTACTGTTGTATGTCAGTGAAAGTGTGTGATTGAAATGAAGTGTGAAAAAGTGAGAGAGTTCAAGCAGTGTGTGCATCCTTGCCCTCGCTACATGTCGGGCTCGGATACACACCTGCTGTGTGTGCCTGGGCGTTCAGCATGCTCGAGCGGCTCTCGAGGGAGCCGCTTGTGAGCATTATGAAAGCTGACGCTCAGAGTGCTCCGCTCTCGGCGTGAGCCCCGTGGATCGGTCCCGCATCCGCCGAGGCGGTGCGGCGAGGCTGGTCATGGGGCTCACGGATGGACTGTCAGCGGGACTGGGACTGCTGAGGCATTTTCCCAGTCTTTATCTGACAGTTCAGATGTTCTCCTTCCCCGTGTGGAAGCCCGCGCTGCGGCTTCTTCCCCCGGGGCGGAGGACGCGATGTGTGAGAGGTCTGATTCTGAGGAATTAGACGTACTCAGCATCGAGGCAGTCAAAGTCATAAGCACTTCTTAAATATGCAAGATTCCATCCACGCGATTGCTGGAAAAAAGAAAAAAAAAGGCAGCGCGCAGGTTATGGGTCTGCAATTAATGTGAACACACGCGATCGGTGTGCATGAGATACTGGTTGGCTTAACGGACGAGTCCGTATAGTAAAATAAATCAGTATTTGTCTGACATGGCTGCATTTAAGTCTGAGGATTTAAATGAGATATTATCTGACTCTGAGGAGTTAGATATTCAGTCATTTCAGACCATGTTTCACTGTATTGTGTGACACTGTTTGTTTTTTTTTTTTTTTTTTTTTTTTTTTTTTCGAGGGATGAAAGCCAATTGTATTATGACGGCTTGAACCACGTTGCTGAGGCAACGCGGGGTCTATGAGTCCGTATAAATACAAATAAAACAGTGTCGTCTGATTAATTACGGCTACATTTATTTTAAGGAATTAAAATTAAATATAATCTAACTTTGAGGAGTTAGATATTCAGCCTATCATTCAGACTATGTTTCACCTTATTGTGGCTGCATTTAATTCTGAGGAATTAAATTAAAATATTATCTGACTTTGAGGAGTTAGATATATTTTTTATTCAGCCTGTTATTCAGATCAGGTTGCACGGGTTTGGTGATTATGATGGCATTTAATTCCGAGGAATTGAGTGTCATGTTATCCGACTTTGATAAGTTGGATACTTTAAATTCTGTCACCCAAGCGTGTTTAACTTGTGAACTGGATATTCATCTAAGATGGAGCCCTCCTGAAGTTGATGTCATTCTCGCCGCCTTGTGGCCTGCGGGACACATCAGTTTCAGGCAATTGCTAATCGCAGTGTCCGCTCTAGGGTTGTGGCCCTGTTGAGCTGCTCCCTTAGATGAGGCCCCCTGCTGGCCAGCCCCCTCTCCCGGGTAGGAGCGATCGAGGTCGCCTCCCCTGTGGAGTTTTCGGGAATCGACGCTGTGTTCCCGCCGTCTAGTACGCTTCGGGCCACATCGTTTCCCCGTGCACGCGTGCTGCACCAGCCGCCTCTAGCAAGACTTGCGGTGGTCCAGCAAACGCGTACGCACACCGAAAATCTTCCTCGATTTCGCCCTGCCGGTAAGCCGCTTCAGGGGGTCGGGGAGGAGGCTCGGTTGACACCCAAGACCGGCCTCGAGAGGCTGGTTCCCTTAGCAGATTATCTCGGCGCATGGTTATGCCTCCGAATATATCAGCTTGGGGCCTGCGACTGTAGGAAGGGGCATACAGACTGCAGTCCGGTTACCTTCCCCTGAAGTTCAGTGGGGTGGTCTGGACGGCAGTGGTCCCTGGGCAGGTTCGGGTAATGGAACAGGAAGTTCACTCCCTGTTGGTAAGGAGGCCACAGAATGTGCTCCTCCGCCAGACAGGGAGTCCGGGTTCTACAGCCAGTACTTCATAGTTCCTAAGAGGGATGGCGAGTTGCATCCAACTTTAGACCGGAGGTACTTGAATCGTTCTCTGAGGAGATTCAGATTCAAGATGCTTAGCATTTCCTCCATTGTGATTCAGATCCAGTCTGAGGACTGGTCTGTCACGATGGGTCTGAAGAGGACGCATACTTCCCTGTATCCATCCTTCTGTGTCACAGGAAGTTCCTGAGGTTCGCTTTTTGGGGCAAAGCGTACCAATATCGGGTTCTTCCAGGCGGCCTGGTCTCTAAAATGAAGCTAGGCCACAGCATCACTGTGAAGCAGTTTAAGGTCTGCTGGGGCTCATTGCGGCTGCGTCCAACAGAATATCTCTTGGCCTGCTGCATGAGACCCTTACAGTGGTAGCTGGGAATCAAGGGGTTTTCCTCTGGGGGAAAACCATTCTGTATGATCAGGGTAACGCGCAGATGCCTTCGTTCCCTAGTCATATGGAAGAAACCTTGGTTTCTGTCCCAGGGGCCAGTGTTGGGAGCGTTCTGTTGCCGGGAATCCGTTTCAACAGACGCCTCCCTCACTGGCTGGGACGTGGTTATGGGAAGTAAACCAGGTGGCTTTCCTTGAGGGGAAATCCATTCTGTATGATCAGGGTAACGCGCAGTGGCCTTCGTTCCCTAGTCATATGGAAGAAACCTTGGTTTCTGTCCCAAGGGCCAGTGTTGGGAGCGTTCTGTTGCCGGGAATCCGTTTCAACAGACGCCTCCCTCACTGGCTGGGACGTGGTCATGGCGGCCGCTTTGCGAGAGGTCTGTGGGAGACCAGGCATTTCTCCTGGCACATCTACTGCCTGGAAATGCTGGCGGTCTACAAAGCTCTGAGGAGCTTTTTCCCGGACCTCCGCAGCCACCATGTCCTGATATGGAAGTAAACCAGGTGGTTTTCCTTGAGGGGAAATCCATTCTGTATGATCAGGGTAACGCGCAGTGGCCTTCGTTCCCTAGTCATATGGAAGAAACCTTGGTTTCTGTCCCAAGGGCCAGTGTTGGGAGCGTCCTGTTGCCGGAAATCCGTTTCAACAGACGCCTCCCTCACTGGCTGGGGCGCGGTCATGGACGGCCGCTTTGCGAGGGGCCCATGGGAGGGCCGTCATTCCTCCTGGCACATAAATTGCCTGGAGATGATGGCGGTCTACAAAGCTCTCAGGAGCTTTCTCCCGCACCTCCGCGGCCAGCATGTCCTGGTACGGACAGACAATACGTCTGTCGTAGCGTACATCAACCGCCAGGGGGGACTGAGGTCGCGCTTTCTGTACAGGATAGCACGCCGAGTCCTCCTGTGGACCCAAGGGAAACTGTTGTCCATCAGGGCAATGTATGTCCCGGGGGTCCAAAATCAGGGAGCAGACATCCTGTCGAGGCAGGGGCTGAGGCCCGGGGAGTGGCGACTCCACCCAGAGGTGGTGGAGGCCATATGCAAGAGGTTCGGCCCAGTGGAAGTGGATCTGTTTGCGTCTCGAGAGACGTCCCACTGTCCACTGTGGTTTTCCCTCACGCATCCAGCTCCGCTGGGGCTGGATGCCATGGTGCAGACGTGGCCGAGGCTGCGTCTGTACGCATTTCCCCCGATTGCTCTGCTCCCGGGAGTCCTGGAAAGGGTCCGTCGACAGGGGGTCAGTCTACTTCTGGTAGCACCCCGTTGGCCGACTCGAGTTTGGTTCTCGGATATCATAGCTCTGCTAGCAGGTCAGCCGTGGGAGATTCCTCTGAGGAGGGATCTCCTATCTCAGGCGGCGGGTACGATATTTTACCCCCGCCCGGAGATTTGGAACCTGTGGGTCTGGCCCCTGAGGGGACCAGGTTCATAGAGGCTGGCCTATCGGCAGACGTGATAGAGACCTTACTCAGCTCCAGGGCTCCGTCTACGAGGAGACTGTACAGCTTCAAGTGGAATGTATTTTCCACTTGGTGCAGAGAACGTGAGGTGGACCCAGTTAACTGCCCAGTGGCTTCAGTGCTTGAGTTCCTCCAAGATCGTTTCTCTGCAGGGCTTACCCCGTCCACACTCAAGGTGTACGTGGCTGCCATTGCGGCTTTCCACACTCCTTTGGGTGATGGGCCTCTGGGTAGGCACCAGCTGGTTGTACAATTCCTCCGTGGGGCTCGGAGGATGAGGCCTGCGGCTCGGTCCAGAGTTCCAACCTGGGACCTGGCAGTGGTTCTCGAAGGATTGGCTGAGGCCCCCTTCGAACCATTGGAGTCGGCTGGACCAAAGGATCTGACCCTTAAGGTGGCTTTTCTCCTTGCCATTACCTCTCTCAGGAGAGTGGGAGATCTCCAGGCCTTGGCGGTAACGCCGACCTGCCTGGAGTTTGCCCCGGGAGGAGTAAAAGCCATCTTACACCCTAGGCCGGGCTACGTGCCTAAGGTGCCATCAAGGGTGGTCAGGTCATTGGTCCTGCAGGCATTTCATCCTCCGCCTCATGTGACGGCGGAAGAGGGGAGACTTCACCTACTCTGCCCGGTTAGGGCGCTCAGAGTTTATTTGGCGAAGTCTGCACAGTGGAGGAGATCACAACAACTGTTGGTGTGTTTTGGCTCACCTAAGAAGGGATTGCCTGCGTCTACTCAGACAATCAGTAATTGGATTGTCCAGGCGATTACCATGGCCTATCAGGTGCGCAGTTTGCCTTCACCTGTGGCCGTGAGGGCTCATTCCACCAGAGGCATGGCCTCTTCGGTGGCCCTTCTTTCTGGGGTCCCCTTGCAGGATATCTGCGAGGCGGCCGGGTGGGCTACCCCACACACTTTTATCAGGTTTTATAGCCTGGATCTCCCTACGACGCCTGGTGCTAGGGTGCTCCAGTCCTAGCTGTGCCCGGTTTCCGGCTTCACACTAGGGCAGGCGCTACCCTTCGGTGTGGCCTAGTGGGTACTCGTTCCCCAAAGCGTCGTCCCGATGCAGTGCGAGTTCCCTCGAAAGGGAACTGCTCGGGTTATGTATATAACCCTTGTTCCCTGAGAAGGGGAACGAGCACTGCATCCCGACGCCACACCTCGGCGCGCCTGGAGCGCATGCTTCAGAGCAATTACTACCGCCATTACGTTCCAGCTCCCCTTTTATACTTCCGGGTATGCCGTCACAATGACGTCATCACGCACGCCAATCGGATTGGCCTAGTTGGCATTCTGGTTTCAGATTCGCTGATGCTAAGGGAGCATCCCCAAAGCGTCGTCCCGATGCAGTGCTCGTTCCCCTTCTCAGGGAACAAGGGTTATATACATAACCCGAGCAGTTTTCCAAAGTTACTAACCACTCAGCATTTTCTCTGGCCACAGTTTTGACATTGATACAATGGGGAAAAACTGCCATATAGATATTTTTTTATATTATCTTACAGTTTAGCAGCAGGTATATTAGGCTGCTGTCACTTTAAGACCTGACACACGGATCCATTATACTCTTACACGTGTGTTTTCTTTCTCAACTGTTTACATTCAATTAAAACATACCTGACTGTGTTTGAAAGCCACGTTTCTAGCATCTGTAAAACTGCTTTCTACCATCTTAAAAATATATCTAAATTACGGCACATGCTCTCAATGCAAAATGCTGAACAGTTAGTTCATGCGTTCATGACCTCAAGGTTAGATTATTGTAATGCTCTACTGGGTGGTTGCCCTGCTCGCTTAATAAATAAACTCCAGCTGGTCCAAAACGCAGCAGCTCGAGTTCTTACTTGAACCAGGAAGTATGACCATATTAGCCCAGTTCTGTCAACACTGCACTGGCTGCCTATTAAACATCGCATAAATTTTAAAATCTTACTTATTACTTACAAAGCACTAAATGGTTTAGCTCCCCAATACTTGAGCGAGCTCTTAACATATTATACTCCATCACGTCTACTGCGGTCTCAAAATTCTGGCCAGTTGATCATACCGAGAATATCCAAATCAACTGCAGGCGGTCGATCGTTTTCCTATTTAGCACCTAAACTCTGGAACAGTCTTCCTAACATTGTTCGGGAAGCAGACACACTCTGTCAGTTTAAATCTAGACTAAAAACACATCTCTTTACTGTGGCATACACATAAAACACTTTTTCAATGAAATGATTGTTAGGCTGCATTAACTAGGTCAGCCGGAACCGGGAACACTTCCCATAACACCTGATGTACTCGTTACATCATCAGAAGAATGGCATCTACGCTAATGATAGTCTCTCTGTTTTATCCCGAGGTTTACTGCAGTCAGCTGGATCCGGGCCGTATCCAGATCAGATGGTGGACCTGCGCCCAGAGAAGACCAACACAGGACCCCGAAGTGTCTGGGAGACCGTGATTAGACTCCCCCTGCAACTGCCTCATCGACACGGCATCTCAATAAACCCGTCTCCAGCGTGTTGCCTCCGATCATTCGAATATTCTGATCTATTATGACCTCCGAGCTGTAAAACTGCCAGAATAATAATAATAATACGCTGTTTGTTAATTGGCCAGAGGAGAACTGGCACCCCGACTGAGCCTGGTTTCTCCCAAGGTTTATTTTTCTCCATTAGGTCACCTAATGGGGTTTTGGTTTCCTTGCCACTGTTGCCTCTGGCTTGGCTTGCTCAGTTGGGGACACTAAATTTTTCAACTAAACATCGAAATACATCTAAATAATAAACTAAATTAACCATTTAAACTAAATTACTGATCAAATTATTGATCTAAAGCCCACACTGTCACTGTATGATACTTGAAATTTTTTCAGAATGGCTATACAGCTGAATAAAATTATGCTGCATTATTTTCCTGTTTAACACTGTAAAGCTGCTTTGAAACAATCTACATTGTTAAAAGCGCTATATAAATAAAGTTGACTTGACTTGACTTGTGTTTATGTGAATACTCGCCAATACCGGTGTGGCGAGCAGCGAGGCTGAGGGACTCGTCCCGCTCTCACGGTCCCTCAGCCTCGCTGCTCGCCACAACCGGCATTTTGACATTATTTTGTGTGTATTTGACAGTTGAAGTGCAATAAGCAGCGAAAATAGGGTCATGGGCGGCCAAGGCTCATTGATGCACGTGGGGAGCGAAGGCTGGTTCGTGTGGTCCGATCAAACAGACGAGCTACTGTAGATCATATTGCTCAAGAAGTTAGTAATGCTGGTTCTGATAGAAAGGTGTCAGAATACACAGTGCACCGCAGTTTGTTGTGTATGGGGCTGCATAGCCACAGACCAGTCAGGGTAACCATGCTGACCCCTGTCCACCGCCGAAAGTGCCAACAGTGGGCATGGAGCATCAGAACTGGACCACAGAGCAATGGAAGAAGGTGGCCTGGTCTGATGAATCACGTTTTCTTTTACATAACATGGATGGCCGGGTGCATGTGAGTCGCTTACCTGGGGAACTCATGACAACAGGATGCACTATGGGCAGAAGGCAAGCCGGCGGAGGCAGTGTGATGCTTTGGGCAATGTTCTGCTGGGAAACCTTGGGTCCTGCCATCCATGTGGATGGTAATTTGACACGTACCACCTATCTAAGCATTGTTGTAGACCATTAGACTTTCATGGAAATGGTATTCCCTTGTGGCTGTGGCCTCTTTTAGTAGGATAATGTGCCCTGCCACAAAGCAAAAATGGTTCTGGAATTGTTTGAGGAGCACAACAACGAGTTTGAGGTGTTGACTTGGCCTCCAAATTCCCCAGATCTCAATCCAATCGAGCATCTGTGGGATGTGCTGAACAAACAAGTCCGATCCATGAAGGCCCCACCTCACAACTTACAGGACTTAAAGGATCTTCTGCTAACATCTTGGTGCCAGATACCACAACACACCTTCAGGGGTCTAATGGAGTCAATGCCTCGACGGGTTAGGGCTGTTTTGGCAGCAAAAGGGAGGCCAACACAATATTAGGAAGGTGTTCATGATGTTACGCCTGATTGGTGTATGTGTGTGTGTGTGTGTGTGCATTCGTGCATAATTTCCAATCAAGCTGTTGACAAAATATTAGACAAAAAGTGTACAAATATTATATGTGTGCATTTAGAACAGTGTGCAAGGACAAAGGAGATTCCATTTTTCTATTTTCACTTTAATTCCACCACAGAATGCAACTGAAATATGGTGAAAATGTGCTTGGCACTCAGGGGAAACAACATAACAATGGTCAGTAGATAAAGTAGATATGCATCACAGAAGAATTTGTGATGCATATCTACTTTATCTATTGGCCATTGTTAGTGAAAAAGTATTAAAAAAAATTTACAATTCTGAAGTCCACAGGGCCAATAATTTATTTTTTTGTGTGATGTTTGAGAGCGAAACAAAGAGAAATAAGCAGAGAGATAAAACAATGGCTGGTCATAAGAATGGAAGAGTGTGTGAGTGTGTTTACCTTAAGCACTGCGATGACAGAGGGCGGGTAACTCAGTCCCACCATGTTAGAGGTTCGGCGGTACATTCTGTTAGAAAGAGATAAACACATCAATGGAAAGCGGCAGCACAGACCGCAGGCGCTCCAAACACAATGCCATAATCTTCACCTTCAAAATGACAAAACATAAAACGTAGAGGACAAACTGCACTTTCTTTAAGTAAATGCTTTGTCAGAGCAATTTATATGTGCAGTGTTGCCTGAAGTGCATTAAAATTTAATGAAATGATGCTAACGGATGAGAGAGAGAGAGAGAGAGAGAGAGAGAGAGAGAGAGAGAGAGGCAAAGGGACTGTAGTTATTCAGACATGTCAAGAAGATGATGTACATGCATACGCTGACTCACATTGAGCTCAACGCATAGATTTATAATCATTTCACAGAAGACTTTAATGGTGCCTGGCAAGGAAAAAAAGGACTTGAAGAGGATGCAGACTGATTTATAAACACTGGAGGGTTCCCGCTTGTGTTCTTAGTTACAAAAAAATAAATAAAAGACAGCTAAATATGTATTTTCCAGTGTTAATACTATTTACTAAAACTAACAAAATAAAGCTGAAAACAACATCAGATGGAAAACTTGCCTTGGCAACTAAATGAAAAATCAATTAAGCCTAAATATAAAAAACCTACTAAAAACAACAAAAGCACATATAAAATATAAAAAAGCTAATAAAAAAGCTCATTCAAAATATGAATACATACTACAATAGTACATCCTTTGATACTTTGAAATGAAAGAGACATTCAAAATAAGAGTTCAAAATGTGACATTACAACCTACACTTAGGTCACGTGCAAAAAGGTTATCCAATCATATTGGAGGCTGTTTACATAGACATTTTAAAGGTAGAATAGCGAAATAATTGCCTGCCTTGTGCATCCTTATGGACATTTTTGGATTTTTCAGTTTAGTTTTTTTGACAACTTTGCCTGTGGTAATGCTAACTAATAATAAAATTTGCCACAGGTGTGTATTTATATTGGAATTGTAATATTTCACCCCCATTTCCAAGAGCACCTATCATGGAATTTTGAAATGTACCTTTCATGTAGTGTGTAACATAGATCTAAGTGAACAAAAACATCCTGCAAAGTTTGAAATATGACAGTGCACCGTATATATAGTTATTTTCTTTCAAAAGTAAGAGTCGACTCTGAGTAATTTTTAAGAATCGTTAGAAGACCGAAGCTTTTTCTCTGACTAGATGACGTCAACTTGTCAAGTTATTTGAACACGATACGCCCACTTATTGCGCTCCAAGACGCCAGTGAAAACTAGAAAACATCATGGCGACGAGACGCTCTGTTCTGAAGTGCGACTCAAAAGCAAACTTTTTTCATCTGCCCAAGGATGAGCATTTGAAGACTAAGTGGCTTGAAGACAAACCATACATCGTCGCGATTGTGTGTTTATTAGTCTTCAAATGTCTCTATTTGCATGTTTCGCGATCTCAGGAAGCTTTTCTTATGGACTTCTATTATGGCACATGGTATCTTCTTCATCTGTGTGTACCATATATGGACTACATGTGCACAGAGCGCCCTCCGGCTGCCAGTATGAATTGAAAACAACACATAAGAGACTCAATCGCTCATGATTAGGCTACATCTGCACATTTTGAGGAAGTATTGAATAAAAAATACTCCTCTGTTTAGAAATTTGACACAGACATATGAGAATCTATCAATATTTCTCCTCATCTGCACACTTTTGAACTAAAAGCCCTGAGGGATGTTGATTTGTCGCGAGTCTTCGTGACGAACACAGAGGAGTTTTTTTATGAATGCGATCAGCTGAGGCTCATATTACAATCAAACGGTACCGACGCGGTTTTCATATTCATAACTCCTGACACATATTAACAAATTACTGTCACTATAAGACTTTGATGGGCGTTCCGTTTCCGAAAATATCTGCACAGACTATACCAATCACAACTGACTGGGTCATCGGACCAATCACCGCAGATTAGCGTCACGTAAAGGTGGGGTTTTGAAAAGTGAATCACTCAAGGAATCATTTGAGAATCGCTGTCAAAACTGGTAAAAATAAATGCATATTATAAGAAAACTAAAGTCTTTTTTTCATTGCATGCATGCAAAACTGTTGTTGGGGACTTCTAAAACAATATTTGGAACATTTTAAATGCCATAATAGGTGCTCTTTAAAAAAAATATGTTTTACAGTAGTTACACAAAATACTCTCTCTGCTCCTTTTGGACACAATGTCCCCATTTTGGACACAATGTCCCCATCCTCAATTTTTAATCCCATTGCCATTTAAAAAAAGGCTTTTATTCTTTTGGCAAGGCTTCAAAATTTACATTTTTACTATTTTCACGAGATGGTACCATTTTTTCAGGTTTGACCTATAAAGCAAACACACACTTTATTCCTGTTTTCTGCTTCTGCATATTATAAAGACGATTGGATAAATTATGCAGCTATAACTGTGTGGGTGTGTTGGTATGGATGTCAGAGAGTGGTTCGTATGTGTTTTTTAAAAAAAAATTTTGCGTGTGCTTGTAATATTTGAGAGAGAAAAACTCAACTGTACTGCAAATCACAAATCCAAACACGGTGTGTATCAGTGGAGTTTTGCTGGCATCTAACGGGGAAACTAAATAAACTCTGACTGAAAGCTCATTTTTTGAGATATCAACCTTAAACTTTTTTAGATTTATGGCTTTGATTTTCTAGCAGTTGTAGAGTTCAACTTGTTTCATAAAAAATTGATTTTATTATATATTAATCGATGCGTTTTTGTAAGAAAAATATCCATATTTAAAACTTTATAAAGTAAAGTTTCGGCCAATCGCTTTCCATATTCAAATTATGGAAAAAGTGTTGAAAGTGCCTCTGTCGTTCAAAAGGCTTACGCTACCAGGTGCGCTCGTCAGACATCGCGTCCGCATCTTGAATTGCGAGAAGGCACTTTCAACACTTTTCCACGGAAGGCGATCGGCTGGAACTTTACTTTATAAAGTTTAAATATGGATATTTTTCTTACACAAACGCATCGATTCGGAAGGCCTTTATTAACCCCCAGAGCACTGTGGAGCACGTTATTCGAAAGACAGAGGCATTTTTTTATGGACTTCAAAAACAGAGCAATAATTACTGCTATTATAAAGCTTGGATTCGCCAGGACTTTTTTAATAAAACACTGATTTTATTTGTCTGATAGAAGAATGTCCTATACACCTATGATGACTTGAGGGGGAGTAAATCATGGAATAATTTTCATTTTTGGATGAACTATCGCTTTAAGTTTGTGCTCCCGATATAATTTTTTTATGACAGTTTTTTGACATTTTTATGGACTTATGTGTAACTTTTTTAAATTGATGCACAAGGGTTAAATTGCAAGGGTCAAAGAAAATCAAAACTGAAGTAGATTTAGTTTCCATTTAAAAATAGGAATATCTTCTGCAGTTCTAGGATATTATTTAGCATGCTGGTTTGTGGTTAACCCCACCTCTCCACAAATATCCCAGCCTGCACTGCGTGTACGATGCTGCGGAATCGCGGCTTCTCTTCCGTCCGTCGCAGCATCAGCCCCATCTGCCGTGTGAAGGTGGAGGCCAGCCAATCACGGACTTCTGATGGCACAGAATCTGATTGGATATCGCTGAGCTCATCCTCGGTATCGACCAATCGCCTTAGAAAAAGAAGGAAAAAGAGAAAGATACTTTAAATGTCATCACCACTTACACTTAAAATATCAGCTGTGACAAGTAATTGTGCATATAAGAAGGATAAACGACTATTAATGCATAATCTAAACTGAGTGAAGCCCGAGCCAAGACCCGCTGGTTTAAGACTAATCCATAACTCATCCGCATAATACCACAGTATGTTCCCTTTAAGTGCAGCAGAACAATGTGTCTAGTAAATAATATCTGCATTGGAATGGCACTGGATTGACTGATTTTACAGCACTAAAAACATCTTCGCAGTAACTGTGCCATAAACAACTGTGTATCCAGACATAAGCTCTTATGATGGATTTAAAGTCCACAACCGTCATAAATCACACAACGAATATGAATCTGATCAGACTGGACTGGTGGTCCGGCAAGTGAGAGGGTGTGTCGTAATCCCGGGTCGTGGTGACGTCCCAGTTACATAATTCCATAAGCTTTTATCACGTCTTTTCTGGCATCTAGACGTTCACAGCTGTTATTCTTCACCCTGCTCATCAAAATAAAACGATATCTGTGGTACTCGAGCGGCGTGATGGAGCGCTGCATCTCCCCACAGAGACGTTAAATACTATCGCTGAGTGGGAATGAAATGCCACTGATAAGGATGGAGTTTTTTGGCTTGTTTCAAACTGCAGGTGCTCGTTTATGTGCTCTCAATAAAGCTATCAGCATGTTCTCATATCCACACATCCTGATGAAAACATATCTGGGTGCCATTTCAACCCAAAAGAAAGAAATTACATTTGGTGTAATGCGTATTGTGACATAATTTTGATCAAAACACTCTTTCCTGCCAAAATCACTTGTAATGCTTTTGTGTTTTAGATGGTTTTTGTAATTCCATTATCCCCAATGTGATTCTTATTACTGAAAATGTTTTTACTACATACTAAAATGTACAAAAAAGTTTTAAATTAAAGCCAGCATAAAAATAAAATATGTAATATACAGTATATACAGTATATAAAATATATAAAATAATTGTCCATACAAGTTTGATTCAATTATGTACTATGCAAAAAAGGCATAGAAAAACAAAAAGATCACAGGAAAAAGCATTTATTGACTAAAGCATATTCAGTTATTAATAATTTCTTAGTGTTTATAATTTATTTGCATGACAGCCTGGTGAAAAATTACGCACAATTAAAGCAATTAACTTCAAGCGCAATTATGCAATATGTTTACAAAATCTTTAACACATTTTAATAATATTTAAATAAAGGGTAAGGATGTCGAGGATGCTTGATTTGTTAATTAATGTACCATATTTATTATTTATTTATAGGAAATAGTAAATATGCTGTCATGAAAATGATGGTCCCATGCTAAAAATCTTAATTGGCCTAAATAAGCTTACTTATACACTATATTGCCAAAAGTTTTGGGACGCCTGCCTTTACATGCACATGAACTTTCATGACATCCCATCCTTAATCCATGGAGTTGGCCCACCCTTTGCAGCCATAACAGCTTCAACTTTTCTGGGAAGGATTTCCACTAGGTGGAACCATTGGTGTGACCATTCTTCTTGAAGCACATTTGTGAGGTCCGGCACTGATGTTGGGACGCGAAAGCCTGGCTCACAGTCTCCGCTCTAATTCATCCCAAAGGTGTTCTATCGGGTTGAGGTCAGGAGGACTCAGGCCAGTCAAGTTCCTCCACACCAAACTGGCTCATCCATGTCTTTATGGACCTTGCTTTGTGCACTGGTGTGCAGACATGTTGGAAAAGGAAGGGGCAATCCTCAAACTGTTCCCACAAAGTTGGGAGCATGAAATTGTCCAAAATATCTTGGTATTTTGAAGCATTAAGAGTTCCTTTCACTGGAACTAAGGGGCCAAGCCCAACCCCTGAAAAACAACCCCCCACACCATAATCCCCCCTCCACCAAACTTTACACTTGGCACAATGCCAAAGACTCGTCCATCGGATTGCCAGACAGAGAAGCGTGATTAGTCACTCCAGAGAACATGTCTCCACTGCTCAAGAGTCCAGTGGCGGTGTGCTTTACACCATTGCATCCGACGCTTTGCATTGCACTTAGTGATGTAAGGCTTGGATGAGCTGCTCGGCCATGGAAACCCATTCCATGAAGCTCTCTACACACTGTCCTTGAGCTAATCTGAAGGCTACATGAAGTTTGGAGGTCTGTAGCTATTGACTGCAGAAAGTTGGTGACTTCTGCACACTGTGCACCTCAGCATGTGCTGACCGCGCTCTGCAATTTTACGTGGCCTACCACTTCGTGGCTGAGTTTCTGTTGTTCCCAACTGATTCCCCATTGGCCATGAAAGTGTTTGGAACAATGATTTGGAGGGGTGTCCCTATATTTTTGTCAATACAGTGTTTATATATTCATTTTGTGGTCACATTCAACCAGAGAATAGCTTAAAACCCCACACAATGGTATAATTAAGGTATCAAATGGCAATGGCAATGGACTTAGATCTCCATTAGAATACTCTAATGAGAGTTAGTTGACATGTAGGTGAAACGCTACTTATAACCAACAGATAATATCTAAGGCTATCAAAATAAAGTGTTACCAAAATATTTGCTGAAGTGGTTAATAAATGGTTATCCTTTTTAATAACAGTCCTTGGGCCAGATTTACTAAACAGGTATTTACTAAGGTATCAAATGGCAATAGCAATGGACTTAGTTTGATTATCATATTCAAATACCATGGCATTTGCATGGCACATCAAAGGTACTGTAAATCAAAAACATACCATGATATTGCCATTTTGTAGTGTTAAAAATATATAAATCATTGTCCAAGCAAATATTTACATCCATACATTTTTTTTAAAAAATCAGAAGGTCTTGCTGAAGGACAAAGCAGAAGCGTTGATCCCTGTGACTCCCTCAAATGGCCACTCACTCAATCTAAGAATCTTGGGATTGAAGCACACAGATCTTTAACTGCTAATTGAATTGACCTCTATCAGCGCAAGTGAATTGCTTTAAGCTCCATTAGACTGATCCTGGACCAATTTTACAATCTTCCCCTTTACAATTACTCCACTTTAGGGATTGTGTGGAAAAGCTGGATCCGCACCTGACACGGAAAGACTGAATAATGTGTTGTTACAGCTTTGTGAGCAATGCAAACATTTTGACGAGAATAGAAAATAGCCTGGAGATGATTATTGATTATAAATGGACCATGTAGTCCAGGCAGTTAGTTTGCAACTGATGGATTTCATGCAACAGCATGAGGATAGGAATATGTTAGGTATATGTTATTTTTCCATTTCCAGATTGTTTTAAATGTGTGTTTTTCATGGTTTATAATTTCAGGTCAGTCATCCGTGATTATATTTCAAATGTTGGCAACAGAGAGCGTTAGAATAAAATAACAGTGTAAACTCCATACTTTACCTTGTTTCCTCAATATAGACCGATTCCAAAACAGTGGCAGCATATTCCAGGTTTTTCTTTAGATCTACGAGAGACGCCTCTCCCCTCTCCAACTGTTTCACCAAACATCGTAATCTGGAAAACAAGAACATGCACATACATTAATTCTAAAAACACAACTGAATGGCTGTTTCTTTCGCAAAGCAATTATCTGAGAGCACCAGCCAATGTCAGCCTAACAAATGCAAATTGCATTGCCATCGTCCATCGCCAATGGCTGACAGACAACACGATGTTGAGCCGGCATCGTGATTTTGTAATATTTCACAATATATGTATTTATATATGTATTTTAAATCAAATAAATGAATCCTTGGTGAGCATCAAAGACTTCTTTAAAAAACATTCCAAACTTTTGAATGTCAGTGTTAACTCAATATTATTATGGTATACTGATTGAATTCTATATTTGTTGTAGATGTTCAAAAGTGTCTGCAGAGGCTCGTCTTTATAAGACTAAGCTTGATTAATTGAGCTTTTAAAGACGATTGATTAACTGAAGCTGTTAGCTTTATCAAATCCATCTTCAATATCCTACTTTCAGGAAAGTCTTTCAAACCAAACCACTCAAATACTCTCCCGTCCTTGATGTGTCTGTTAAAACAATTAGACTGTCAGAGGATATTTTACTGGGGGGAAAGTTATATATATATGGTGAAAAATTGTGACATTTTTGGTAACACTTTATTTTGACAGTCCTCTTTTGAAATTCAGTTGACTATAAGCAGGGGTGAACATACGTTTTTCAGGCTGGTTCACGTGAGAGCAACTGGAGATTCGGTTTAGTGCTCACACTGCACGTAGTGTGACCCATTAAATATAACTATAAAAAAATGTAATAATTAATAATAACATTATTGCACTAAGTATGTATTTTGATCGTCTGAGTCTTCAGCCTGTTCCTGTGCACACCAACCCATTACACTTATACAGTATTACAGTTAGTCGATCTAAAACGGTGACTGTGCATTAACATCTGTCAACCATGTTGGTACGCAAATGAGTGGTCTGAACTTATTTACCCAGAGCATTTTTAATTTTGGTCGCATATCACTTATGTGCACCCCTGACTATAAGTAGCATTGCACCTAATGCTACTTATAGTCAACTAACTCTCATTAGATTATTAGTAGGGTTTTACACACTAAAAAATGCTGGGTTGTTTCAAATTATTTCAAAATGGGTTTTTTAAAATGTAATTAAAACATTTAAACCAACAGCTGAGTTTGTCCTTATTTGACCCAAACATGGGTTGAAACAACCCAGCATAGACTGCTCTTAAAGGGGTAGTTCACCCAAAACTGAAAATTCTGTCATCATTTACTCCCCCTCAAGTTGTTTCAAACCTGTATGAGTTTCTTTGTTCTGCTGAATACAAAATAAGATATTTTGAAGAATGTTTGAAACAAAGCAGAGAGAGCAACCATTGACTACCATAGTATTTTCCCCCTACTATGGTAGTCAATGGTTGCTTGGATCTGCTTGGTTAAAACAATTCTTCAAAATATCTTCTTTTGTGTTCAGCAGAACAAAGAAATTCACACAGGTTTGGAACAACTTAAGGGTGAGTAAACAATGACAGAATTTTCATTTTTGGGTGAACAATCCCTTTAATATCTGCTAACAACACTTTATTTTGATGGTCCCCGAACACTATCTAAGTAATTTTGCAAATACATGTTTACTAACCCTAACCTCTTATTATACTAACCCTTCCCCTAACAGTCTACTAATGCTCTACTAATACTCTAATGAGAGTTTGTTGACATGTAGGTGAAATGCAACTTATAGTCAACAGGATATCTAAGGCCATCAAAATAAAGTGTTACCACATTATTTGTTGAAGTGGATAACAAAGGGTTATCTTTTTTAATAACAGTCCTTGGGCCAGATTTACTAAACAGGGCAAATTAACGTAAGAGAGCAATTCCAAAAAAGCGCAGATGGAAGCGGAAAGTTCTGCGAGTGATCTACTAACAACGTGCAAATTATAAAACACAGACACAGCCGGACCAACGCAATCTACCTGTTAGCGTCTGGTTTAAGACGTGCTTTTTTGGGGTGGTAAATAATGGCGCAAATACCAGTAAATTGACAAACTCAAACCTTAGTAAATCACCTTGCATCATTCATTTAAATACTCTCCTTCCATTAATTTTGCATCTGAAAGCGAAACCCCTACAAATGCTGTAAAAAATAACCATCTACGCCTTTTCAGTGCCAAGTGAAGAGGGCCAAAAGAGGGTTCGCGCTGGAGCAAGCTGTTAGTAAATCTAGCCTCTCGAGTCACGACATGACAGGTCAGATTATTGAAATGACACAATGCTGTTTATTGATGGGTGCTAAAAGGTCACAGATTCAATCGATTCATTGGTTTCAGATTTGTGCACATTGCTCAGAGAGATATCTAGTTGACTTGCCGCTTAGCAGTTGAAACATTACCTCAATGATATCATTGGTCCTATAGGGAAAGCATCATGATTACTAGTAATTTCCCACAGGGTATAACTGCTACATATTTGCACGCATATATATCTGACATTCATATGTTAAATTTGTATCTTAATGTGACAGTAGTGGGCATTTCAGCAGTACAAATTCCAGCTGGGACCCACCCGTGTCCACCGGCAAAGGTGTTTTCTACCAGGAAAGTGATTTGACACCAGTAAGGGGGTGGGCGGCTGTCACTATGACAATCACACAGTGACAGTGTGCCATTGATGCTTTGGGGTCAATGCAATCACATGGGAAGATTAACATTTTCCACTCAACATTTTGACAGCTGCCTGCAGATAAAAAGGAAAACCGAAACCCCAACAGCCCTGTTCAACCCAGCACCTGATCTCAAATCACACTCATAAGCCTCAATCAGAAACAAGTTTATCATGTTATGTGAAAAAAAAAACCCCACTAACATTTCCACTTGTCAAACCAGAAGACAAATTTATTGCTCAGAGATTCCTTGAATGAAAGGTCTTTTTCCTGCATAGTCTCGTTATCTAATTTTATTGCGGTATATGAAGAGTTTGTGTTTTGTCTATGAAGTTTATTTTATACCGTCAGTTATTTTCTGCATGCACATTGTTATAGAAAGATTTAAGACAAACGTAACAGGCTTGCGTTTGAGATCCAGAGGGATAATGCTGTCCATCAGAAGCACGGCAACAATAGCCGTCTATAACGCTCCGCACACAAAGCTTGTTTCTGCCGGGATTGACAGATGTCTCAAGACGTGTGGGTGGAACATGACGTTTGATTGGATGAACACAGCTGTCCGTGTCAGCGGCTGCCAATCAAGTTCAGCAAAGCAAAATCATTTCATGAAAAACGGATTATTTTTTTGCCACGGGAGAATAACTGCAGCTTCACCTCAGATGCACGCTGCAGGACATGCCAAAACTGTACGGATACGTTCCTATTCATTTAATGATTTGTTTATTCCCCTTTACAAAGTCAGTCCTGCTGGAAAGTCTGGGATGCAGGCATCAGACTATCTTCAGGCTTCTTTTGCACAACAAAAAAAGCTTTGTCAGGTAAACAAAGATGTGGTATCTAAATGAACAGATTTGTTCAAATCAAAATCAATATTTATACTAAATCAACTAAATTAGAATACACTTCTACAAACTATAAGAAACAGCTGACGACACGCTCCTTCTGCAATATCATAAATCAAAGTCCTAAAGTATATATAAAACAAAATTTAGCATTAGAATAACTTCCCTGATTTGAACTTAAGATAATTCAAATATCTAAGTTAGTTAATAAAACGTCACATTTCCAGTTCCAGTTCCAGTCACTTTGGATAAAGTCTAGCCTGGATGCCAGACGAACTTAGCCCCGCCCACGACATTTGAGCTTGGGTTGTTCGGTCTGGACTTGATCCGTAGAGAAGTAATTATGCCCGAACAGAAGCTGTTCGGAACTTCGGACCAATGAAATTGTCAGGGCCGGCTTTAGACGATGAAGGACAGATGATCAACAGTAACGTAATCATCCACGTCATCAAAGGCGCTTGGGTTGAATTTGTTCTAATCCTAAACGGAGAACTTGTTCGTATGTGCATTCACCTTCACTATTTCTCTCAGAAATGACAATCGTGTTGTTAAGTACTCTGTGTATCCTTAAATTCTTTTTTACAACACTGGCAAAAATCGTTTACACTCAGCTTTTTCTTCTAACGTTACTTATTCCAGCATGCGTGCAGACAGGGTTGCCAAGTTTTTACAACAAACCCCGCCCATTTGCTACTCAAAACTAGCCAAAAACAAGCCCAATAGCTTTCCGGGGGGGGGGTCGCTTCGGGTCGCTTCAACCCGCAGACATGGAAAACAACCCGCGGTTTTGGCAACACATTGCAGTTGAGTTCTGTTGACATTTGACAACTAACGTTATGCGTCGCTCCGTTGCTCTGATTGGTTGTAGGTCTATCCAATTGAGGTCTTTCCTGGTTCGGTTGAAATACGCCCCATAATCACAGCCCAATGGAGCAGAATCAGACTCATATTCTGGCCAGAATTGAGAATGACAATGTCTGGCTAGATAAAGTCTGCTAAAGTACTAAAATCTAAAAGTAGCCAGACTACAGTCAAATTGTAAAAAACAAAACAACAACAAAAAAAACAAACCTATACTGTAAAAATTTGCCGTTGAAATATATAAATATATAAATATATACACAAATATATAAATTGGCACCTACTACAACTTCACATTTCAAGTTAACTAAACGTAATTTAAGGCAATTTAACTTTTTTTTTTATTGTAGACACTACTAACAAAGCTATTTACATGTATTAATTTAGCAGACGCTGTAATCGAAAGCGACTTACAGTACAAATGCTGCAATTTGTCATAAGAGCCAACAATGTTTAAAGTACACAATGGGAACATTATTTAAAGTAGGCTATAGGAGAGAATAGGTCAAATGTTCGAACATATTTAAAAGAGAATAGCTTGAAATATCAGGCTTGTAGCTTAAAGGGGTACTTCACCGCTGGAAAGATGAATGTGTATTTAAATTGGATCATTTATGTAGTAGAAATGTGAAATTATTTCTGAAGTTGGTACCTTCTAGACTGAGAAAAGCCAGAAAATGTATTTTTTGCTCATATTGATGAAAGACAACAACTCCCAGAATGCACTTTCTTCGCTGCCCTACGAGGCCACTCCCATCGGTTACATCACTTGCGGTACCATCCCAAAGCAGAGTCCTGCACGGGTGCCGACGGGTGACCCGCGAATATTGCTGAAACGGGTGAAAAACAT
This sequence comes from Gobio gobio, assembly GCF_949357685.1. NCBI lineage: Eukaryota > Metazoa > Chordata > Actinopteri > Cypriniformes > Gobionidae > Gobio > Gobio gobio. The sequence goes on along the minus strand of NC_137102.1, from coordinate 54,216,855 downwards.
CCTACTGTGTCGGATTCGGATGCGGGTCGGGTCGGACAAGGGAGAACACGGGTCTAAACACGGGTTTTAAACAGTCACGTGCAAACGAATATAGGCCTAAAAATATATGCATGTATATTGTAGATGTGTTCCTAAAAATATGCATATACAAAAATATGCCTTGCCTGTATTTCAAGTTGATAAAATAATTTCAAATCCATATCAGTTTATTTGTGGCCGCGCGGCGCGCGCCCTCCCAGGAGAATCACAACCGCGCGCGCGCTCTGCCTGCACTCGTCGAGATGGATCATGAGGAGTTGAAGAAAAGATAGCGTTTACCTAGCGCTTACCTACATTAAGCCATGTTAAGCGTTTTAGAATGTCCCGAAGTTGTCCTTAAGTTAATGGTCGTGTAATAACTTATGTATGCTGGCAATAAACATTTTTGTAAGTGTGTCTATAATGTAATATGCTAAACTGATTGTATTGCGGGTGCGGGTCGGGTGTCGGTTCTATTTTAAGAGGGTCGGGTCGGGTGAGGATTTTATTTAGTGCTGTTGTCGGAAAACGGGTCGGATGCGGTTTTAAGCACTGCGGGTACGGGCGGGTGCGGGTTTACAAAATCGGACCCGTGCAGGACTCTGTCCCAAAGTCATTTCGATTTTTAGTAATAAAACCGTTTAGTTCAGTTAGAGAACAGACACTGTTAAAAACTGAACATGTCTGCTAAATACAGCACGAGCCGAATGAGAGTCGCCGCACAGACCAGCAGCAGGAGTCAGATCTCATTCATCAGAGAGTGAGGAGCTGACAGACCAGATGATCGCGGAAGATTTGGTTTCAAAGCGAAATGTAAAAGCGCCTATTTAACCCTTGTGTGGTGTTCATATTTTTGTTATTCCAGCCAGTGTTCGTGGGTCTGGTGGACCCGCTGCATTTTTGGGTATTTCATTTAACACAATCAAACAATATTATGCTAAAATACTCTACAGATGTTTACTTCATCCCAATGACAACATTGACAAGCAGTATAAACAGCATATATGGTTAACATGTGCCCTTTACCCTTGTTAGATCACATTTATGTATTAATGTGCTACTTGTTTTTTGGTTGTTTTTTAAATAAAATGTAATAAAAAAAAAGAAAATCAATTATAATCAAGATATTAGTGGAAAGAATTTAACAAATTTACAAATGAAGCAAGGTTTTACATAACTATTGATTTTTATTTATTTGAACTTCATTAGAAATGTAACCCATTCAGGTAACACACCCACACACACATACTCACACACGTACTAACAGCAGGCCCATACAGGAAGAGGACAGAGTGAAGGCAGAGTGAAAGGTGAAAGCTATTCTTCCTTTTGGAACTAGCTGATGCTCAGTCTCATCCTCTTCTTCAAAGTCACTGTCAGAATGTTCAGAAATGTTTCATTCTGAAAGCTCTTCCTCTACAGTGGGGGTGACAAACTCCGGTCCTGGAGAGTTCAGCTCCAACCCTGATAAAACTCCCCCGCCTGTAGCTTTCTAGAAACCATTCAGGCCTTGAATAGCTTGTTCAGATGTGTTTGATTAGGGTTGGAGCAAAACTATGCAGGACTGTGGTTCTCCAGGCCCGATGTCCGCCACCGCTGCTCTACATCATCAAATGCTTCACTCTCTTCCAAGATCAATTGCAAGGCCCTCAGAGCATCACATCTTTTGGCCATCTTGATCAGTTGTGAACTACACTAGCAAAGCTATATTTATTGTGTCCCGCCCCCAATTTGCCGCCGGGTTAGAGTATGAGAAAATAAAGATTGGTTCCCGCAAGACAGAGGGTAAAATGTGCGGGAAAGTGAGAGCAGACTGTGTTGGTGTTTGAACAACCTTGTGCGGGAACGGCAGGGGCAGAAACACAAAACACACACACTCAAACACACGTCTGGTTCACTATCTTTGTGTGGACTCTCCATAGACGTAATGGTTTTTATACTGTACAAACTGTATATTCTCTCTCCTTGCACTAACCCTACCCCTAAACCTACCCATCACACACACACAAACCCAAAAGGCATTTTTAAATTTTTCAAAAAAACAAATTCTGTATGATTTATAAGCTTGTTTCCTCATATGGGGACCTCAATTTATGTCCCCATGGTGACACGAGTCCCCATGAGTCAGTGTGCATTCAGGTTGAAGTCCCCACCAGGATAGAAAAACATGAACACACACACACACACACTAACAGCAGGCCCATATTATGTGAAGGTACAGGATAGCGTGAAAGTACACAGGACCTATAATTTCCACACTTTTATCAGTGGACCCGAACATCCTGTATGTAATATAAATGTGTACAATGTGTGGTCATTGAAAATGAGCATGAGTAAGAAATAAAATGAGCCATGGCCAATGAGTCTGAGTTTGAAAAAAATAATTAATCGTATAATTTTTCTTTTGATAAAAAACGAAAACGGGTCCCACAGACCCGAACACCATACAAGGGTTAAGTGAGTTTGTCATTGTACCATTTTGTTGTTGTGTTTTTCATTAAGAATAATAGGCTGATGAACCCACAATTCAAGAATTGGGGCTAATTCTAAAACCAAAACTAGAATGAGCACGGCCGCCCGGCATTCCTTGACGGCCGCAGTCATTCACGGTGCGTGTTCAGTCTGGTGCGTTTTCAGTTCATGGAAGCTTAAAGGGTTAGTTCACCCAAAAATGAAAATTCTGTCATTAATTACTTATCCTCATGTCGGTCGACACCCGTCAGACCTCCGTTCATCTTCGGAACACAAATGAAGATATTTTAGTTGAAATCTGATGGCTCTGAAAGGCCTCCATTGGCACAATGGCACGGTTCACTCTCAAGACCCTTAAAAGGTACTAAAGACGTCGTTACAAAGTCCATCTCACTACAGTGGTTCTACAATAACTTTATGAATCGGCGAGAATAGTTTTTGTGCGCAAAAAAACCCTAAATAACGACTTATATAGTGATGACGATTTCAAAACACGGCCTCATGAAGCTTCGAAGCGTTATGAATCAGTGAGTCGAATCATGATTCGGATCGCGTGTCAAACCGCCAAACTGCTGAAATTTGGCGATCCAAACTGCTCATTCGACTCACTGATTCATAACGCTTCGAAGCTTCATGAGGCCAATCGCCAAGCTTCATTTGAAATCGTCATCACCATATAAGTCGTTATTTAGGGTTTTTTTGCACACAAAAACTATTCTCGCCGATTCATAAAGTTATTTTAGAACCACTGTAGTGAGATGGACTTTGTAACAACGTCTTTAGTATCTTTTAAGGGTCTTGAGAGTGAACCGTGCATTGTGCCAATGGAGGCCTTTCAGAGCCATCAGATTTCAACTAAAATATCTTCATTTGTGTTCCGAAGATGAACGGAGGTCTGACGGGTGTCGAACGACATGAGGGTGAGTAATTAATGACAGAATTTTCATTTTTGGGTGAACTAACCCTTTAACTTTCATAGGAATTCATTGAAAACACTTGCGTTGCTCCGACCGCTCCGTTATGAATGCCTGAGCGGCCGTGCGCATTTACATTCTGCGAGTGAGATCCCACTCCTATGGGCGGGTTGAAAACATGCGGAACTAGCTCCTACTACTGGCTGTAGTCTCTAGCCTCTGGCCAAAAAAGCCTCCGATGACTCAAAATGACGATATTGGAGGTTTTTTTCCAGACATAAAATACATAAATCTCTCGTCTCAGGGGGACATGAGGGGGGAGCACGATCATTCGAATATACTACCGGCTGATACAAAGCTTAATGCTAATCGCTGAAGTAACACTTTAAATTTGACAAAATGTAATTTTAAAAGATTTGTTTAAACCAAATACATCTAATAAAACTAGAAGAGTTCACTGCATCATTGCCATGGCCAGTTGTAGACTACATGTGCAATGCAATGTTATATAAAACAAGCAATGTTGAGTTTCATAATTAGAATTAGACAATTCTTGTTTGACCAAAGCTATTGTCACACTAGTGAAAAGCCTCACCCCAAACTTACCTAGAAATCCATCTTGCTAGCAAAATGGGTTATACCGACAAAACATAATTTTTAATCATTTTTATATCATGTAGTTGCTTAAGGTCACAACTCCACTTTTTTGTAAAGACATACTGTAGTGTTTGTAGGAACATTATGTTTGTATGGGATGCTCAACGAGGCAGTCAATATGAGAATTATTATTTTAAACATCAACCCCATTCATCCATCATACAAGTTTTATGGCTGTGGAAAAGAGGTTTCTGCCAGAGAGAGTTTAGTCCATAGTAGAGGTCTTCACGGAGCCCCCGAGACCCGTGGACCCGGGACCCGACCCGGGACCCGTACGGGTTCGGGTCTATATTTTAAATGATCAGCCGGGTCCGGGTCGGGTCCCAATCTATTACTACGGGTCCCGGGTCTGTTTAACATTGTGTGCAATACCCGAGTCGATCCGGACTCGGAGAACACCTGCCCGTGATCAGAGTCAGTCAGCACTGCTTGTGTGTTTTTTGTAACTTGCAACTGTAAAATTAGGATAAGAAAAGTGTGAGCCGGGAAATAAGGTTTAAAAAAAAGAAAGAAGAAAAACACGAGCGATCTCTCTCTCTCTCTCTTGCTCGCTCGCCTCACGCGCTCGCTCTCTCTCTCTCTCTCTCTCTCTCTCTCGCTCGCTCGCTCTCTCTGCAAGCGCACGGTAATAATAATGGTTACCTTCATGAGTGATGTGTGAAAAAAGCTAAAAAACAACGAATATAAAGAAGTTAAACCCACGGGCACCTCTTCTGTCCGGGCATCCTTCATGCATATTGTGGACAAACATGAGAAAAAAGTAAGTGCTGTCTACGTGTGACGCACTGTTGAAGTTTGATTTGAAATTATATTTAAATAATATATTTAAAATCAGCAACAAAATCTCAGTTGAACTGTCACAAATGTTTTCTATGATGCTCAAATTGCGTAAAAAAAGCTCATATTTCAGGTTGCTCCAGCCACCGCGCATGTGCAGTATCAAGCCCGTGTCATTTCTATGGCAACCCGAGCTTCCGCTGTGATTGACTTTAATAATAATATGAATTAACCGTCTTATTTCTTAAAGTTTTGGTGGTCAGGCTCGGCTCACAGAGATTATAGCAAATAAATAATGCGGACGTCAGCGGCCACCGAACGAGCAATCGTTATTATAGTTCAAAAAGGCAAACAGTCAAAGTTATTATGCGAGTTAACTCGAGTCGAAATGCAAATCTGCAAAGACGCATTTGTCATCCGTCACCGTGACATAAAGTGGACTTTTAAAGCTGAAATGATGAGTGAATTAAGCATGCTTGGAATAACAAGAGAGGAATAACATGGATTTAACTTTTTGGCAAGGATGTAATGAATCACAAGTAACGTTACAAGGAAGGGAGACGACGGCTAGGTAAGACAAAACGTTATATTTTTCATAACTTGTTTATTGACTTGTTAATATCAGTTATTGTGGAATATGTGACAAACGGGTCCAGTCGGGTCTGTGTCTTCACGCCGGGTTCGGTTCCAGCTTTTAAATAATAGACGGGTCCAGGTCGGTTCCGGGTACTACGTTTTTGGCATTTCTCGGATCTTCACGGGTCCGGGTCCAGCTTTTGAAATAATAGACGGGTCCGGGTCGGTTCCGTTAAGCACATTACGGGTCTCTTCGGGTTCGGGTATGAATTTTTGGACCCGTGAAGACCTCTAGTCCATAGTGTGGCTTTCATTTTAAACATGAAACGACCAAGCAGGCTATAAATTCAGTCTGCCAATGCAAAGCCACCATTCACACTGGCTGCTTATGAGATATTCATGCAGACGTGCTCAAGTGCTTTGAGGCAGGCAATGTTTTCTGACTAATGAATCTCCAATTGAATTTGCATCAATGGGAAAGAGAAAGTCACAGATGCTGCAGGTTATGGCTGTTGTGAATACTGAGTGTTTTCCAGAAATTTCAGAGATATCATCAATATGTGAAGAGTTCACCTGTAAGATATTGAATGTGCACACATAACCATGTGTGTTTAACCTGTTAACTGTCACCTGCCTTTTTGAGCATAAATCTGAACTTAAACGGTTGTAATTAATGAATGCTTTGGAAAACAGACCAGGGTTTGTCATTTTTTTAAAGATACTCAGCAGATTACTGCAGAAGTGAAAGTTTAAGTTTACTTAAAAGCATATTCACTCACCTAAAGGATTATTAGGAACACCTGTTCAATTTCTAATTAATGCAATTATCTAATCAACCAATCACATGGCAGTTGCTTCAATGCATTTAGGGGTGTGGTCCTGGTCAAGACAATCTCCTGAACTCCAAGCTGAATGTCAGAATGGGAAAGAAAGGTGATTTAAGCAATTTTGAGCGTGGCATGGTTGTTGGTGCCAGACGGGCCGGTCTGAGTATTTCACAATCTGCTCAGTTACTGGGATTTTCATGCACAACCATTTCTAGGGTTTACAAAGAATGGTGTGAAAAGGGAAAAACATCCAGTATGCGGCAGTCCAGTGGGCGAAAATGCCTTGTTGATGCTAGAGGTCAGAGGAGAATGGGCCGACTGATTCAAGCTGATAGAAGAACAACTTTGACTGAAATAACCACTCGTTACAACCGAGGTATGCAGCAAAGCATTTGTGAAGCCACAACACGCATAACCTTGAGGCGGATGGGCTACAACAGCAGAAGACCCTACCGGGTACCACTCATCTCCACTACAAATAGGAAAAAGAGGCTACAATTTGCATGAGCTCACCAAAATTGGACAGTTGAAGACTGGAAAACTATTGCCTGGTCTGATGAGTCTCGATTTCTGTTGAGACATTCAGATGGTAGAGTCAGAATTTGGCGTAACCAGAATGAGAACATGGATCCATCATGCCTTGTTACCACTGTGCAGGCTGGTGGTGGTGGTGTAATGGTGTGGGGGATGTTTTCTGGGCACACTTTAGGCCCCTTAGTGCCAATTGGGCATCGTTTAAATGCCACGGCCTACCTGAGCATTGTTTCTGACCATGTCCATCCCTTTATGACCACCATGTACCCATCCTCTGATGGCTACTTCCGGCAGGATAATGCACCATGTCACAAAGCTCGAATCATTTCAAATTGGTTTCTTGAACATGACAATGAGTTCACTGTACTAAAATGGCCCCCACAGTCACCAGATCTCAACCCAATAGAGCATCTTTGGGATGTGGTGGAACGGGAGCTTCGTGCCCTGGATGTGCCATCCCACAAATCTCCATCAACTGCAAGATGCTATCCTATCAATATGGGCCAACATTTCTAAAGTATGCTTTCAGCACCTTGTTGAATCAATGCCACGTAGAATTAAGGCAGTTCTGAAGGCAAAAGGGGGTCAAACACAGTATTAGTATGGTGTTCCTAATAATCCTTTAGGTGAGTGTATACAGAAGTAAACATTTTGTATTTTATAGGTAACACTTTAGTATGGGGAACACATATTCACTATTACTACGACTTTTGCCTCAATAAACTCCTAATTTACTGCGTATTAATAGTTAGTAAGGTAGTTTTTGTAGCGTTTAAGTTTAGGTATTGGGTAGGATTAAGGATGTAGAATATGGTCATGCAGAATAAGGCATTAATATGTGCTTTATAAGTACTAATAAACGGCCAATATCCTAGTAATATGCATGCTAATAAGCAACTAGTTAATAGCGAGAATCGAAGACAATTGAAGTGTTTACCATTGTATACAAAATATTTTTACAAAATAATTCATACTCTAAAAACCAAGTTGTGTTCCAAATTTGACGTTGATCAAAAATGTAGCTTTGTCCAATTTCAAACCGGTTTTCAAAGGATGGATTTCACTAAAATATTGTCACTAAAATACACTCATCGGCCACTTTATATACCTGTTCAAATGCTCGTTAATGCAAACATCTAATCAGCCAATCACGTGGCAGAAACTCGATGCATTTAGGCATGTAGATATAGGGTGCATCTCAATCAGCTCCCTAGTCCAGTAGTCAGGGCACTGATCAGGGAGTCAGCCCATTGACTTATGTCTTGATCAGTGCCCTGACTACTGAACTAGGGAGCTGATTGAGACGCACCCATGGTCAAGATCTGCTGAAGTTAGTATCAGCATGGGAAAGAAAAGTGATTTAAGTGACTTTGAACGTGGCTTGTTTGTAGGTGCCAGATGGCAATATTGGTCTGAGTATTTCAGAAACCGTTGATCTACTGGGATCACGCACAACCATATCTAGGGTTTACAGAGAATGGTCCAAAAAAGAGAAAATATCCAGTGAGCTGCAGTTCTGTGGGTGAAAAGGACTTGTTGATGTCAGAGGAGAATGGCTGGACTGTTTAGAGCTGATAGAAAGGCAACAGAAACTCAAATAACCACTGGTTACAACCAACCGAGGTCTGCAGAAGAGCATCTCTGAACACACAACACAGCGAACCTTGAAGCAGATGAGCTACAGCAGCAGAAGACACACCAGTGCCACTCCTGCCAGCTAAGAACAGTGAGGCTACAATTCACACCGGCTCACCAAAACTAGACAATAGAAGATTGGGAAAATGTGTCCTGCCTTACATCAACGCTTCAGGCTGCTGTTGGTGTAAGGGTGTGGAGGATATTTTCTTGGCACACTTTGGGCCCCTTATACCAATTGAGCATTGTTTAAATGCCACAGCCTACCTGAGTATTACTAGCAATGTTTTACTATCAACTAAACCCTTTTGTTTGAGTCTGAAAGTAGTGTTTACATGAATGCTAAATTAAGTGATCGGGTTGAATGTGCGTGTCTATGTCACAAGCTTCAAATCGGAATGGATTTTTTTGACTTGCGCGCACTGCACGATATACAGAGTTTCCCAACGTTTGCGCATATTCTCCTAATTAAGCCGTGTTTCCACCGCAAGAACTTTCCCCAGGAACTAGGAACTTTGGGGTGGTACTCTGTGTGTTTCGACCGCAGAAACCAGGGTCTAAATGAAGTTCTGGGTAAATATTTCCACCTCCAAACGGCCCTTCTCCCGAAGTAGTACTTTTTCAAAGTTCTGTAACTTTCAGGGGGGTGGGACTTGGGCGCTGAACATGCTGATCGGTTGAGCTCACGCCGCATTTTATTACAACCGGCATTTTTAAAAGTCTTGCGAGGTTCGTTCTGCGTTCAGTAAATATCAGTCTTGCTCTTTCTGTCCGATGGCGCATGTTGTCTCAGCAATCTCACGGTCAATGTCCATAATAGCTGATAATAACATACGTTGTCTTATTTTAAATCTAGCTTTACGAGCTTTCAGAATACGCTTTAGTATCAGTGCTCATCTCTTTTCCGCCATTTTGTCAATTACCTCTTTAGTAAACCAATACATAACAAGCAAAAGCAGCGCTGCTTGCATCTCCTCCACTTGTTATTGTTGCAGACAGTATCGCACAAAAATTATTATTGTCCATCGCTGACTGGGAGGAGCAGCCGTGCGCAGTCCCACGTCTCTGGACTAATTTGCCTAATCTTCACGGTACTTTAGACCGCAGTGGAAACGCAGACAGTAGCAGGTCTGGGGGAAAAAAGTTCCTGTAAAAAAAGTTCCTGGTACAAATTGTTCCGGGTAAGGGGAACTCGCCGTGTCACAAAACTCAAATCATCTCAAATTGTTTTATTGAACATGACTATGAGTTCTCTTTACTCAAACGCACAGTCACCAGATCTCAATCCAACAGAGCAACTTTGAGATGTGCTGGAATGGGAGATTCGCATCATGGACGTAGAGCGGACAAATCTGCAGCAACTGCGAGATGCTATCATGACAATATGGACCAGGATCTGTGAGGAATGTTTCCAGCACCTCGTTGAATCTCTGCCACGAAGAATTAAGGCAGCTCTGAAGGCAGTACTAGAAAGGTGTATGTGCTAGGGAAAAAAAAGGCAATAAAAAGCACGCCAAGTGTCGGGCTACAGGGACACTGACAGTTAATTTTTATTAACTGTTAGTCTGACCACTTAGAAAAGTAATATCATACCATTATTACACCAGTCTCATTCAATGGTGCAAATCAAGTTGCATGCTAATGTTTAATGCTTACCGCTATGGGTATGTTCAAATCCCCAACCCTAAATACAGTATGAGCAATACTAATGGCAAGCTGCACTAACTAGAACGCAGGGGACAACTAAACGGAGATTTCGGTTTGATTTAAACCACAGGCATCCTAAGACCCCTTTCAAGCTTTGTTTAATCCTTGACCCGCTATTTTTCTTCCTGGAAACTGTTTGAAATGCAGAGAAAATGTGCTGGCCAAACAGCCCAACAGCTTATTAGAGCGCCCCTGATCTCTGAGCGGGGCAGCAGAGGGCAGATCGACAGCCACCACACTGAGATTAAAAACACACAGATGCACGGAGATATACCGCTCAAGCTAATGCTCATTTCTATGCAGATGTGTGTGCTGTGTTCCCGCACAGGCATGAATCCATGTGGAAATCATGTGGGGCATTATGGCAGTTTATAGTCATGCATGATTTAAAGAGTCAATCTATAATAAGTGATACAAATTTGATCCCACATAATAATAATAAAAAACACTACTTAATTCTTTTAGATTACACAACAGCGATATATATACGTATATATACACACACACACACACACACACACACACACACACACACACACATGTTGGTGCAACAGCATTATGAGGACTCTCCATAGGCGTAATGGTTTTTATACTGTATAAACTGTATATTCTATCCCCCTACACTGCCCCTGCCCCTAAACCTAACCCTCACAGGAGACATTCTGCATTTTTACATTTTTAATAAAACATTGTTTAATATGTTTTTAAAGCGATTTGATTTACGGGGACATTTGAAATGTCCTCATAAACCACCTTGATGTTGTAATACCAGTGTAATACCCATGTCATTATACAAATTTGTGTCCTCATAAATCACATAAACAAGCACACACACACACACACACACACACACACACACACACACACACACACACACACACACACACACACACACACAGATCAGTCATAACATTATGACTAATATTGTGTTGGTCCCCCTTTTGCTGCCAAAACAGGCCTGACCCGTCGAGGCATGGACTCCACTCCATCTGGCACCAAGATGTTAGCAGCAGATCCTTTAAATCCCTTTAAAAAGTTGCGAGGTGGGGCCTCCATGGATCGGACTTGTTTGTTCAGCACATCTCACAGATGCTCGATTGGATTGAGTTCTGGAGAATTTCGTTGTTGTGCTCCTCAAACCATTCCTGGACCATTTTTGCTTTGTGGCAGGTGCATTATCTGCTGAAAGAGCCACAGCCACAAGGGAATACCGTTTTCATGAAAGGGTGTACATGGTCTGCAACAATGCTTAGATAGGTGGTACGTGTCAAAGTAACATCCACATGGATGACAGGACCCAAGGCTTCCCAGCAGAACATTGCCCAAAGCATCACACTGCCCCCGCCAGCTTGCCTTCTGCCCATAGTGCATGCTGGTGCCATGAGTTCCCCAGGTAAGCGACACACACGCACCCGGCCATCCACGTGATGTAAAAGAAAACATGATTCATCAGAGCAGGCCACCTTCTTCCATTGCTTTGTGGTCCAGTTCTGATGCTCACATTCCCACTGTTGGTGCTTTCGGCGGTGGACATGGGTCAGCATGGGCACCCTGACTGGTCTGCGGCTATGCAGCCCCATATGCAACAAACTGTGTTACACAGTGTATTCTGACACCTTTCTATCAGAACCAGCATGAATCTCTTGAGCAATCGGAGCTACAGTAGCACGTCTGTTTGTTGTTCTAGCATTTGTTTTGCAATACTCTGACGTCTTTGGTGTTACCCCTTATTATAGTTACTCCACAGAACTGTATTATATAACCAAACAATGATCAAACCATTAAGCCCCGAAATGTATCGAAGAAGGATGATAAAGTGCTGCCAAATGTAGTACCATTCAATTTAACTCTCTAAATGTCTCTCTCCTTGAAAGTATTAAGACTTTTTACAATTCAAATGTTTATGAGTGTCTCAAGAAGAGTTCATAAACACATTCATGAAATGACACGCTAATTCCCTTTCTCTCTCAGTGGCAGCCAATCAGGGCGTTGTGGGTCAGACCGGGCAGGAAATCAATTAATGACGAACGATCTGAAATAATGATGGAACACTGTGTTGCCGGGGTCTAGAGAAATGTCAGCGCATTGTTTTACTGTGTAATTAGACAGTTAATGAGAGCCTTAATGAACAACATGCTCTCCATCTCCATGGGTAAAAGTATTGAAGAACGAGGAAGGACAGAGCGACTGACACACCGTGGGGTAAATACTTCTGTTTCATAATCAGTAAAAATGCTGGTGCCTTGTAGCTACAAAACATTATTTGTGATCAAATGTGCTGCCGTTAGAAGTTGTGATGGACAGGCTGGTTTTAAATACATTTTCTGACTAGCTTTAAGATTTAAGAAAGCGTTAAATTAGCATCTTAATGGCTGTCTCACTATCTATATAGGTAGCTATCTAGACAGCATACTAACTAAAATGAAACACATAAGTGACTGATTTAAAGCGCTCTATGGAGGCAGCAAAATGCATAGCACACACACAAAAGTTTTAATTCTATTTTAATTAGATAATGTTTTCAATACCGTTCAGGATTAAATTAAGTATGTATAATTAACATTTGTCTCGACTAGACAAAACTGACCAGAGCTGGATAGCCATTTATAAATCAATTTCACTTCCAAAACACTTTGCCTACTATGCCTACAGCAAATATCTATGCACAGTCCACCGGCACAAAATGAAAGGAAAAAGAAGATATTAGGGCATCTGCACACAACCCATATCCTGTCTTCCTCCCTTGAGTACCTGCACAAATTGAAAGTAAATGACACAAGCGCATCATATAAACACGCACTGTAGGAAATCAGCAGACGCTGATAGGATGTGTTGACGTGTGCATTAAAAGAAAAACAGAGGAATAATCTGGATTAAATAGACGAGGACAGTTACTGAGGGATCCAGATGGCACACAGGAGACGTTAGGGAAGGAAAGATGGCGGAAGACACTTGAGTTTAACTTGAATATAGGGATGTCACAAGTACCGGTACTATGGTACAAAGTCGGTACTGAAATTTAAAAAATGTGACGATACCAGCATTTCTGTAGTACCGGTATACCAAGTATATTGGGTACCTACTAATAGACAGCTGCTTTCAGTAGCTTCCGTGTTTATCTAAGTGCAGGACTCCAGACTGTAGCCGAATATATACTATTGTCTGTTAATATTAAACTGCAAAATACAATTTAGCCCTCGTGCTAAATTGTTTTAGCAATTAGCAATTTAATTAAAATCAAATATTAACATTACTACCCAAACTACTTCTGAATAGGATGTCTACTTCATAGATATTTTGAAAAGTATGAAAATATAACGTTCAGATCACTCAAACCATATATGAAAATCGAAGAGTCTACATGTCATCTAGTGGAAAACGTTGGTACTGCGCACAATTTTTTTTTTTTTTGAGATATCAACCTAAAATTTGGTACAGAATTTGTTCAGATATTTAGCTTTGATTTTCTTGAGGTTTTAGAATTTAACATGTTTTGTAAAATGTATATTTTATATAAAATATAAAAAAATATATATATGTTATATAGTTTACATGTTCATAAACTTCTATAACTTGTTTTAAACTTTACTTTTACGACTTATACAGTGATGGCCCATTTCAAAACACTGCTTCATGAAATTGTTAATCTCAGCAAGACCCTGGAACTGCAGGATTAGAGTTGAAGAGCTCTGAGATATAACATGTTTTGTATTTTGTGTCTGTACAGTTGCTTTTGAATAGCTGTCTAATTTTATACAAGAATGTATAAAATTTGGATATGCACATTTCACAACGCATCAGCATGTTGAAACTTTGCATGCATGTCAATGACCCTAAATGAGAAAAGGACACACAATTTCAAGAAAAACAATGTAGGTTACATAGTATTTCAGATAGATTGAAAAAAAGAAATTATAGCTCATTTTTACCATTTGTGGCATACAAAAAATATCATATAATTTTTTTTAGCTTCATAGGTTAGTAAAAAACTAAAATAACAAAATATAACCAAGAAATTTTATTATTTTGGGTCTCTACAATTGCCTTAGAACATTAAAATATGCGGGTCAAATTGACCCGTGAACATCACGAACGTAACAGCAAATGTGTGTGTATATGTCAAAACACATCAGCGTGTTGAAACTTTGCATGCATGTTCATGACCCTAAATGAGAAAAAGTCACAACATTTTAAGAAAAAAAACATAGGTTAACTGATATTTCTGACAACTTAAAAATCAAAACGGGTCAAATTGACCCGCAACATAACACAAGGGTTAAATATTAATCCTCCATGTTCTGCGTCTCTGTGTGAATGAATGGCGCAGATGCGTGGTTTCATTTGCAGTTTGCGCGTGTGACACTCATATTTTACAGCCTCTGCTGTGTCATGAGGACATGAATGCATAAACTTTATAAACTCCGCTCTGAGAGTCACTTCGTGAGCATTTACCATTTCACTTGAGAAAACGGTCATATCATTAACGCAGACAGGTCTTCACGGCAACCCGTCAAAATAAACGTTTGGTTTAACTTAAAGGGATAGTTCACCCAAAAATGAAAATTTAACATTTATCTGCTTACCCCCAAGCCATCCAAGGTGTAGGTGTCTTTGTTTGTTTGGACACCATGTCCAACAGCCCTGAAAGCGCAGCACTTCCGGGAAAGAAGGTCAATGTACACGATCTAGTGCAGAGACATCACTTCCTGTGTGTGAAGTCTCTACACTAGATCATGTACATTGACCTTCTTTCCCGGAAGTGCTGCGCTTTCGGGGCTGTTGGACATGGTGTTGTATTTGAGGTAAAAAATTATATATATACTGTTCGGTTTCTCTCAGAAACCGATCGTTTCGTGTCTTAAGACATTAATGTGTCGTCACCAGCCGCATGGATTAATTTGAAGTTGTCTGTGCATGTTTTTTTTACCCTAATAGAATTAGACCCCATTGACATGCATTTTATGGGTGACACACAGCAACGGTTGAAGTTAAAAATCTCCATTTGTGTTCTACTGAAGAAACAAAGACACCTACACCTTGGATGGCCTGGGGGTAAGCAGATAAATGTCAAATTTTAATTTTTGGGTGAACTATCCCTTTAAAGAAATTGACAGAAATATATTAGGCTACTGTTGTACAGTAGATTTAGCTACACCACTATGTAATAATAACAATAATAAAACTAATACTAATAATATTTATTATTATTATTAGGTGTGCCTAGAGGGTTGCTTATTTTTCACTTGATCTTTTTTATAAACAATGTATACTTTTAAACAGCATGTCGCCTTTAAATGTTTATGTGTATTATTTACTTAGAATGATTATCCTCATAAATACTAAACTCACTGAATTTAATGTAATTTATTTTTTTTAAATAGTTAAATAAAATTAAAAAAATTTGTTTTGCTGTGGTACCGAAATTAGTAAAATTTTTATGGTATTGGTACCGACTACTGGAATTTTGGTATCGTGACATCCCTACTTTAATATGTATCTTGCTAACACTGTCACTGTCTATACCTATACCTATGGGTAAAAAATATTCACAAAAAAAAAAACTTACATCTCAGTTCTTTTTCCTAGACGGCAGTGAGATTAACCGAGAGCAAATGGAGACTTAAATCTCCTGCTTCTCAGATGCTTCTGAGAAAAAAACACTGCAGTAAATGTCACATGACTGTGTTTAACTATGGACAAAGCTATTTTGATATTAATCAAAATATTGTCATAGTTAAAAAAAAATTAAAAGGGTCATGCATTAACTGTATAATATATATAATATGGTCATATGTTAACCAGTTTCAAGAAGTGCTATACTGTAAATAATAAAGAAATTGTAATAATAATAATTAGTAGTAGTAGTAGTAGTAGTAACTCGGTTAATGGTAAGACATGGCAACTCTCAGCTACTCGGGTTTAAATTTAAAAAATGAAATATTTCATTTGTTTACCTGTATGTCATGTGAGCATTAATCAACATCAGTGAACCATTAACATGCAAATGCATTATTAAATTACTGAAATTAACAAAAAAATCTCAGGGTTCTTCAAGTAAATATTTTAATTCAAAAGGGGTCGGCTGACAAAAAAAGTTTGGAAATCCCTGATATAGAATAAAACTACTTTTTCTAAAAGTCTAGCATTTGTCTTATTTAATCATATTTCTCAAAAGTACTATTAATTTCACTGTGTACAAATTTATTTAACAAACAAAAAAACCTGCAAAACGTGCATCTTTAAATAAGAGATACATGAAGTGAAAGCAAAAACTATTTCCTTTGGATACTGCTACAGAGTAACAAAAATCATTTTTAATCTTGTGGAGATCATTTGGTAGAGGGTTTAGAGTTGTATTGTAAAGTATGAAATGCATCATCAATTTTACGCATATATAATTTGAGGTTCCAAAACAATCCATAATAATTCAAATTCACTGTGACTAAATATGTTTAGGGTATCATATAGCTTGGGGATAGATGCAGAACAACACTCAGGATATAAAGATTTCTGTCCTCATTTTCAGAACAAAAGGTCAGTTAGTCGCACTGTCGCCCGCTGTAATTCAATAAAAGCAATCCAATTTCTGAAAGGTCACTAAATCTACATATTACTCCATCAGATAAAAACATCATGGGTTTCTTTGGCAGACTGACCGGGTATACACACACACACAAACATGAGCTAGTGGTTATGGACACAATGGCTCTGTTCCAAGACCTAGTGAGCTGCTTATACAGTAAAATAAAAAAATAAAGGTTCTTTATTGGCATCAGCAGTTCCATGAAGAACTTTTAATATCTTTGCATTGAAAAAAAGTTTCTTTATAGTGAAAAAGGTTCTTTAGATTTTTTAAATGCTCTTCACAGTAAAATGGTAAAAGCTTCACTGGGGAACCAAAAGTGGTTTTTCTATTGCACCACTGCGAAACCCCCCCTTTTGGAATCTGTGTAGGCAGCATTTTAAGGATGTCATTTTGTATTTAAAAGCATGCATTTATGCATATTATTTGTATATTGTAATATACAAGAACAAGTTATAATTGCGGAACCATGGTTTCCGGTGTGGGAGGTGGGCGCGCTAACAAGGATGCTAAAGACCGCAGCTGCTAATTAAAATTGTTACGTAGAGTAGTAGAGTATTATGAGAGAGAAATTGAATAACCAAGTGTGATTACCTCCATCTGATACAGCAGTCATTCTTCAGGTCAATCTCATATTCATAATACTCTGAGTGTTCTTTCAACGGTTATGGGGATTTCCAATGACAGCGCTGGTCAATTTGGTTGCATCTTACAAGGTGTTGCTGAAAGTAGCCTAAAAATAATATTCTTGTTTACAACCTTGTTTCAGTCTCTTCAATATAAAAGTTTTTGCTACTCTCAGCCATAAAGACAGGCTGTGTCTGAAATCGCCCCCAGTACCCTCATTCACTATTCTCTACATTACTCCACTAATATAGTTCACTTGAAGGAGTGAATGTAAACAAGTGAGTGAATTCAGACACTGAGGGCCCTATTTTAACGATCTATGGTATGATCGCATAGTCTGAAGCGCATGGTGCAAATGCACTTAAGGCATGTCCGAATCCACTTTTGCTAGTTTAACGACGGAAAAAATTGTTGGCGTGCCCGGCACAGGGTCTAAAAGGGTTGTCCCTATTCTCTTAACGAGTAATGGGTGTGTTTTTCCATGGTTTTGGGCATAACGTGCAATAAACAAATCAGAGTCTCATCTCCCATTCCCTTTAAAAGACAGTTGCGCTAGCGCCATGGCGGATCGCTATTTACATGGCAGAATGAAACTAGCAAAAAACACTTGCGTCGTGCCTGGCCCCGCATTGCGGCGGGTGTATGATAGGGCCCTGAGTGATGCTGGAAGGGCTGCTACTTTTGCATAGTTTGTGCTTGCTGTTAAATACTCATTTGAAACTTAGCAAATTAGCAGCTCCAGTAGTAAGATGAAAAGGGGCAATTTGAACACAGCAACAGTCTATTGTCGCTATCTAATGGCGTAACAATGTAACTTTTACAGAAGTCAAAATCCCCATTACTAACACACAAGGTGTTTCTCAATGTCAAGGACCCTTCCTCTGCAGGACTGATCCTTCCAAGTCTCTTCCTTCAGAGGCGAGGCGAGGCTCCTCTTTAGCATTCGGAGAACAGGTAAATGGAACAGGCTAGCAAGTGCGCGTCAGCCTCATTACGTCAGTGAAAAGGTCCGTTAGCCATCAATAACGTCATTTGTATAATATCAATACGGTTGTAATTTGTACTGGCATTTAAAAGTTAAACTTTACTTATATTTACTACGGTTATAACAAATGTTTGGTAACGTAAATACTTACACTTGAAAGCATATTGCCCCGTTAACGCTCCGACGTTTTGTATTTTTTGAACAAGATAGTAAAGCTGCACATAGGATTGTGGGTGATTTGAGAGCGCTAAGAGCGCGAAGGCTACTCGTAAGCATCCTTTCCTGTATATGGCATATTTTTCGAACGAAGGACTCAGACCTTGGTTGAAATTCCGAGGATCCTCGACATTGGAACAGCCCTTCGACGGACGTTGATGACGTAGCATCCTCAGAATTCTGGCTTCAGAGGATCCTTCCTTGACATTGAGAAACGCCTACAGACTGTTTCACAATACTAAATACTATACCAGGACTTGACATTAAAGGGCTGATGAATTGAGAAATCAACTTTCCTTTGAGCCTTTGATATATAAAAGTTAATCGTGATATAAGAATATCCTGTAAGTTTCTGAAAACGTCCTTGTTAGTCAAAGAAAAGCTTTTATAGACACCAGGCCCAGAGAACGAGAGCTCTCACAATATGTTGACCATTGACGTAATAGGACGCAGAAGTACCGCCTCAAGCCCGCCCACCAACTCGTGGAGCTAAACGGGACGCTACCAAGCAATAAACTTTTTTATATGTGTTAGTATTGCATGGTTACAGATCGTTTGGTATCTATTGATTACATACCTTAGCACGCTGTCACAGGCTGGAGAAGGTGTTATTGGTTCATTCGCTATCACCGGTGGGCTATAGTGAAATAACATTCCTTTCTTGCACGTGTGTGTGTATGGTGCGCGGTTATATTCACTGATGATCGGGCGAAATGATACAAAAATAACATTCCAATCAATCGCAGGTGGATGAGAGATAAATCATTGTGTTTGTTTGATAAAGATATTTTTCGAGCCCTGTGAATGTTTCTCCAGACACTTTCAGAACAATTCCTCACGTGTACTGACAGGGGAGCGGAAACTCATTAAATATGCATATCTTATCCAATCCTAGCTGTGGGCATTTACTTTCAAATCCGACCGAGCCTCAAAACCAAGGCAGAAAATAGCCTATTACTTATTCATTATGATGTTTCTGAATGTAAAAACCACGTGAACGTCATAAGTTGACCCGTACGGGTTCGGGTCTATATTTTAAATGATCAGCCGGATCCGGGTCGGGTCCCAATCTATTACTACGGGTCCCGAGTCTGTTTAACATTGTGTGTAATACCGGAGTCGATCCGGACTCGGAGAACACCTTTCCGTGATCAGAGTCAGTCAGCACTGCTTGTGTGTTTTTTGTAACTTGCAACTGTAAAATTAGGATAAGAAAAGTGTGAGCCAGGAAATAAGGTTTAAAAAAAAGAAAGAAGAAAAACACGAGCGATCTCTCTCTCTTGCTCGCTCGCCTCACGCTCTCTCTCTCTCTCTCTCTCTCTCTCGCTCTCTCTGCAAGCGCACGGTAATAATAATGGTTACCTTCATGAGTGATGTGCGAAAAAAGCTAAAAAACAACGAATATAAAGAAGTTAAACCCACGGGCACCTCTTCTGTCCGGGCATCCTTCATGCATATTGTGGACAAACATGAGAAAAAAGTAAGTGCTGTCTACGTGTGACGCACTGTTGAAGTTTGATTTGAACTTATATTTAAATAATATATTTAAAATCAGCAACAAAATCTCAGGTGAACTGTAACATATTTTTTCTATGATGCTCAAATTGCGTAAAAAAGCTCATATTTCAGGTTGCTCCAACCACCGCGCATGTGCTGTCTCAAGCGCGTGTCATGTTTCTATGGCAACCCGAGCTTCCGCTGTGATTGACTTTAATAATAATATGAATGAACCGTCTTATTTCTTAAAGTTTTGGTGGTCAGGCTCGGCTCACAGAGATTATAGCAAATAAATAATGCGGACGTCAGCGGCCACCGAACGAGCAATCGTTATTATAGTTCGAAAAGGCAAACATTCAAAGTTATTTTGCGAGTTAACTTGGCGAAATGCAAATCTGCAAAGACGCATTTGTCATCCGTCACCGTGACATAAAGTGGACTTTTAAAGATGAAATGATGAGTGAATTAAGCATGCTTGGAATAACAAGAGAGGAATAACATGGATTTAACTTTTTGGCAAGGATGTGATGCATCACAAGTAACGTTACAAGGAAGGGAGACGACGGCTAGGTAAGACAAAAAGTTATATTTTTCATAACTTGTTTATTGACTTGTTAATATCAGTTATTGTGGAATATGTGACAATCGGGTCCAGTCGGGTCTGTGTCTTCGCGCCGGGTTCGGTTCCAGCTTTTAAATAATAGACGGGTCCAGGTTGGTTCCGGGTACTACGTTTTTGGCATTTCTCGGATCTGCACGGGTCCGGGTCCAGCTTTTGAAATAATAGACGGGTCCGGGTCGGTTCCGTTAAGCACATTACGGGTCTCTTCGGGTTCGGGTATGAATTTTTGGACCCATGAAGACCTCTACCTCAGACAACAGTATAAAAATTTTTAAAAAGCCAGTTCATGACACCTTTAACACCCGCAACCCACCACATGCGGGTGGATTTCAGCAGTGGCGTGTGACGCAGTCACTCCTACTAGCCACTTTCGCGGGTTGAATTTTGTATATAACGTATACATTTTTCAATTGTAGTTTGTAATTGTAGTTTAAAAAGGCATCTGAAATAATAAACCATGTGCAATGTAGTGTCATTGATTTTTCGTGACATATCAACACTGAAATATCTGAAACGCTTCCAATACTTATTTCCCGCAGACTTTGTTCTCACACCCAGAGTTGCGCGCACATAAAGTCATCTTGAGTTTGTTTTTGCTGCCTTATTACACTTAATAAAGCATAAGACAAATACATACTCTTGCAGAGTATTCGCGTAAACACAGTCGGTTATGTTTTAAGTGAACGTAAACAGTTGAGAAAGAAAATGTATGTGTAACAGTATAATGGATCTGTGCGTCAGGCCTTAAAGTGACAGCAGCCTAATATACCTGCTGCCAAATTATGAGATAATATTAAAAATATGTATATGGCAGTTTTCCCCCATGGTATCAACGTCAAATTTGCAGTGTGGCTAGCAAATTTGGAAAATCACTAGCCATAGTGTCTGGTGAGCAAAGCATTAAATGTCAAGCCCTGTAATATACTACTATTATTTATATAAAATATGATTTATTGAACAATAATATTCAATAAACAAACCTTTATAGAAGTTGCTAAGCAATTCAGTCAAAAGTATAAAGATAGTGCCCAGATATAGCATTAGAATGGTGATTAAAGTGGTTCCCGTGGCGATACTTTTAGATTATCTCATGGCTGGAAAGACCTCTCAGCCAATCAGATTCGAGGACCAGAAGTAACTGTTGTATAAATATATATAATGTATTGTTATTGTTTTGCTTGCTTTTCCATTTACATTTAAAGATCTAGATTTCTCAAGGATTCTGATTTCCATAGTTCACCTCCCACCTCTATGTCAAAAATCTCTATTGTAGCTGCATGACAGCTGACTCCGTCAAGGGAAGCAAAACTGACCTGCGTCCCGCACCGTGACTATCTTAATGGAGTTTCTGTGTTTTTGACCCAAGAGTGGAAGGACCAAATCACTCAACCGAAGCTATGAACGCAGATGACAGGTGAGTGTAAAACACTGTGAAAATATCAGTACATGTTGTCTGTGTTGTTCTCCTCACATTTCACCTTCTAGTTGCTATTCGTCTTCATCAAATGTGAGTGGTGCTCGTCTGTGCCAAACACGCCACCACAGTGCTGGGGTGATGTGGGTGGCTGCCAGGGTTTTGCTATGCGGTTGTTAAGGTGCTTGTTTACTTGCCCGAGTCGAAAAGCCCACCCCCAAGTCTCTATTCTAGTCTACTTGCACGTCCAAGTAGAAAAGAAACAGCACACCTCTCTTCAACATGCCGCATGATTAGAGGTATCATTGATATTTGTAGAACAAATTTTGGGGTACAAATTTCATACCAAAATGTAATATTTAGGCATGTATGGGCAGATGAAATAGAGATTGTAACTGCCTCAACATGCACAACTAATCACATATTTTTGAAAATAAATTGGCATATTTTCCTGAAGCGAACAAACATAATGTAGTAGAGCATAAAATATTCATAAGTCAACAGGCCAAAGTAGACAATCAAGCTGTGCTCAGACCCTGCATAAAAAGATATCTTCTTTTTTGTAAAACTTACTTTTGCTCTTCTTCTACCAAATTAAATTCCACCCTTTGTCCTAGGCATTCAGAAAACAAAGTTGAATCCTCACTTTCACGTTACCATAAAGAGCAGTTCTCTCTGACCAGACTCTAATATGCATACTAATGTCTTAAGAACAGACAAGATTTGCTACTTTAACATTCACTTCCAATTACTTTAAACCATGGCTAATTGCATGAAGGTCTGTTCTGGGCATTTTAAAGATTGGTTTCTCTGTGAAACACAGGCTGTCCAGCGCTGATTAATATTCCATTAACAGCTCAATTAAGCCTGATTCATTAGGTGAAGAATAGCAGACCAGCACTAATGCAGAAGTCCAGCAGTGCCGGTAAAATATCCTACACAGGTTACAATGTCAAAAACCCGGCTAAAGACATGCATTTTCAATTGTCAATGCTTAAAGGATTAGTTCGCTTCAAAATGAAAATGTCCTGATATTTGACTCACCCCCATCTCATCCAAGATGTTCAAGTCTTTCTTTCCTCAGTCGAAAAGAAATTACGTTTTTTGAGGAAAACAGGATTTTTCTCCCCATCATAGACTTCCATGGCAACCAAAATGTTGAAGGTCCAAATTCAACTTCAACTTCTAAATTGTCCGACATCGTTGTTTTACCTTTTTTTTGCTAAAGGGCTTTTGTGTTATTCTTCGCATGTGCGCTTTGTAAACACAGGGCGGCACTTCTGCCTACGTCTAGCGTGACCTTTCTGACGTGATTACACAAACACTGGGAGCCGCAGAGCAGCGCAAGATGAGCAATTTAGCTTAAAAAGTATATTCATTTTTAGTTTATTTTTTAAAATGGCCAATCGTTTCACTAGATAAGAGCCTATTCCTCGACTGGGATCGTGCAGTGCCTGTGAATCCCTTCCTTTGAAACTGCATTGATTTGGACCTTCAACATTTTGGTTGCCATGGAAGTCTCAAAAAACTTAATTTCTTTCCAATAGAAGAAAGAAAGACATGAACACCTTGGATGAGATGGGGGTGAGTAAAATATCAGGAAATTTTCATTTTGAAGTGAACTAATCCTTTAAATCTTTGTTTGCTAAACACAATTTTTTTTTCAGTACCCTAGTTTTACTGGAAAATAAATAGGAAATAATGACTTCTATTTTGATCTGTTTCCCATCAAGATATGGAGCCTTTTCACATTTCCAGTAGCCTGACGTTGTCATACTCAATTCTAGTCAGAATATGAGTCTGATACTGCTTCGTTGGGCTGTGATTATGGGGCGTGTTTCAACCGAACCAGGAAAGACCTCAATTGGATAGACCTACAACCAATCAGAGCAATGGAGCGACGCATAACGTTAGTCGTCAAATGTCAACAGAACTCAACTGCACTGTGTTGCCAAGTCCGCGGGTTAAAGCGACCCCAATTATGTGATATACAGACCCAGGAATGCGATTTTTAGCTGCCAGCCCTGCCAAAATAACACATATTTTACCCCCCAAATGCCCTTTTTCCCGGAGAACCACCCCCCCCCCCCCCCCCCCCCTAAAAAAAGCTATTGGGCTTGTTTTTGGCTAGTTTTGAGGAACGTTAGCAATTGGGCGGGTTTTGTTGTAAAAACTTGCCAACCCTGTACCTGCACGCACGCTGGAATAAGTAGCCTAACGTTAGAAGAAAAAGATGAGTGTAAACGATCTTTGCCGGTGTTGTAAAAAAAGAATTTAAGGATACACAGAGTACTTACCAACACGATCATCATTTCTGAGAGAAATAGTAAAGGTGAATGCATATACGAACAAGTTCTCCGTTTAGGATTAGAACAAACTCAACCCAAGCGCCTTTGATGACGTGGATGATTACGTTACTGTTGATCATCTGTCCGTCATCGTCTAAAGCCCGCCCTGACAATTTCATTGGTCCGAACAGTTTCTGTTCGGGCATAATTACTTCTCTATGGATCAAGTCCTGACCGAACTGCCCGAGTAAAAATGTTGTGGGCGGGGCTAAGTTCGGCTGGCATCCAGGCTACATTTCCAGGGTACTCAGAAGCAGAAGTCGTCATAGTTGGTGAACAGGAGATGACATCAAATATAATTTTTGTATTCCTGTTTGCTCCAATAGCAAAAGAAAAAATCAGTGAGGGTTTCCACGACTCTCCAAAAGAAAAGAGAGATTGATTACAACAGTCAGAAGAGAAACAGATGTCAAATTTGCTGTCACTCCCTTAACTGTTGAATAAAAAACACCCTTGCAACAGTGTTAATTCATTTTTTGTAATTCACTGCAAGGTAATATAACACAAAGTATAGCATTATAAATGTGTTTTTTTAAATGACAACATAAAAAAATGACGTTGTGATGCGATTACTATGGAAATGTGTCATCACAGTCTCTGAAAATGATTTAAGACTTAAAGTCCTCATGAAATCAAAATCGATCTTATTTACTTTGTTAGCCCACATTACAGGTCTTAGGGTGAACAATTCATCTGTGCAAGTTAATACACATAAAAAAATTATTTGCCGTGGTAATCTTTAATCAAAATCTGAAAAGTAACTTCCGGTCTTGAATGGCGTTCCCTTTCCGATGACGACTATGCGACGGCTTGGGTTTGAATATCCTTAACCACTCCCCTCCAACCGTTAGTCTGCTATGAGCGTGAGATGGAGAGGAGGAGCGCTGAAGTGAAACCCTGCCCTCTATTTAATATACCGTTTCACTTGGAAATACGTCACAGCACTGAAATAAGATCAGTTGCAACTTCCGGTTCACTGGGACTTTAAAGGAAGGGTAGACAATTTTAGACTAGATAGGCTAGCAATAGCGAGCTAGCGTTGTAAACATAAGATCCCACCAGTGTTGCCAACTCTCGCGAGACAAATAAGCAACCACAGCTTCAAAAACAAGCCCAAAACAAGCCCAATATTATTATATTATTTATTATCATCAATATTATTTATAATTTAAAAAAAATTATCAATAAATGAGCCTGCAACATATTAAACTGACACCTCTCGGAGTTTGAAAAGCAAAAACAGATGTGGTTTTACAAAAATCATCAAATTGCAATAAAGGACACGCAATATCCTCCGATCAGCTGTGAACAGAAGAGGTTTGGAGAAAAGAAAAAGTGACATGAAGGCCAATTATGGGAACCCATAGTCGGAGTTAGTGGACACATATTAGGGGCAGTGAGTAGTGAACACACACACTGCAAACCTTGAAAAAGATAAGCCCTACATCTCAATGTGCATATACTGTCTGTCCTAAATAGTATTGAAAATGACTGTCACATACTATTTAGGATGGATAGTATGCACATTGGGACACAGGCAAGCTCTAAGGGAGCGCTGCAGTATAGCCACATAGGCCTATTTATAATAAAATACATTCGAACCATACCTACTGTTATTATTATTACATTATTATTACGTTATTATTAGTATACTTGTTTTTTTTTATAATAGCCTGTAATTTTAAATACATTATTAAATTAGGTGCCTCTCTTCCCTGTTCCCTCTCCATCTCTGTACATCTCTGCTGGTGGCATTGTTTGTAAAACTGTATACATAAATTTAAGTGTACTAACTATCATTACGTGCATTTATAACGTCACATATACCTGCACGTGGAACACGATTTATCTTCAATGAGGGGGAGAAGGAGGCGGGATATATGAGGACGGATTACTACAGCACTTGTATCGTTGCACTGAATGGCTATAGCTGAGAGAAGACAGTGTCAGTCAATGAATTGGACAAAACAGCGACCATAAATGTGAAGAAACGAAGTTGCTTATTATATTTTCCTAACAAGCAACCACTCTTTTTAAAATAAGCCCAAAAAACCGCAACCCGCGACTCGTGATTTTTTAACGCGACTTGCCAAAAAAAGAAGCCCAAAGTCGCGTGTTATACGCGGACTTGGCAACTATGGATCCCACCCTCCTTTCAGAGCTTCTCCAAAGCCACGCCTCCTTCAAAACACAGAACACACACAGCAGGGAGCAAAAAAAAAGTGTCACGAGAGACGGCGTTAAACTACCTCATGTCTCAAAGCACACAACATTACAAAAATAATGAACATCAACAAGTTAAAGAGCTCTGACCTGTACCACCTGACTGCTGCAGATTCATGTGTTGATAGTGTTGCCATTGAAACGCATAAATTCAGAGTCACAAACCGCATAAACTGGACTCTGAATATAACGTCACAGGTTTCCATCTCTTTCAAATGACAGTAGTTATGGTGTGAACGCAGCATAAGCTCATTGTTTTGGTTCAGGAGGAACTGTAAAAGGTGGTTTGTTTGTGATCCTCGGTGACCGACGTCTGTCTAACTCTGCATAGCATGAAACGCACTGAAGATGTGTGATGTCTACACGAGCAGGTAGGACATCAGGCCACATTTTATGGTCCTATGCCTTCCACAGATGATATATATATATATACATATATATACATACATTTAGACGACTTAAGCTAGTGATTGCTATCAGGATGTGAAGAGACTTTCAACTAGCATATCAAAAAATGCTTCTGGAACAAATCACCTATGCTGCCTTTAAGAAGACTTTATAGGCTACATCATGTATGGACTCCTTATGGTAGGCTGTTTATCAAAATATGCAATGCCGTTTAGCGTGTGCGTCACGTCCTGTAGAGAAAACTGCATTTCTAGAGACACAACTGTGGAAAATGAGGTCTCAGAGTGAGCTTCTGAGGGAAAAATACACGACCCAAATCTCAAAACTCAAAGAGAACTTAAATGCACTGAAGACGCATACAAGCTCATGTGGGATAACTTGTCAAGTTTGTGTGTTTTTCAGTGTGCTTGAGAATTGTTTCTCCCGACGAATAACTTACGTTGGTCTAACCTATATTTTATGTTAATAGTTACGAATTCACCAGAGTATTTCCATTTTGCTTAAAGGATTGTCGTGGCAACAAGCAAAGCGTTAAACTTCAGACTTCCTGAAGGGTGTGTGTACATGTGCGTATAACAGATGCCGCACAATAGAGAAAGAATGTTAACTAAAATATTTGTTGTTGGGCATTCAATTTAGCTTTATGCCCATATTCAATTGAAATCCTATACATGAAACGTAACGATGATAAGGATGAGAACAGAAACTCGGGATTAATGGGATATAAAATAAAGAAAATGTACGTTATCAGAGTTTGTGCTTTTGTTTTTTAATCATCATTTATAAGCCTAATTGTGACTTATTTTTCGTTCTATTTTTTCTATTTTCCGCTCAAAATGTATACAATAGCCTATATTCCTTTATTTGTTCCATACAGCAATTTACAATAAATGTGGAATAACATTTGGATGAAAATAACATTTGGATTTTTATCAAATTAATCAAAAAATAACAGGTTAATTAATCAAAATAATCCTTAGGCCTAGTTGCACAAACACCTTCCACTTTCATTGTATAGAAAATAATGAGGGTTAGGTAAATGATGACATTTTGGGGCAACTACTATTCTTTTAAAAATGTTCTGCCACTAACCACTGACACACACACACACACACACACAAAGACAGACATCAGCCAGGATAAATAATTAATAGTTCTCCACAGCCGGTTCAATATCAATCCAGTTAGTTGGCTCTGTCAGACGGGCCAGCCGTGCCCGAGCAGCTGATGGATTGGCAATGCCTGGCACCACGTCGCAGGAGGGCAGAGGTAATAAAGTGGCATGAATGGTTCATTAACCTCAGGAGAGATACTCAGCAGTGAATAAACTTATCATCTGTGTAAATCTGAGTGTTGACAGGAAATGAAGGCTGCTGCAAACGTGAAGAGTTTACGACAGCGCTGGCGTTTGATCTGTAGTGCCAATGCGCCGCTGCAGACGATATGGAGCTTTGAAATTACTAGGAACAACCTGGACTGAATTTTATTTTGTTTACAGAGAGGAAAAACCCATTTACTACTGCCAAAACACAATAACATGAAAGTCAATACTTTAAAGGGACCATATTATGGAAAAAAAAAAGATTGTGTTCTTCTGAAATGAAAAAAGTTCAAAATACCATCCATACTCAAACGTTCACCACAAATAGCTTTCTCTAAAAACCTTTTAGTGAACCTAGTTTCACATCGAGTCGTGTGCAAAATTTGTCATCGTAATGCCAAGCTGTTTCTATGTGGTTGCTTACTGGTCAAATGAGCGAGCCCATACATATGATATTCTGGAGCAATGTAATTTGCTATGCTACACCATTAATAAAGCTGCAAAAATTGGTTTAGAAATCTGAGATGAAGTCACATGATCATATTAACATATGATTATCCACATTTACCAATCAATGATGTTTAATCTGTGCTCAGAAACTTGCTCAATCCGGTAAAAATAGAAACATTATTCTATTATTCTATATTTACACAGTTGTGGTTTAATTAGCTTAATTAAATTAATTATTGGCAAAAGCTAACCTTTCATTGATGTAAAAGAATGGAAAGTTGGGGGAAAATCACATTATGAAATGTTTTTCTCCAAAACACGTTGGCCACAATTATTGGCACCCCTAGAAGTTTTTATGAGTAAACTATCTCTGAAGTATATTGCCATTAATATTTAATTTTTTTAGCACACCAGGGTGACTATAAGCATGAAATTGTCTAGCTATGACGTCTTGTTTCACAGGAGTATAAATATGAGGAAACAGAAAGGCCAAATGCCCTTAATCATCGCAATGAGTAAAACCACAGAATATAGTTCTGATGTGCAGCAGAAGATTGTTGAGCTTCACAAAATAGAAATTGTCTGCAGGAAAATAGCAAAAGCATTGAAAATCCCCATTTCCACCAACTAAAGATGTTACGATTCTGCCTGGAAGAGGACGTGTGTTTATATCGTCCAAATGCACGGCGAGGAGGAGAGTTTGAGTGGACAAAGACTCTCCAAGGATCACAGATGGAGAATTCCAGAGATTAGTTGAGTCTTAGGGTCAGAAAGCCGAAGAAAAAAAAAACTAACAACCCCTATAAATCACCACATGTTGTTTGGGAGGGATTCAAGAAAAATCCTTCTTGCTCATCCAGAAACAAACTCCAGCATATCCAGTTGTCAGACACGACTGAAAATTCAAAAGGGACCTGGTTCTGTGGTCAGATGAAACTATAAAAAGAGCTTTTTGGCAGAAAAAACCCACCAGATGTGTTTGGTGCAAACAGGGATAAAAAAAAGTACCCCATTCTCACGGTTAAAAATACAGCTGGATCTTTAATGTTGTGGGCCTATTTTTTAGCTGGAGGTCCTGGACATCTTGTTCAGATTCATGGCATCATGGATTCTAGCAAATACCAACAGATAAAAAATCAAAACCTGAGTGCTTCTGCTAGAAATCTTATAATGGGCCGTGGTTGGATCTTCCATCAGGACAACAACCCAAAACAAACATCAAAATCAACACACAAATGTGTCACTGAACACAAAATGAAGCTTCTGCCATGACCGTCCCAGTCCCCTGCCCTGAACCCTATAGAAAATGAGTGGGCTGAACTGAAGAGGAGAAGCACCAACATGGATCTGGGAATCTGAAGGATCTGTAGAGATTTTGTATGGAGGAAGGGTTCTGATCTCTTGTCAGGTGTTCTCCAAACTCATCAGGCCTTATAGGAGAAGACTCAGAGCTGTTCTCTTGGCAAAAGGAGGTTGCAAAAAGTATTTAATAAAAGGGTGCCAATAATTATGACCAACGTGTTTTGGAGAAAAGCATTTATTTCATAATGTGATTTACCCCCCACTTTCAATTTTTTTACTTCAATGAAAGATTAGATTTCTGTTAATTTTTTTAAATAAAAGATAGAAAGGATAAACGATGCAGATTTATTTTTACAGTCATCTTTGATCATATTTACCAGGGGTGCCAATAATTCTGACCACAACTATATATATATATGAAGTGGTGAAGTTCACCAAATGTTGTGCAAACTTTAAAAAAAAAGTTTATTCTGTTTTCAGAAACTTGTGGAAGCTTGTTTCCGTCACAGAATAAAACATTTTAAAAGATAATTGTGAGGTTTTTACCTCACAATTGTGAGTTTACATCTCGAAATTCTGACTTTTTTTTCCTCAGAACTGTGAGAAATAAAAGCCCAATTCCAAGTTATAAAGTCAGAATTGCGTTATAAAGTCAGAATTATGAGATAAAAAGTCAGAATTGCGTTATAACGTCAGAATTATGAGATAGAAAGTCAGAATTGCGTTATAAAGTCAGAATTATGAGATAAAGTCAGAATTGCGTTATAACGTCAGAATTATGAGTTAGAAAGTCAGAATTGCGTTATAAAGTCAGAATTGCGTTATAAAGTCAGAATTATGAGATAAAAAGTCAGAATTGCGTTATAAAGTCAGAATTGCGTTATAAAGTCAGAATTATGAGATAAAAAATCAGAATTGCGTTATAACGTCAGAATTATGAGATAGAAAGTCAGAATTGCGTTATAACGTCAGAATAATGAGATAGAAAGTCAGAATTGCGTTATAAAGTCAGAATTGCGTTATAAAGTCAGAATTATGAGATAAAAAGTCAGAATTGCGTTATAAAGTCAGAATTGCGTTATAACGTCAGAATTATGAGATAGGAAGTCAGAATTGCGTTATAACGTCAGAATTATGAGATAAAAGTCAGAATTACGTTATAACGTCAGAATTATGAGATAGAAAGTCAGAATTGCGTTATAAAGTCAGAATTATGAGATCTATTTCTCTTGCAATTGTGAGTTTATATCACACAATTCTGACTTTTTAACTCGCAATTCTGACTTTTCTCAGAATTGTGAGATATAAACTTGCAATTGTTAGTAATAAAGTCCAATTCTGAGGGGATTTTTTTTATTTTGTGGCGGAAACAAGTAGGATAGAAACATTATTGCCATCAGTGCAGTTGGTATCTAATGTAGAGGTGAAGTTTGGTGAAGTTCACCAAATGATGTGCAGTAAAACAATACTTTGCGATTTATATAGGGTGAATTCAGGGTGATTGGGACACTTTTTCCAAGTCATCTCAATGGCAAAAAGTGTCCCAATCACCCTGAATTCACCCTAGTATGGTAGACAGATTTTCAAGTTAATAAAATGCTGAAAACCATCCTTAAAAGGGGCAGTAACACCAATGTTGATATGGTACAACTGTTCTCTTTAGCATTTTTGGATATTTTTACAAAGCCAATGAGCTTTATAACCAAATGCACATGTATGTTTTTCAAAATCTAAGATCAGTCTGAAGTAGATGGCCAGAGAGAGGAAGTGCATTTTTGAGGGGGCGGTTGCACACCTGCTCCCACAAGCCACAAGCGCGATCATGACAATCACACAGAGCTATCCACAGTGGACACACGCAAGTCTGCTTTAAAAAAAGCACCTGACAGGCCAGATAGAAAGAGAGGGTGATGAAGAGAGAGACAGAGAAGTGTACACATTAGAGAAAAAAATGAAAGGGGTATGGGAAGTGGGAGGAGCATCAGTGAGCAGAGGAATATAATAATTAGCATGAATCTGAATAATTACCCCTCTAATTATCAAGTGCCGGTACAAAAAAAGATTGACCAGCAGTGAAAAGAAGCACAGTCCTACTACTACTAAATACCATTTTTTGCGGTATGCAAAAGTTTATGTACAGAACACCCAGATTATCTATATCAGTCAAAATGTGCAGCATACAACCAGATCCCTCTTCACGGGACAGTGTATTCCACAATAAAATGCACTCAACTTGATGAAATGAACCAAAAGCAGTATCAAATCACCTCAAAGGCCGACTGAACAGCCTTGAAAAGCGCAGCATTATTCACTGCGTTGACGTAATTTCCAATGAAACTGGAAGACAGGGCGGGACGTGGTGAACAGCTCCTCCCCTTTTTAAAAAATAGCCAATAGCTCTTAGTTTATATCACAGTTTGACCAGAGACGTTGAGCTCGGTAAAGTCGCAGTTTCCACCTAATATCTAACCGTTTCTCCTTCATATCACTTTCAAACACAGCATTCTGTGTAGATTTCAAATGGGTTCAATATGTTTTTTGGTCTGCGCCGATTCGCACATATGATCCGCTCTGTGCTATCGTGTCTCTGAACCGGAGCAGTGGCGGTTTGTGTGACACTAACATGAAACCAGACTTCATTTGCCCCAATGGAAAGCATATTTACACTGTCTGAATCATTCCCTATCCCCTATATAGTGCACTATGTGCCATTCACCATGTAGGAAATAGTAAATGTGTGAATAAGTGACCGATTTCAGCTGCAGCTTCAGCGTCTATTTATAATGTAGGGGGCGGGGCTTCAGATTCTAGAGAGCATATGATTGGACAGAAATTCAAAATCATTGATCCATATTGGAATGTCGGAAGTGAGAGACTGTAAGCTTTGAATATCTTCTAAATACGAATTTTGTCATCGTTTTGAAGCACACTAGCTTATAGACAACAGTAAGGCTAGAATATTCATTCTAAAAGCCAAAACACTTCCATTTTGATTTCATGGGGACTTTAAAGACTCGCCCAAAAAAATCATAATTGGGGTTTTGTAGCTGTTAGTTTAAACGCAAATTGAATTTTAGCAAACACATTGAAAATGAGCAATCTTTCTCTTTTAATACCAATACTGATGACACATCCTAACCTCACAATTTTGTCAAATAAAATTCTCTTTAGCACTAGAATGTCCAATGGCTGCTGTAGCATTAGCAGGAAATTGTGGTTTTGTTCATGGCCAAAACCCCCAGAGACATTTAGGGGGACAAGACCCTCCCCAATATGGTTAAATTGTCTGAAATAATAACTGGGTGCCACTTTCTAAATGAAACATGCAATATAAGATCACGTGACAATGTCGAATATTGTTTAAAACGTTGTTGTTTTTCTGTTTCACATACATTTTTTTATAGTATGCAGTGTATATTACAGTATCCTATCAATTCACTTTCACTTCACAACAGCATTTTAATGACAGATAAATTGCATATCAATATATTTTAAGAGATAGCTGCCTGTTTGTGTCAAACACACACACACACACACTCTCAGTCAACATTCAAGACTCTCTCTATTCATCAATGGAGATGTCGAGGGGTTTTTAAGAGCTCATGTGAAGTGTGTGTGATTGCTGGTGTCATTTACATGCAGGTGTTTCAGTACCGAATTAGCCCAACGCTCTTCTCCTTACCTTCTGAGAGTGTTTGCAGCCACCACTCCAACATTCTGCACCAATTATTCCTGCATTTATTATCATCGTGTATTTACAGCCTTTATTTACTCAAAGGCGCAATCTCCAGGTGCAAGAGCTCTTAGACCTTCTGCCACGGAAGGTCTCCCAATAATCTTTCAGAAATTTAAATAGAAAATAGAGCTGCAAAAGTACAGTCAATAACTTTTGAGAGTAATTGCATAGGCTGTTGAACTGTGTGGTATGTTTTCTAAAAGCTTGCCAGTTATGTCAGAACATTCTATGGAGAAAAAGCTTCTTAAAGGGACAGTTCACCTAAAAATGTAAATTCTGCCAACTTATCCTCATGTTGATCCTTTTAACACAAAAGTTGTTTCAGGAAATATTCAAACTGATCTTTCATAGTCAACGAAAGCATACAGAGACCAAGCTCCAAACAGGCCCGCAAAAAAAATGAAAAAAAAAAAAAAATGCACGTACTAGTGCATGTGTGTGAAACGATGGCAATCCGATTCTATTTCTATGATTTTCATCTGAACTTTTATCCTTTAAACTAATTACAAAGAGTTATGTACAACAATCAGGCATAACATTATGACCACTGACAGGTGAAGTGAATAACACTGATTCTCTCTTCATCACGGCACCTGTTAGTGGGTGTAGCAAGTGAACATTTTGTCCTCAAAGTTGATGTGTTAGAAGCAGGACAAATGGGCAAGCGTAAGGATTTGAGCGAGTTTGACAAGGGCCACATTGTGATGGCTAGACGACTGGGTCAGAGCATCTCCAAAACTGCAGCTCTTGTGGGGTGTTCCCGGTCTGCAGTGGTCAGTCTCTATCAAAAGTGCTCCAAGGAAGGAACTTAGGTTAACCGGCGAAAGGGTCATGGGCGGCCAAGGCTCATTGATGCACGAGGGGAGCGAAGGCTGGTCCGTGTGGTCCGATCAAACAGACGAGCTACTGTAGCTCATATTGCTCAAGAAGTTCATGCTGGTTCTGATAGAAAAGTGTCAGAATACACAGTGCATCGCAGTTTGTTGTGTATGGGGCTGCATAGCTGCAGACCAGTCAGGGTGCCCATGCTGACCCCTGTCCACCGCCGAAAGTGCCAACAGTGGGCATGGAGCATCAGAACTGGACCACAGAGCAATGGAAGAAGATGGCCTGGTCTGATGAATCATGTTTTCTTTTACATCACGTGGATGGCCAGGTGCATGTACGTTACCCTTACCTGGGGATTTGGCACCAGGATGCACTATGGGAAGAATGCAAGCCGGCGGAGGCAGTATATAAACCTTGGGTCCTGCCATCCATGTGGATGTTTCTTTGACACGTACCACCTACCTAAGCATTGTTGCAGACCATGTACACCCTTTCATGGAAACTGTATTCCCTGGTGGCTGTGGACTCTTTCAGCAGGATAATGTGCCCTGCCACAAAGCAAAAATGTTACCCTGGACCACAATACCAATCATAAGGGTATTTTTTTTAAATTGAGATTTATACATAATCTTAAAGCTGAATAAATAAGCTTTCCATTGATGTATGGTTTGTTAGGACAATATTTGGCCGAGATACAACTATTTGAAAATCTGCAATCGGAGGGTGCAAAAAAAAAATCGAAATATTGAAAAAAAATCGCCTTTAAAGTTGTACAAATGAAGTCCTTCATCAAGTGGGCGAGGGAAGTGTATTTGGACAGCGGATCGTCCTTAATCTACCCTCGCACCACACAACATGATAATGGAGTTATTTTGACAATAAACCGCAAAATTCTGTCATTATTGAACGAATTTCTTTCTTCTGCTGAACACAAAAAAAGATATTTTGAAGAATGTCGGTAACCAAACAGTTGATGTGCCCAATCTAAAATAAATTCTTTGGAAGTCAATGGGGCCCATCAACTGTTTGGTTACCGACATTCTTCAAAATATCTTCTTTTGTGTTTAGCAGAAGAAAGAAATTCATACAGGTTTGGAACAACTTGAGGGTGAGTAAATGATGACAGAATTAACATTTTTGGTGAACCCGTCCTTCGGAGGAGACCTTCCTTGAGATAAGACGTTAAACCGAGGTCCTGACTCTCTGTGGTCATTAAAAATCCCAGGATGTCCTTCGATAAAAAGTAGGGGTGTAACCCCAGCATCCTGGTTAAATTTGCCCATTGGCCCCTGTCCATCATGGCCTCCTAATCATCCCCATATATATACACGATTGGTTTCATCACTCTGTCTCCTCTCCACCAATCAGCTGGTGTGTGGTGGGCGTACTGGCGCAATATGGCTGCCGTCGCATCATCCAGGTGGATGCTGCACATTGGTGGTGGTTGAGGAGATTCCCCCCTTCTATGTAAAGCGCTTTGAGTGCCTAGAAAAGCGCTATATGTAACAAATTATTATTAACTATTCCTTTAAGCTGACTGTTATAGTTTATTGTACTGTTATTTTCGTTTGTGAAATTTTTATATTTTTTCAACAGCCCAAGCATACATACAGGCCTATAGAATGGTGCGTAAAACAAATTCAGAAGAAAAATGTTATCCTTTAAACTAATTACAAAGAGTATACACAACAATCAGGCATAACATTATGACAGTAAATAATACCTGTAAATAATAAATCAGCTGCATTATTGATTCCAAGTAATCAAGGGCATAAGGCGTTCCATTTAAAGACAATGTATAGCGAGTGAAGGGCAAAAAAAAAATGCATGCAGCTCAGTTCTGAGCTTGCACTTCG
Source organism: Gobio gobio (assembly GCF_949357685.1). Taxonomy (NCBI): domain Eukaryota; kingdom Metazoa; phylum Chordata; class Actinopteri; order Cypriniformes; family Gobionidae; genus Gobio; species Gobio gobio. The sequence continues at coordinate 54,180,322 of NC_137102.1, read as the reverse complement.
TTGTCTATTATTGGTCCGATCTGATAAAAAGTTCATGTTGCACGGGTTTCATTATGCTTTCACTTCGTTTGATGTTCATCATATAAAACAGCAATGGCAGCTCTTATCAGTTGGGTTAGGGTTAACTAAGGTTACTCTAACCTAACCAGTGCAACCTTTAACACAATTTAGTCGCACTGTTAGATTACAAAATGTCTGAAGCCCTCAATATGCTAATTTGCTGTTTATTTACGTATTATCAATGTTGAAAACAGTTGCATGTTTGTGGAAATTTTTGATGAATAAAAAAAAAATCTAGAAATCTGTCTAGAAATCTTTTGAAACATTATAAATGCATCCTTGCTAAATAAAAGTATTCATTTCTTCTTTTTTGTTTAAACAAACTTTTGAATTGTAGTGTTTTGTAATTGTACCAAATAATAAAAGTTACACTGAGAATATCCACTCAGTTCATTTTATATGAAAATTGAGGAAAGATTCTCATGCCTTTCTTCATGTGTGTGTGTGTGTGTGTCCATGCACACGTGTGTTTGTAACTGTCCTGTTGCTTTCTATAATGACAGAGTCCCAGAATGCTCTGTAGCCAATTAGCCTGCCATAATTACCCAGACTCCCATTGAGCTGTCAATCAGAGAGGAGCTGCACAGGAAGTCATCCCTCCCTCTGTTAGCGGAGGAAAGTCTCTGGTGAGCCCTCCCCAATCAAACCCACTCTCACTCTAATATTAGACCTGACTTAACTCTGTGTTTGTGTGTGTGTTTTTTTTTTCTCTCATTCAGTCTCTTTTACGTTGTTTCAGCATTGGCTCTCCTGACATCTTTCTTTCTCTGTTATTGTCTCTCCACCTCTTCTCACTCATAATTGCAGAGTGCTCAGCGCAAACCGAAGCACATTTGTTTCAACAGATGTTTTCTGTGATGCTAAGAGCCACATACTGCATACAAACGCTGCACGCTGTCATCGCCTTTCTTTGTGGTTTGTGTTGCCATGCAATTCTGATACATGTACGAGGCAACTCTACTCCATTACAAGCTTACTCCAGAATCAGGTCCCAGTATTTCTAACGGGATTTACCAGGAATTCAGAATAACCTTTTATACGAGTGGCTGCTGGAAAATCCTGCTCAAACCAACTCAAAGGCCCTGTTTACACCTGGTATTAAGAAGTGTTTTGGTCGATTGGACAATTAGACATCGCCAAATACAGCCACTTTCGACCACTTCCAGAGGCAGTTGAAAACTCATTTGACCAGTTTGATTTCATAGTGTAGATGCTCATGGGATTTAATGCGTTTGAGCAACCACAAAAGACATAAACATTATGGGAAGCACGCTAGCCAGACGGGATTTAAACTTTGTCGGCTGGAGACCCAAGTTTGGTTTAAAAACGAAAAATGTACCAAGCACAATGTTCTCTCACCATTCCTGATTTCTAATACAAACTCACCGTGTGGTTTTCCGTCGTCTTCAGGTACCTTCATATGTAAATTGTATGAGCTTATTTCATCCATTCGATCAAACGTCTGAAAAAGTCCATATATTTACCCACCCATAGACCCTTCCCTCGAAGAAATCAGGACAGAAACAGTAGAAAGTGGACAAAAGAGACAAATTAAAACACCAGGTGTAAACAGGTGTGTCTCCCTCGTCCACTTTTGATCCGATCGACCAAAACGCATCTTAATACCAGCTGTAAACAGGGCCTAAGTCAACAGAAAGTCAAAACTGACCGTATTTACTTTCTTAATACACATTTTTGGTCATATTTCCAAAGACTAAAAATAACTTTTTAATCTTTTCAAACTAGTTTTTAACTGGTCCGTGTTGTCTGTTGGTGTACTAACCTGGCTGAATTGATCTAGTTAGTAGCAGGGCCGTAACCACCATAGACATTGAGGGGGACAAGTCCCCTCCAATAATTAGAAATAACTTTTTTCTCAAATACGGCCGTTTGAAATTGAAAATATGCATTTATGTGATTTATGTCATTCCTGAGTGTGAAAAGACAAGAAACATTTCACGTTTTCGAAATTTTAGGCACACAAATAAAAGTACAAAATACAAATATTATTTACAAATAGTTTAAAAAATAATCTATAATTAGACTTAAGAATTTCCTTAAAGGGATAGTTCACCCAAAAATGAAAATTAGCCCATGATTTACTCACCCTCAAGTCATCCTAGGTGTAAATGACATTCTTTTTTTCAGACGAATACAATCGGAGTTATAAAATTCGGATTTTATTAAAAAAGTCCTGGCTCTTCCAAGCTTTATAATGGCAGTGAACTGTTGTTTTGTTTTTGAAGTCCATAAAAGTGCATCTATCCATCATATAACTGCTCCACACGGAAGCGATGCGTTTGTGTAAGAAAAATAATCCATATTTAAAACTTTATAAAGTAAAATATCTAGCTTCCACCAGATCACTTTCCATATTCAACTTGAGGAAAAAGTGTAACGCCTCTCGCAGTTCAAAATTCTTATGCTACGTCTGACGACATTGCACACCAGTTAGGTTTTTTTCCGATCTGGTGGAAGCAAGATATTTTACTTTATAAAGTTTTAAATATGGATATTTTTCAGAAGGCCTTTATTAACTACCCGGAGCCGTGTGGAACAGTTATATGATGGATAGATGCACTTTTATGGATTTAAAAAATGAAACAACAATTCACTGCCATTATAAAGCTTTGAAAAGCCTGGACTTTTTTAATATAACTCTGATTGTATTCGTCTGAAAGAAGAATGTCATATACACCTAGGATGACTTGAGGGTGAGTAAATCATGGGCTAATTTTCATTTTTGGGTGAACTATCTCTTTAACTGTTCTGTTTCTATAGGCTTTATAAAAAAATCCAATGTTCAAGACATGGTTGGTTAGTTACTGTTACAAAAGGGGATTTTCGGAGTGATGCCATAGAAGAATAGCCTGGGAAAACCCAGACAACTTCCGGCAAATTTAGATTGTGACATTTGTAGACATTTTTCATTAGTGCAATAAATATAAAAAAAATCTAAAGAACCTTTTTCCAAAAGAACCTTTTGTGGAAAGGAAAGTTTCCATGGAAGTTAAAGGTTCTTGGGACTAAATGCACCAATTAAGAAGCTTAATTTTTAAGAGAGTAGACCACCTTGGAACAGCAAAATTCCACTTACCATGTCAAAAAAAAAAGCTATGAGAGATTCTTCTAGCAAGTTCAACCACCTACGCCAGTTTAGACCCGCAAACCAGCTACCTAGAGGTAGTATTATCTGAATCTTCCATCAGGGAGACCATGCTCGAGTGAATGATGCTGACTCTGGCTTATACACATACAGTACACGAAGCACAAATATTAGGGAAATCCCATTTATTAGCTGAAAGTGTTTGTTCACAGAGGACGGTGATGACTTCAGCACACCTCAGATCTTGACTGCCTTACCTCTGTGATGTTTTCTTGTACTTCCTCCTGAAACAAAACGAACACTATGTTAAAACCTGTATTTGGCTACTGTTTACAATAGTATTTGAATCATTTCTTTAATAAACACACACATGCACACTCACACAGAATCTGCATTTTAAACCCTGCCGTTTCCCAGTTAACAGGGAACGTTCTCGGAACTTTAGCTAACATTCTGGCAAGGTTCTCTCAAAGTTATGAACAAACGTTCTTCCAGTAACATTAACAGAATGTTCGCTCAATGTTATCTGGACTTTAATATTATTCCCAAAAACATTAGTGCAAAAACGTTAATTATACATTGTTAATGGAGCGCTTTTATCTGAAATGTTTTAGGTGGATGTTCTTCTAACATTTTTTCATTCAAAAGTAACACCGTCAGAATGTTTGAGGAATGCTAAAATGGAATGTTACTTCAGAGAACATTCAGAAATAAAGTTTTTATAACTTAAAGGGTTAGTTCACCCAAAAATGAAAATTCTGTCATTAATTACTTACCCTCATGTCGTTCGACACCCGTAAGACCTCCGTTCATCTTCGGAACAGCAATGAAGATATTTTAGTTGAAATCTGATGGCTCTGAAAGGCCTCCATTGGCACAATGGCACTTTACACTCTCAAGACCCATAAAAGGTACTAAAGACGTCGTTACAAAGTCCATCTCACTACAGTGGTTCTACAATAACTTTATGGAGTGACAAGAATAGTTTTTGTGCGCAAAAAAACCCCTAAATAACGACTTATATAGTGATGACGATTTCAAAACACGGCCTCATGAAGCTTCGAAGCGTTATGAGTCAGCGAGTTGATTCAGCAGTTTGGATCGGCAAATTTCAGCAGTTTGGCGGTTTGACACGCGATCTGAATCATGATTCGACTCACTGATTCATAACGCTTCGAAGCTTCATGATGCCGTGTTTTGAAATCGTCATCACTATATAAGTCGTTGTTTAGGGTTTTTTTGCGCACAAAAACTATTCTCATCACTCCATAAAGTTATTGTAGAACCACTGTAGTGAGATGGACTTTGTGACAACGTCTTTAGTACCTTTTAAGGGTCTTGAGAGTGTACAGTGCATTGTGCCAATGGAGGCCTTTCAGAGCCATCAGATTTCAACTAAAATATCTTCATTTGTGTTCTGAAGATGAACGGAGGTCTGACGGGTGTCGAACGACATGAGGGTAAGTAATTAATGACAGAATTTTCATTTTTGGGTGAACTAACCCTTTAATGGGAACATTCTTGGAACATATTTTTGAGACTGAGGTCACGTTTTAATAGTGGTCTAATGTACTATTAAATAATATTCATGAGAAAACCTCGTTATATTATAGTATACTTTTCAGATTACACAAAATGTCTCCACATATAACATGCAAACGCATGTCCTTTAAGATTTAAATAAATAAATGAATCTTTTCCGTTTTTGCGACTCTACACAAATTTTGTTTCACGAGCCATTTAGCCTCCTAGCCTCCATTAAGAACCCAAGCATTTATGACTTTGAATACAGGGTGTCTAAAGTGCCTCTTCTAGTATGCATTTGCGGTGTCACTAACAGTCCATATATGTGTCTCCATAAAGGCCATTAATAACACAAGGACGGTGAAGCAA